>NC_142870.1:144072500-144375000 GCF_051225735.1 Oryctolagus cuniculus
TTAAAGACAGGAAGTAGTAAGTGGACTGTGGAGTTGGGTCCATCTCCTTATCAGAAAATTAAAGCATATGTTACATTTTCTTTATGTATTCATCTGATAATGGACACCTCATTCAATTCTATTAGAAATTAAAGAAAATATAGTGTATATACACAATGGACTATTTTTCACCCATAAAGAAAGAATGGAATTCTATCATTTGCAACAAAATGATGGAACTGGAGAACATTATGTTAAGTAAAATAAGCCAGACACAGAAAGACAAATACTACATGCCTGTCTCATGTGTGGAAGCTTAAAAAAATAACAACAACAAAAAAAAACCTCAATCTGAATACAGAGTAGTAGTGACTAGAGGACAGGAGGGATAGAAGACAATAGAGGAAGTTTGGTTAATGGGCAACAAATCAATTACATCAAGGGATGTGATCCTAGCTTTACACAGCATAGTGGGGTGACTATGGTTCACCATAGCCTAATATATATTTTGTGAGTAAATAGGAGAAGGGAGCTACAAGGTTCCAATCACAAAGTAATAGCAAAAAAAAGGCAAATGATGATTACCCTGATTCAGTCAGTACACATTGTATACATATGTTGAAATGTCACACTGTGGCCCCAAAATACGTACAATTACTGTTAGTAAAAAAAAAATCAAAATACCCAAGTAAAGTTTCTTTCTATCTCCCTGGTCAAAACTTAGCCACATATCTATTGCTAGATGCAAACAAATGTGGAGAAGTGAATGTTCCAGCTCAGGAGTTGGGGGTAGCATGGAAGAAAGAATGCAAGGGATTGGGTTGGCTGCTGGGTGAGCCAACACACTGTCATGTATGAGAAATTCCAGGAAATGAGTGTTCAGTGTGAAGAAGCATTTTCAGAAGGAAATTATATATGTGTCTTCTGATATTTAAAGGGCTGTCATGTGGAAAAGTAAGATTTTTATATTGTCCAACTTGACCAATATATAGTTTTATAAGAAGGTTACTTTCAGTTGAAGGTAAGGCAGAGATGGAGATATGGTTGCCTTCTGAGGTTGTGAGTTTGCGCATTTACTTGCTTATTCTACATGCTTTTCAATATGACTCATTCAACTCTATGAGACTGGGACTCATACACCTCCTGTAGCATAGAAAACCAAGATCAGAGATGTTACTATCTTACCCAAGCCCACACAGCTGGTAAGCATCACACTTGAATCCAGGCCACCTGGCTCAGAGTCCCTGTTCTTACACACCTGCTCATACGGCCTTAGGGGGAGATTGGATCATGTCATTTTTCAGGTCCCTTGACAACACTCCTAACATTAGGTCCCCCTTCCTTAAGCATTAGACACAAAGACTAAGCGATCCCTGGTATTTGTCATGATTCGACAAATTACTTTGCTTTTGCAGCGTGGTAGAGAAACTTGACTCTCAGCTCCCTTTGTAGATGATGCAGTTAGTATACACTCTGTGTTAATATTTCAGGACCTTATCTACGCCTGATGTGAAAATCCTCTCATCTGCTTTTCGTAATCTACCAGTATAACGTTCTCTTTTTCTTTGTCTACTATCTCTTGAAACCTCCTTTTTGAACAAGTGGTTTTCTGTTTGTTTTTTTGTTTTGTTTTGTTTTTTGTAAAGGAAGTGGGAGAAAATCATTTTAGAACCACAGTGCCTGGTAGTTTCTTCACAGGTGGGAGAAAAGGCAGACCCAGAAAAAAGGTTTAATGTACGCCACACACACACAGCGTGATGATAAGAGTCCCGAGTCCTTCACAGTCTTGCTTCTTCAAACCAGGGCTCTGCAATTTGTCCCAGGTATCTGCATCAAAGAGACCACCTGCAAATAACTTCCCTTATAAAACTTCTCCTAAAGAGATCCAATCGGGGGGATTACAGCCTGTGCATTGATTTGCAGCTTCCACTTCATGTTTGTAAAAGGTTGCAAATCCTGCCTTTTCTGCAGCCTGTGCAAACAAGGCCTTTCAGTGGGCTGCTTCTCTTCTACCCACAGGAGAACAGAGCAGCACAGAAGCTGGAGATGGTGACGGAGGTGGGGCTCTGGGCAACAACTGAGAAGGCACACTAAGGAGATCAAGGGTGGCGGCAGGCCGGGGCTCTGCAGGGCAGGGTCAGGGCTCCGGAGGATGGGTTGGGGAAGAGGCAGATAAGCTCAAAGAATGGAGCAGGGGCAAGGTCACGGCCAGTCGCAGCAGAGCAGGCCAGACCTCCAGGGCTAGAATGAGCTTCTGCAAGAGAAGAGGCATTTAGGGCCGGAGAGCCAGCTGCAGTCCAGGCGCGTGTCTCAAAGCAACCTCGTGTAGCATTCCGAGTCGGGAGAGAGAGGGCTCCTGGCTGTCTGCCCGGTGTATCCCTTCCTCTCAGTTTGCCAACGCCCTTGGCCTTTGCTTCCATTTCCACTCATTGCTCCTGCACCTGGCTGAATTCTTATTCATTCTAAACGCTCGTTTTGCCAAGTTTCAGAGGGCACCCCTTCATCCTGATGTCTCCCAGGAGAGCGCTTGGCAAGGGAGTGGGCTAACAGAGCACAGCCATGGGGCAGGTCGGTCGGCAGCCCCACATCGGTATGTACTACCCCGTCTCCTAAGGGACAGAGTAACCGGCCCACAGGACCGAGTCGGTGTGCCATGCGGCACTGATTACAATGATGGTTTGTGACTGGGCAAGTGCTACACAGCCATGAACGGTGTTGCTTCCATCAAAACAAACTGTGCCCCACACTGTGCCCTGTCGGTCCTGGAGCCCTGAGGATCCCAGGAACAGCGTTCCGTGGAGGAGGTTTCTGGAAAACGGACTGCACGCCTGACTCTGAAGGAAAGGATTCAGGTAGTGGTTCCGGGAGAGCTTTACTTTATTCCAGATATTTCTTCAACAGGAGCTCTCCCTTTATTAAGGAAATATGGAGCCGGCGCCGCAGCTCACTAGGCTAATCCTCCGCCTGCGGCACCGGCACCCCAGGTTCTAGTCCCGGTCGGGGTGCCAGATTCTGTCCCGGTTGCTCCTCTTTCAGTCCAGCTCTCTGCTGTGTCCCGGGAGTGCAGTGGAGGATGGCCTAAGTGCTTGGGCCCCGCATGGGAGACCAGGAGGAAGCACCTGGCTCCTGGCTTCAGATCGGCGCAGCGTGCAGGCCATAGCGGCCATTTGGGGAGTGAACCAACGGAAGGAAAACCTTTCTCTCTGTCTCTTTCTCTTTCTCACTATCTAACTCTGCCTGTAGAAAAGAGAAGAGAAGAGAAGAGAAGAGAAGAGAAGAGAAGAGAAGAGAAGAGAAGAGAAGAGAAGAGAAGAGAAGAGAAGAGAAGAGAAGATCTGACTTACTTATGCATGCAGGTATTGCTGATCTACCATTTCAGGTCATTATTTGCCAACTCCAAAAAACGTACAGAATTTTTCGGTGTGTCTCCATAATTACAAGGATTATTAAAAGCATTGCTGTTTGTTCCTTCTTTCAGATCATTTATGAAAATATGAAATGAAACCATTCCACCTGGAACTAATCCCTGACACACTGTGTTTTTATGCCGCTTCTGCCCAGAATACTCTTCCGGTAGTTCCTGTCCTCAAATCTTAACTCAGTTAAAAATTACAGCCCCAATTAGTGATTTTTAATATGTTCAGAGATCTGGCCCCACAATCACTCATCGGTGTGCTCGTTCAGAGGCCATATTCTCTTCCTCTCCACCTCCGCAGTGGATTTTCTTTAAGAACTTAGAAGCAGCCAATGAACCTCCATAGATGCAGGCTCCCCTGACCCTGTCATACAGACAGTGGGCCTCAGCACTTCTGGACAAAAAGCTGCCCACAACAGCAGGTGTACATTTTTTTTTTTTTTGACAGGCAGAGTGGATAGTGAGAGAGAGAGACAGAGAGAAAGGTCTTCCTTTTGCCGTTGGTTCACCCTCCAATGGCGTGCTGTGGCTGGCGCACCGCGCTGATCCGAAGCCAGGAGCCAGGTGCTTCTCCTGGTCTCCCATGGGGTGCAGGGCCCAAGCACTTGGGCCATCCTCCACTGCACTCCCGGGCCACAGCAGAGGGCTGGCCTGGAAGAGAGGCAACCGGGAAAGAATTCGGCGCCCCAACCGGGACTAGAACCCGGTGTGCCGGCGCTGCAAGGCGGAGGATTAGCCTAGTGAGCCGCGGCGCCCACCAGCAGGTATACATTGTAATGGTAAAATCTGATCTGGTCTTTCTTGGAATACTTTGCCCCCTGATTCCCAAAGTCATCTACATTCTTAGGGGCACTTTAGCTTATTATTTTGGCCATGCTCATATCTATTCTTACCAGGGTTTCCAGGGATATTGTACAAGAGGGGAATCTCAGACAGCTGAGGCAGACTTCCTCTAACCTTTCATATCTCTCCCTCCTTATATTCAACTTTGGAGCGGTGATTTTTAAAGAGATCCGTTGTTTCTCGCACTGTCTTCCTTTGATAGAGCGTCTCCAATACTCTGGCAGGTCTCTCCAAAATGCATCACTTTTTATTTATTTATTTATTTTTCATTTAAGTTTGAAGGTGCCATGGTTTGATTGTTTCTGCTCTCTCCAAAACTCACATTGAAACTCCATTATCTCCAGTGCCACGGTGCCGGGAGGGGAGGCCTGACAGGAGGTGATGGGTTTTTAGGGCCCTGCTCTCGGGAGCGGATTAATGCAGCTGTGGAAAGCGCCTCCTCACGTCTGCTCATGGGGGAACAGGGTTCCTACCTCCACAGGAGGCAACAAAGAAGGCAGCGCTTGGCTACCAGAGATGGAACCGGTCAGCTCCTTGGTCTGGGACCTCCCAGCCTCTGTTTCCGTTCTTTATACATTACCTGCGCGGTGGTATTTTGTTATAATAGCACAAAACGAACTAAGACGGACACTATCCTCTTCTGCCATATTTTACAGTTTACCACGTATTCTTCTCTGGTTCTTTTTCTGTTTTATGAAATATCTCCTCTCCCCTGCCCTAGCGGCTACATTTCTGACACTGACAACTAGTCAGCAAGGCTTTCCCTGGATTACTGATAAATTGCTTTGAAAATATTTGCTTTTAAGTTTATGTTTTTAAAGAAACTTTGATGAATACTTGTGCAGTATTTCAACACAGGCTTCCAGCACACATTGATCAAATTGGGCTATTAGTCTGGATCTTTTCTTGTTTGAATTTTAGAATTCTAACCTTGGGTGGGTGTTGTGATGCAGTGTGTTGAGCTGCCACTCGGGATGCCTGCATCCCATATTAGACTGCTCAGCCTGGTCTCAGCTACTCCACACTTCTGATCCGCCTTCCTGCTACTGTACCTGGGAGGCAGCAAATAACGGGTCAAGTACTCGGATTCCTGTCACCCACACGGGAGACCCAGATGGAGTTCTGGTGCCTGCCCATAGCCTGGCCCATCCTCAGCCTTTGGAGGAATTGGGAGTGAACCAGTGGAAGATCAGTCTCCCTCTGTTTCCTTCTCTGTCACTCTGCCTTTCAAATATATAAGTAAATCTCTCTTTTAAACAGAAAATAAAATCTTAGCCTTCACTTTGTCATAGCATAAGTCTAATATTAAGCAGCTATTTAGTGGATTTTAATTTACCCATCAAGCTACGGAATTACACTGTGTGTGGTCAGCAGTGTTAATGTTTTTGTATCACCTTGTGGACCAGCATCTGTTCACTGTCAGAGTCCAGGCTGGAAGATTTCCTGCCACACAGTCTCCTTCTCTACTTTCTCTGGGAAGCAGTAATTTCTTGTATCTAAGAATCTTACTTCCAACCCTTTTCCCAGGGAGGCATTTTGCCAATCTATGATTGAGTAATTAAAGTCTCCCATTATTATTTCCTGGCCTAATTTCACAGCTTCTACAATCTCAATTAACATTTCTATCATTTCCTGGTCAGGTGGGCTGTAACATATCCCTATTATGACTTTTTAATTATGTGAGAATAGACTTTCTACCCACAGAGATTCTACAGAACTCTTTTTTTCTGATAAGATTTTTATCCTACTGCTTTGAAGAACTATCCTCTATGAAGTACTACTACAAAAATGTATTTATTTATAGCCATCCTCTTTGCAAACTGTATCTGAAGCAGCTTACAAAAGATTAAAAAACAAAACACTAGTCAGTGAGAAAATAGGGAAAGGTAATGAAAGTGTAGAAAAATAAGACGTAGCTAGCATGAGCTCGTGTGTTTAAGTGCTGGGTACTTGCTCCAGTGTGCTATAAGCCTGCTTAAGAGTTTCCTCATGGCCAACAAAATGAAGGAAAGAGGATCAATTATGTGGCTAAGAATGTCTTTGAGGTAGAATTAAACCAATTGCTTGGGAAAAGCAAAAAAATTTCTTCTTCAGATTTAAAATTTATCCCCGCAGTCCTGATAACATTCTTAATAATATTTCTTATACTAAGTGAAATGTTTTTCATCAATTAGCTTGTGCTCCTCAAGGTAGGATTACTATAGAGAAAAACACAACCATTTGGTAAGAATATTTCTGGCATGACTCGGGCGAAGTTTAACAAGTATTGAGTGGTTATCTGTTACAGAGTGTCTTCCCTGACTATATGCTATGTGGTCAGTTGAATGTAGGGCCCAACACTACAGCAGCTAGCTGTTAATAAGGATAGATCGCCAGCACTGTGGAGGAATTTTGCTGGATCCTCAGCTAAAATGGAAACCAAGTCTTCATGTGAAATGCCCACAAGTGGTGACAAGGCTTTACACAAAAGCAAGTTGGAGCTGGCATCGTGGTGTGGTGGGTTAAACCTACCACTTGCAATTACATTAGTTATCCCATATTGGAGTACCCATTCAAGTCCCAGCTATTCCACTCTGATCCAGCTTCCTGCTAAAACTCCTAGGAAGTAGTGATTGATGGCTCAAGTACTTGAGTTCCTGCCACCCACATGGGAGGCCAGTATGGAGTTCCTTGCTCCTGGCTTCAGCCTGGCCAAGCCCTGGCTGTTGTAGGAATTTGGGAATAAACCAGTAGATGGTTGATCCCTCAATTTCTCTCTCTCTCTCTCCCCCCCCCCCACTCTTTCTTTCTCTATCACTCTTGCTTTCAATAAAAGTCTCTCATTTGTGTTATAAGTTTTATTATTTCTTTCTGTCTACCAATTTTGGGTTTGATTCTTGTTTTTCTAGTTCCTTGAGGTAAAACAAATTGTTTACTTGAGACCTTCCTGTTTTTTCAATGCAGGCATTGATTGCTGTAAACTTGCTCTTAGTGTTGCTTTTGCTGTATTCCATAGGTTTTGTTGTGTTCCCATTTTCATGAATTTCAAAATTCCCTCCTTGATTTCTTCCTTGATCTTTTGGTTATTCAGGAGCAATTTGTTTAATCTCCATGTATGTGTGCAGTTTTCACACTCTTTCTTGGCATTGACTCCTCACTTTATTGCGTTGTGGTAGACGTGGTGCTCAGTATGATTTCTGTTCTGAATGTTTGGACTTGTTTTGTGATTGATCCACCATATGATCTGTCTTAGAGAACATTCATGTGCTCTTGAGATTCCACAGCTCTTGTACTCCACAGCTGTTGGGCACAAAGTTCTCTGGGTGTCTGTTTGGTCCCATTGACATAAGAGACAATTTAACTCTGTTAATTTTCTATCTAGATGATCTGTCCATGTCTCAAAGTGGGGTTTAAAAATTTCCATAGTGTTATTGTATTGGAGCCTAACTCTCCCTCAAGGTCTACTAAAGTTTGTTTTATATGTTTGGGTACTCCAACACTGGAGGCACATATACTTACAAGTGTTATTTCCTCTTGCTGGATTGCACATTTTATTATATTTTGATCTTTCTGGTCTCTTTTTGACTGTTTTTAATTTGAAATCTATTGTATCTGATAGAAAGGTAGATATTACTGCTTTCTTTTGGATTCCATTTGCATAGAATGTCTTGTTCCATTATTTCAATCTATGTCTTTAGAGGTAAAGTGAGTTTCTTGTAAGCAGCATAAAGTTGAGTGCTGTTTTTTTTTTTTTAAATCCATCCCATTACTCTGCGTCTTCTAATTGGAGAATTTAGTCCATTAATATAATCATTGATAAATGAAGTATTGCTATTGACGTTTTTATATTTGTTTTGTATTTTTATTGCAGTTCTTGCTCCCTCTCTTACAATCTTCAATTGTGGTCAAGTCCCTTTCTCTAGTGGTGTACTCTGATTCCTTGCTTATTACTTTTGGGAAGTCTATTACAGGTTTTTGCTTTTTGGTTGCCAGGAAGCTTACAAAAAACTTATTTTGGCTGTACTAAATTTTCTTGAAATAACAATTTGACATTGGTGAAACATTGATTTTAAAGATTGGGAAAGAAACAAACAAAAAAAATAAGAAATCCAAATAAATCACACTATTTCTGTGCCCTGATCTTCCCCACATTTTGAATTTTTGATGTTACATTTGAATTAATTCTATATTTCCTTTTTCTTAATGTTTTTATGTGGTAATTATAATTTTTAAGTCTTCACATTAAAGATAAAAATTATTCACACACAATGTTTCCAATGTTAGAGCATTCTGGATTTGTTGGTATATTCTTACCATTGAGTCTTCTACCTTCAGGTATTTTCTTATTTGTTAACATCAATTTTGATTTCTTTTTTCAGTTTGAAGAACTCTCTGTAGTGCTTTTTATAAAATAGAACTGATGGTGATAAATTCTCTCAGCTTTTGTTTATATGGGAATTTTTTATTTCTCCCTCCCTTCTGAAGGGTAGCTTTGCTGGATACAGTATTCTTGGTGGGCATTTTTTTTTCCTTCAAAGTCTCATCTCACTCTCTCTTGACATGTGAGGTTTCTGTTGAGAAGTCTATAGCCAGGTGAGTTGAGACCCCTTTGTGAGTCACTCCCTTCTTTTCTGGTGCAGCTTTGAGAATCCTGTATCTTTAACTATCTTTAACCTTGGAGAGTTTGATTATAATATGTTTTGGGATGGATTTTGGTTGTGTTGTATTGACTGGTGATGTTTGACCTTCCTGTACTTGGATAGATGTATCTTTTTCTGTTATGGATGCTTTCTATAATGTTTTTTATTTCTCTTAGCTTACTTTCCAATCGAGGGATTTCTGCTTGATTTTGTTTAATTATTTCCATCTCTATATCAAATCTGTGCTAGAATATCAAATAATTTCTCTGCATTCTCTTGAAAATTTTTTTGAGTTCCCTTAAAAGAGCTGCTTTGAAATATTCATTTGAGCATTTAGAAACTTTAATTCCTAAATAGTTCACTTTTGGTGCCTGATTTTGTTAGTTAATTGAGGTCATGGTTTCCCTGACTGCTTAAGCTTGCTGGAGTAGGGCATAACCTGTGCATTGGAGGATTAGTTTCAGTTATTCTGCTTGATTTGCTATTTCCCTTCTGGGAAGTCTTTGAATTTTTAAAATAAATTTATACTTTTTATTTTTTCAAGTTTAGTGCTTTTAATTATTTTGCCACATTCACTTCATAAGTAGACATATACTTATACACTAATTTTTCTTGAAAATATGGTTTATAATATCTAAAAGTAACGAAATCATGAGAATGATCATAATGTGGGGAGAAAGTAGAGTATATTGTTTTGTACATTGTTTTGTACATTCAGTGAAGCAATATTTATAACTATAACATCCACACAGTTTATACTCTCTCTGTAACTTCCACAGTTAAATGAAAATGTGATATTTGTTTTTCTGAGTCTGGCTTACTTCACTTAATATAATAATTTCTAGTACCATCCATTTTGTTGCAAAAGTCAGAATTTCATTCTTTTTTGTGGCTGAGTTATATTCCACCATGTAGATATGCCACATTTTCTTCATTCAACCATCAGTTATGGACAAAGTTCAAAGACTGTTTATTTTCTCTGAGTCTATGAATATTTTTGCTATTTCACCACTAGGTAGCACCCTATGTTGGGGTTTGCCCCGGTTCCAGCTGTTGATACATTTTCACTGATCCAGTCTTAAATACTCTCAAACTGAAATTTGTTCCAAATCTGCTATTGATGTGTTGTTCAGTATGTACCGGAAAAGTGCCTGAAAAGGGGGTATTTTGGCCCCGTTTGCCTCTTCCTGGTCCTGTGGTAGAATCAGACTCACTGTCCTGTGTCCACAAATATCTAGTGCTAGCTCACATCTGGAGCCCTCTGTCCACCAAGACCAGTGCAGCTTTGTCTGTTTGCTGCTGCACGGGCTATGGTTTGTCTGCTCTTGTGGTGGACTCGCTGTCCCATTCTGCAGATACCACTCACTGGTGTTGCTGGCTGGTGTATAAAACTAGACAACCAGAACAACTGTATTCCACAGCCACTGAAATGGGTCCATAGGTTTGGTCTGTAGGCACTGGTCTAGAGACTATTCCATGCTGGGTTTTTACTACATTGGCACTGAGTCCTCAAATAGTCTTTTGATTCCCTGCTGTCTGCCCAAGGTTGTATGAGGGGTGATAGAGGCAGCCCCCTAACTGCTCAGGCAGGCACCAGGTGGGTCATACCTGGGCCTCACAGTCACCAGCACCTGTGCAGTCTTGGGAGGACACACCTTGCCTGCAAGAGGGGTAGTAGTGATCCATGCCAAAACAAGTCTGTCTCACCATATCACAAGTTTACACTTGATATTAGGTCAAGTTCAGAGACTCCATTGAGAGGCATTGGTCTAGGGACAGAAACCATTAAAATCTGCATTTCTAGCCCAACATTGATTTCCAAGACATAGTCCTGTGGTCCTTTGCCTTCTGCCTAACATTGAAGGAGGGTGATAAAGGTCACACCTGGGTCCCACAGGAGCTGAGCCCCACAAAGCCCTGAGGGTGCCTGCTGTGCCCATCTGAGGCTGACAGTGACATACACCAGATTGTTGCTGAACCTGGAACCATAGATCTCTGCCTCAGTCTGTGAGCCCTGGCCAGGAGGCAGATCCTTTGGGGTTTACAGGGCAACTGCAGGGAGCAGTAGGTCTGGCTCTGAGTTCAAAGGCATGGGCCTAAGGTCTCTCCCCTGGCTTCTCTGTGAGGCTGGAGTATTGCTTTCGTGAGTAGTTGTGGGGAAGTTTAGAAAATATTCATGCCACCAGTAAGGACCTGTGAGCAGGAGGTGCTGGTGGAGTGGAGCGGAAACCTCAGTCTGGCTGAATTTTCTCACAGTGAACCTGGCCTTGGGATTCAGTTTACTCTCCTTCTCTTAGGCAGGAAATGTCCTTCAAGCTGTGCTCCTACATGGGCAACTATTCTTGCTTTCTTCAATGTGACTTACGATTTTAACAAGACAAGGTACTCTGGTCTCTCACCTGGCTTTCGTAGCTCTTGTGGAGGTGATCTGGTATAAGTACAGCTGGACACATTAGTGTCTGCAGTGAGGGGGTCACTAGAAAATCTTACTTAGCCTCCTTCTTGGCTCTGCCCTAAGCTTCTCTTCTATGTTTTATGTTTTGATGAAGTCCACTTTTTTTTTCTCTTTAATTGCTTCCACTTTTGGTGTCATATCTAAGAATGTGTAGCTTAATTTGGGTCCTATCCATTTATTTCTATGCTTCCCTTTTATGGTTTTAACTCTTACATAGAAGCCTGCGATCCATTGTGATTTGAGTTTTGTACATGATGCAAGGACATTTGTCCAAAGTTTATTCTTTTCCCCTTTGAGTTGTTTTAGCAACTTTGTTCAAAATCAATTGACCTTAAACGTAAGGATTTGCTTCTGACTTGCAATTAAGTTCCAGTGACCTATATTTCTATGTTTATGCTAGTAAAGTTACATTTTTGACTATTTGATTACATTTTGAAATTGGGAAATATGAGCCCTGCAACTTTGTTCTTCTTTTTAGGATTATTTGAGCTATTTCAAGACTACTAGGTTGATTTCTGTGAGTAATCAATTTTCTCCTTTTTTGTTTATAGGCATATGTCTTTATTAATAATTTGCCTGATCTGCAATTCTTTGTTGACAATTCTTTTCTTTGAGCACTCTGACTATGTCACATGGCTGCTTTCTGGATTCCATATTTCTGATGAGAAGCCAACTGTTAATTTTATTGAAGGTTAGGGTGGGAAAAGCCACTTTGTTTTTGCTGCTTTCAAGGTTCTAGCTTTTCTATTGCTGATTTGAATATAAGGGTCTAGGTGTTGATCTCTTTTACTTTATCCTATTTGGAGTTTGTTAAGATTTTTAGATGTGCAGATGAATGTTTTCCATTGAATTTAAGATGTTTTAGGCCATTGTTTCCTTTTATTTAAAGGAAGAATTATCCAGAGAGATATAGAGAGGAGAGAGAGAGAGAGAGAGAGAGGAAGGGAAGGGAAGGGAAGGGAAGGGAAGGGAAGGGAAGGGAAGGGAAGGGAAGGGAAGGGAAGGGAAGGGAGAAAGAAAGAGAGAAAGACATATCTTCCATCTGCTGGTTCATTCCCCAAATGGCCTCAATGGCCGGAGCTGGTTCAAAGCCAGGAGCCAGGAGCCAGGAGCCAGGAGCTTCTTTTGGGTCTCCCACGTGGGTGCAGGGGCCCAAGCACTTGGGCTATCTTCTACTGCTTTCCCAGGCCATAGCAGAGAGCTAGATCGGAAGTGGAGCAGCCAGTACTTGAATTGGCACCCATATGGGATGCTGGCAGTGAAGGCAGCAGCTTTACCCACTATGCCACAGCACCGGCCCTAAGAACATACTTTCAATGCTCCAAAAGACCTAGAATTTCACAGAACCTTAAGATCAATCTAAAGTGAAAAATTAGGGCCTCAAGTTTTTCTTGGCCTTGGACACATCCTCATGTGTACAGACAAACCTACGTATGCACATCACAGCTTCAGGAAGTCATGATTTCACACAAATGCTGCCATTTTTGACAATTGCCCAAAGAGTAGGGCTGTTCACAAGGAGTAAACTCTGACTCAAGAAAATAAAGACCAATTCTGAAAATTAAAGTTTTCAAGAAATGTCTGTAAAATTCAGATAGTGACAGTTGTCTGGGAATGGACATTTTGGAAAGCTTCAAATCAATTTATGCCCCAAACTCCCCTCCCTAGAGTCTGTGAGGTTGCTGGTTCTCCCAACTAGTGTATTTGCGAGGCGTTTGTCTTTCCAAGCTTAGAGAGGGACATGGGAGTAATGTAGGGTAAAATGTCACAGGTCACTCTGCCTGCAGAGGCTGAGTTGATTTCATTGAATTGACTCTCTGCTAATTGTCCTGTCTGCAGTTAACTTCCAGCTCAGAACACTTTTTATCCACAGTGTTGCCAGTGTGTTCATTACTTTCACAGAGAAGCGGGCTTCTAGAGACTTGCTCCACCACTTGGAGGTCGGGTTCTATATTATTTCCTTTTGATGCACTTCATGACTGCTGCAATTAAACAAGCACACCATTGACTAGAGTAGTTTTGTGGGTTATTCTTGATTTTTTTTGTCTTTTTATTGAAGTAAGCACAATTTTGAAAACCACCCTCTTCTCGAGCTTAGAGGGAAGTTAGGGGAGTATCAGGGGAACTATTCATACCTTCAAGGCCTGGGCTTGCTTTGGAGGAGCTTATGTCTATGCAGTGATAGTCAGTGGTAAGATCTGAGTGTACCAGGAAAGCAGTAACTCTGGAGAAAAGCGGAAAATAGAAGAAAAACAGATTTAAAAGCTCCTCATGATTTTGCATACTTTTTTCAAGTGATCACAGCATTATCAAATGATGTGAATTTTTAAAATTCTATTTAAGTTATACAAGTTTTGTGTATTTTATATATACAGATTTAGGAACATAGTGATATCCACTCCCCTACCCCCGCCATGCCCAAAACCTTCCTTCTCCTCCCTCTCACATTCCCATTCTAAATGACATGAATTTGGAGAGTGTCTAAACATTTGACAAGAATATCAGTTTAAGAATAGCTTCTAGATTCTACTCTCAAAACATCTTGCACATTAAAATAATTTGTAAAATATATAAGCACACATCAACAGTGAGAAGATAATTCATGAAATGAGAGAAAATTATTGGAAATCATTCATCTAATCAAAAGATTTAATTCATTCAATAAGGGATTAATACAAGTTTCATATATGAGTATCTGATAAAGAGTTAGTGATCCATTCACCTGTCAATGCAAAAATAAAATGTGCTTTGTACATACAACAGAATGTTATTCAGCTTTTAAACAGGAGAAAGATCTGTCACATGCTACAACATGGATGAACCTCAAGGACATTGTGCTAAATGAAATATAGCAGTCACAAAAAGACAAATACTTTATGACTGCACTTGTGTGAGGTACTTTGAGTAGACAGATTCAGAGATAGAAAATAAAATAGTGGTTGCCAGGGGCTCATGGCACAAAGATCTGGAGGTGCTATTTAATGGTTATAGGGGTCCGGTTTTGTAAGATAAAAAGAGTCCCAGGGGTTGGTTGTACAACAGACATGCTGGTACTTAACACCTAATAAACTGCACAGTTAAAAATGGCCTAGATGGGGCCAGCGCCACGGCTCAATAGGCTAATCCTCTGCCTGCGGCGCCGGCACACCGGGTTCTAGTCCTGGTTGGGGCGCTGGATTCTGTCCTGGTTGCCCCTCTTCCAGGCCAGCTCTCTGCTGTGGCCCGGGAGTACAGTGGAGGATGGCCCAAGTGCCTGGGCCCTGCACCCCATGGGAGACCAGGATAAGTACCTGGCTCCTGGCTTCGGATCAGTGTGGTGCGCCAGCCACAGCACGCCATTGGAGGGTGAACCAACGGCAAAGGAAGACTTTTCTCTCTGTCTCTCTCTCTCACTGTCCACTCTGCCTGTCAAAAAAAAAAAAAAAAAAAAAAAAAAGAAAAGAAAAAAGAAAAAAGAAAAAAAATGGCCTAGTTATGTTGCATTTTCCCGCTCTATTTAATTGCCACTATAGATGATATATAATTATATAAACAGTTGCTCTCTCCTTGTGTGTATGTGTGTGTGTGATTATAATGATGTATAAATACAACACCTGCCAGAGTGCATTGGGACAACATTTACTATTTAGTCAGGAGCCCACAGCTAGATAAGGAGGAAGACTTGCACAGGGATGGCTTTGAAGAAAATGTGCCACCTTAACTTGTGGTCTAAAGGGGCAACTCTGGGGCTGGCGTTGTGGCATAGCAGGTAAAAGCTGGTGCCTGCAGTGCCAGAATCCTATATGGGCGCCGATTTGAGTCTTGGCTGCTTCACTTCCAGTCCAGTATGCTATGGCCTGGGAAAGCAGTAGAAGATGGCCCAAGTCCTTGAGTCCCTGCACCCACATGGGAGACCAGAAGAAGCTCCTGGCTCTTGGCTTTGGATCAGCACAACTCAGGCCAGTGCAGCCAATTGGGGAGTGAACCAGCAGATGGAAGACTCTCTCTCTGCCTCTGTGTCTCTCACTGTGTAACTCTGATTTTCAAATCAATCAATCAATCAATCAATCTTTAAAAATTAATAAAGGGGGAACCTGTGCACATGAGCATGGCCATGGTGCAGTGTTGGGGTTCCAGACAGGAACTTGTGCAGCATGGCTGTGTGTGTCCACGTGCACCGAGTGACAGAGCTTGATGGCAGCAGGAAGATGAGATCAGCCTGGAGCAGATGTGTAAGGCAGAGGGTGCAGAGTTTGGAGATCCTCCGTGAGCTCTCAGCTGATCCCATGGGTCTGGGAGCCAAAGGCCTGAGTCTGGACAAGGAAGGCAGTGCTTTAGAAACTGCTCATTTGTATCCTAGGTTGATTCTTGGAAAATGTACAAGAGGCTGAGACAAAGTGATCCCCCAACTAGGATAGGGTCCAAGCCCTTAGGGAAGTTCTTTCTTAGGAGGGCTTCTGCTTGCAGTAGATTCTAATAACATGAACGTATTGATCACACACAAGCTACTATTCCCCTGCACTCATTTGCATGCTTCAAATGAAGAGAGTGGCCAGGGAGCGCTGTCCAGCGCAGTGAGCAAACCGCTGCCTGACTCCCAGATAGCATCTCGCACTTGTCATCAGGAGTCTTCTGCCATCTGTCCGAGGGAACAATCTGAGAGCACACAGGATGAAATTTTGCTAGCTTCTGTCTTTAGATAAGGACGCTATCGCTAGCGGAACATATTTTATGTATAACCTACCAGCTGCAAAGACCACTCAAGCATCATGTTTAAATATATTTGATAGTATCTGGGATTCCTGTTAACTCTTGCCAGGGTGTATGGACTTTCAAAAGCATATCATAATATTCAACAGCTGCTCGCATGAAAAACAAAAACATATGTAAAAGGTGACTAATGTCCATTCCCAGGTGGCAGGGGTGTGGGGAAAGGAGGGCCGTGTGTGTGTATGTGTGTGTGTGTGTGCTGAGCAGGAGAAGCAGGGCGGGTGGTAGCATGGAGAGCTACACAGAGACTAGAAAGGGAACATATTGTAAATCATCTCTTTTTTCTGTCTCCCGATTGCAAATGGGACTAGATAAGGGGATGCCTCTGTCTTAACACAGCTTTTCCTTCCTTTTTAGCCCAGCGAGCCACTTTCTGTCAGCTGATTTCAAGACTAATTCTCATGCTTCAGACTATTTTTAACTAGGCTAGAATCCATGTTTAGGAAAATGAGAGTGTAGATTCAAACTTATCTGTGGCCTTGTTATTATCGTCAAGAAGTTGTACAAAGCAACAGTAAATTTTATGCCCCCCACTTTTCACCCTAAAGCTTTTGAAATGTTAGGATCCTCTGAGGGTAGTAGTATGATTTGGCTTTGTCCTGGGGTTACCTTGGGTATATTATCAATAATAGCAATAAAGATTCTGTACCATTGATATGGTGTTTCCCCATTTTAGGTATAGAAGCATCCTTCCTTTTATATCTAAATATTCTAGTATATATTTATCACAAATAAGAGACTTTTTACATTAACATAGCAAAGTTATTAAAATCAGAAAACTAATACTGATAGAGCACTGTTATGTAGTCCATGGCCCATATCAAAATTCACCTAGTTGTTGTCCTCAAGTGCTCCTTTGTCTCAAAATACTCCACAAGAGTTTGTAGTAGTAGTAGTAGTAGTAGTAGTAGTAGTAGTAGTAGCCTAAGTATTTAGCTGCCATGTAGCTATAGATTGCTTTAATGTGGCACGTTTCCTTGGGCTTCTTTTGTTTTCTTGGCCTTGATAAGAAAAGTCAAGAAGCCTCTTTGAAGAGGAGGTAGTTATTTTGGTAGAGTAGCTCTCAATGTTTTCTCACGATCAGCTCAGGCTGTGCGTTTTTGGCAAGACCGTCACGGAAGTGAGGCTGCCTCCTTCTCCACGCGTCACAGGAGGAAACACAATGTTGCTTTGTTCCCAGGTTGGTGATATTA
Source organism: Oryctolagus cuniculus (assembly GCF_051225735.1). Classification (NCBI taxonomy): domain Eukaryota; kingdom Metazoa; phylum Chordata; class Mammalia; order Lagomorpha; family Leporidae; genus Oryctolagus; species Oryctolagus cuniculus. Next base: position 144,089,754 of record NC_142870.1, read on the forward strand.
GCCTCCATCCCCTCATAGAAGCTGTGTCTCCCAGGCCTCTCCTCTGAAAGTCATCATTTTCCTTTTATAAATGATAGGCAACTCATGAGAAGATACTTGAAAATTACGTAAGTATCCCATCCCCATCAAACATTCTCCCACTCCTTTCACCATCCTCTAAGGATTCCCTAATCGTCATTCATTATTGTTTTGTCCACTCTTGCATACATATACACACATAACGGCTAAGGCAGTGATCCACGTATACATTCAGAAACAAATGTGCATGAACTACTAGTTGAAATTGTCCTAGGGGAAAAAGTTTTCCTTTCTCTCTTACTTTATTTTTTATGTGTGCATTTGTTTATGTCAGTATGATTCATGGATACCTTTTATAGTCAGTAAGTTGTAATCTATTACTACAAATACTTTAACACTCAAATTTTCCCAGATTGGGCCAGTGGGAACTCTTTCAAAATGGCTCCTATAAACTTTTGACATTCCCAGTGATTTTTGAGCATTAGCCTTGAGTTCAAAAATATATCCCAGGAGTTGGTATCATGACGCAGCTGGTTAATCTACTGCTTGCAACACCTGCACCTTGTATCAGAGTGCCAGTGAGTACTGGTTGCTCTGCTTACAGTGAAGCTTCCTGCTAAAGTGCCTGGGAAGGCAGCAGAGGTTGGCTCAAGTACTTGGGCCTCTGCCACCCGTGTGGGAGACCTGGATGGCGTTCTGGGCTCCTGGTTTCAACCTAGGCCAGCCCTGGTTGTTGCAGACACTTGGGGAGTGAACCAGTGGGTGTAAGATCTCTCTCTGTCTCGCTTGCTCACTCACTCACTCTCTTTCTCCTCCTCTGTGTATAATTCTGCCTTTCAAATAAATAAATAGTGGAAGTTAACTATTTGTCCAAGAGTATTACCTTCATTACAGTGGAGAATAGCATTGCAGAGCTACTATCTGTCTGCTAGGTTCTGACATGGTAGAACTTCTAGGTCCCTCAACAGTGAAGACTATGGAATATATGTGTAAGCTTACATCTGTGTTTATTTCCATGTCTATAGCTTTTTAAATTTCAATTGATGTCAGTCATTCCAATCTAACACCATAGGATGCATTCTGGTCTTTGTTCTTTATCTTCAATATATTAACTACTTTGGTTGCAGAAAAGATAGTTTTAGAATTGATAATACATACCTGTGAGAACAGCAAGTCCCCTAACTAGAGTTCAATGTTTGTTTTAGTATTTTGGGAAGAGGAAGTAAAGGAGTATTAAGGTAGAATTTTTAAAAAGATATTATTTATTTATTTATTTTGAAAGTCAGAGTAACAGAGAGAGACAGGGAAAGACAGAAAGATAGAGAGAGAGAAAGAAAGAGAGACAGAGAGGGAGAGAGAGAGAAGAAGAAAGAGAGGAAGAGATCTTCCATCTGCTTGTTCACTCCCCAGATGGCTACAACAGCTGGGCAAGGCTAAAGTCAGGAGCCAGGAGCTTCATCCATGTCTCCCACATGTGTAACAGGGGGCCAAACACTTGGGCCATATTTTGCTGCTTTTCTCAGGCCATTAGCAGGGAGCTGGATTGGAAGTGGAATAGCCAGGACTCCAATTAGCACCCATGTAGGAGGCCAGCGCTGCAGGCGGTTGCTTAATCAGCGGCATCACAATGCTGGCCCCTGGGATAGAATTTAGATAGCTGAGGACAGACCTTAAGTGTACATATAAGCACATAACCTGCTCCCTACCAGGATATACAGCATTAATGTCCCTCTCCTGTGCCGGGAGGGTAATATGCCCACACTCCACTGAGAAAGGTCTGGGAGCCTCTGCTTTCAGGTCACTCCCACGCCTCCCCTGTGTCTGTCTCTCCAGGTGGCAGGTCCTGATGGGTAGCCTTTTGGGTTAGCTGTAAGCATAAACAGTGCTGTCCGCAGTTCTATGAGTCATTCTAATGTCTTATCAAACTTGAGAACAATGATGAAAAATTCCCGGATGTAGAGCCATTTGGTAGGAAGTGAGTGGCTGGGGTGCCCCTAAAGGCTGGTCAGCCTCTGAAGCTGTGGACCACGCTCTTGAGCCATGAAACTTGACCCGAACTCCAGATTCTGACATCAGAATCATCCTGCAGGACTCCAGCTGGTACCAGAATATTTAGAACATTTTCTGAGTAGTTGATTTCTGCTCCACTCTCTGTTACTTCCTACTTTTATTTACTTTATTTCACTCTGATCTTCTTTTTGTAGTTTGCTAAAATAGAAGCTTGTATCCTTGATTTGAAACCTTACTTATTGCCATCGCATAAACATTTAAAAGCCTGATTTTCAATACTGTGTTGAATAAGAGTGGTGAGACTGGATGTCCTTGTCTTGTTCATCCTAGAGGAAATGCTCTCAGTTTTTCCCCATTCAGTACAGTGTTGGCACTGAATTTTTTATAAGTAGCCTTTATTATGTTGAAGTACATTTCTTTCACACCTATTTTTTCCATTTTTATCATGAAGGGATGTAGAATTTTATCAACAGCTTTTTCTGAATCTACTGAGATAATCATATGATTTTTCCTTTCGTTTATGTACTATATTACATTTAATAATTTGTGTATGTTGAACCATCCTTGCATCCCTGGGATAAATCCCACTGGTCATGTTGTGGGATTCATTTTGCTAGTATTTTGCATTCTATGTTCATCAGAGTTATTGATGTGTATAGGTTGTTCGTTTTTATTTGTTGCGTCCTTGTCTGATTGTGGTAGTAGAGTATTGCTGGCCTCACTGAATGAGTTTGGGGAAGTCTCTTCTCTTTCAGTCTTCCAGAATAATCTGAGAACAATTGGTGTTAGTTCTTCCTTAGAAATTAAGTAGAATTCAGCAATGAAACCGGGTGGTCCTGGGATTTTCTTTTTTGGGAGACGTTTTATTTAAAAAGTGCAATCTCATTACTCATTATTCTCTACCTGGGTCTTCTATGTCCTCATGATTCAACTTTTTTTTTGACAGGCAGAGTTAGACAGTGAGAGAGAGAGAGACAGAGAGAAAGGTCTTCCTTCCGTTGGTTCACCCCCGCAATTGTTCACCACAGCTGGCGCGCTGCGCCGATATGAAGTCAGGAGCCAGGTGCTTCCTCCTGGTCTCCCATGCGGGTGCAGGGCCCAAGCACTTGGGCTATCCTCCACTGCCTTCCCAGGCACAGTAGAGAGCTGGACTGGAAGAGGAGCAACCGGGACAGAATCTGGCTCCCATACCAGAACTAGAACCTGGGGTGCCAGTGCCGCAGGCAGAGGATTAGCCAAGTGACTCCCTGCGCCAGCCCATGATTCAACTTTGATAGGTTATATGTATCCAGAAATATATCCATTTCCTGTAGATTTTCCAATTTGTTGGCACAAGTTTTTCATGGTATTCCCTATTTTTTACTTTTTTTTCTTTAAAGATTTATTTTATTTATTTGAAAGACAGAGTTACAGAGAGAGGTAGAGACTGAGAGAGAGGCCTTCTATCTGCTAGTTCACTCCCCAATTGGCTGCATCAGCCGGAGCTGCACTGATCCAAAGGCAGGAGCCAGGAGCTTCCAATGGGTTCCCCACATGGATGCAGGGGCCCAAGGCCTTGGGCCATCTTTTACGGCCTTCCCAGGCCATAGCAGAGAGCTGGATCAGAAGTGGAGCAGCCAGGTCTTGAACTGGTGCCCATAGGGATGCCAGCACTTCAGGCCAGGGCGTTAACCCGTTGAGCCACAGCGCCTCCTATTTTGTACTTCTATGGCATCAGTTGTAATGTGTCCCTTCTTATTTATGATTTTATTTATTTGTATTTTATCTCTTTATTGCTTGGTTAAATTGGGGAAATCAGATGCAACAGACAAACATTTAAGTTCTCTCTTGTGTATGGAAGCTTAAAAATGTCTGTCTGAACACAGAATGGTGATTACTAGAGACTGGCAAGGGTGGAGGGAAAGGAAGAGAGAGGGATATTGGATAACAGGAGCCAAAACATACAGTTAGATGGAAGGAGTGCATTCCAGTTCAACAGTACAATGAGGCACTATGGTTCACAATAGCCTATTACACATTTTATGAACAACTAGAAAAGAGGAGCTGAAAGGTTCAAATCAGAGAATAACAAAAATTAGATGGAAATGTTAGTTACTCTGATTTGACCAGTACACATTGTACACATATATTGAAATATCACATATCCCAAGAAATATGGACAATTACTCAATTACCACACATTAACAACAGTTTTTTTTGTTTTTTGTTTTGTTTGTTTTTTTGTTTTTTTACAAGCAGAGTTAGACAGTGAGAGAGAGAGAGACAGAGAAAGGTCTTCCTTTTTGCCGTTGGTTCACCCCCCAAATGGCCACTAAGGCTGGCGCAATGCGACGATCCGAAGCCAGGAGCCAGGTGCTTCCTCCTGGTCTCCCATGGGGTGCAGGGCCCAAGCACCTGGGCCATCCTCCACTGCACTCCTGGGCCACAGCAGAGAGCTGGACTGGAAGAGGAGCAACTGGGAAAGAACTGGCGCCCCAACAGGGACTAGAACCCGGAGTGCCAGCACCACAGGCAGAGGATTAGCCTAGTGAGCCACGGCGCCGGCCAACAACAATTTTTTTAAAAAAAAGCTTAAAAAATGGAAATGTGAATTACCATGATTTGTATCACACCATACACCACAGAATGTACAACAAAGAGCAAATGAAAACATAACTTTCCTCCTAAATAACATACATATTATGATACATTGTGTTTTCGTTGACATATAATCCTAAATACTTTCAAATTCTTTTTGTGATTCCTTCCTTGACCTATGAATTATTTAGAAGCTAAATGTTTGTTTACCAAATACTTGAGGATCTTCTAAATATCACAGATAATTTCTCATTTGCATTTTTGTCAGTAAGCCTGTTTCTTCTGTGTGTTTCAATAGCTTTTTTTCTTTTTCAAAAGATTTCATTATTTATTTGAGAAGTAGAGTTACAGACAGTGAGAGGGAGACAGAAAAAAAGGTCTTCTATCCTCTGGTTCACCCCCCAGATGGCTGCAATGTCCGGAGCTGGGCAAATCCAAAGCAAAATAGCTAGGAGTTTCATCTGGGTCTCCCATGTGGGTACAGGAGCCCAAGCACTTGGGCCATCTTCTACTGCTTTCCCAGGCTATGCAGAGAGCTGGATCAGAAGAGGAGCAGCTGGGATTAGAGCTGGTACCCATATCGGGTGTTGGTCCTGCAGGCAGAGGTTTAACCTACTGTGCCACAGTGCCAGACCCTCAATAGCTTTTTAAACATGCACAGGCCAGTGTCTTCCATATATGATGAATTTTATATGGTTTACCTCTTCTAGGAAGTTCAGTTCTCCTTATTCTTTATGGAAACCTAGTGCCTGCTCTGTGAATGCTCTGTTTTCCTTCCTGAACCCAGGAAAGCACTAAAATGTTTGTAAGGATGAAGGAGCATTGGAAAGGTTAGAGGAAGGGAAGAGATACCGTTTGCCTCTTTGCAAAATTGCTGAAGGTCAATATTCCTGCTCCGGGCTGTGCCTCTCCAGTAGTTCAGTGTTTAAGATCATCACACTCTACATCAAACGGAATGGTATGAAGAGAGTGAAGAAATCAATCTTTTTGTAATCACTTACCGTCTTGTTGGAAATCTAAACATACACATATACACATAAATGTGCCATTTATTTCATTCAACCCCTTTTCCTTTATATCATTCTTCTTATAGGTTGATTTTAATTTTGGTGGGGTATTGAGTGAAATATCACCTACATGACAACTCAAGATCATTTATCTTAGGCACTGAAAGAATGATGAAAAAGTTGTTTAACCTTTCATAAGAAGGTTTTGCATAGAAAAGGAGTGATCTGACTTAATATGGAAACTTTTTTCACTGAATTTAATAAATTGGTTCATAGTCTCCATAATTTAGGAAACTCAATCCAAATCATTATAAAAAAGAGGCATTTTAGTGTCCTGTTGACTAGGTGCCATGAGTTGTGTGATTTAAAACTCATACATCAAGTTCAATAACATGCAAGCGAAGTATTAATCAATTTTGTGTAAATTTGCCTAGATAGGAAGCACAGATCCTGCCTCAGAGACTGGTGAGGAGAGGCCCTCGTTTTTGGGTGGAAACCGAGGAAGTCCCTCTGTTGGCCCAAATTGAGCTTCAGGAAAAGCTATTTAAAGTAAGCCATCTGCACACATGGTGAGGCTCTCTTCTAGTCATCTTGTTGTCCTAAGGCAGATTAGGAGAGAATTAAGGAAGAGGTACAACACCATCCCTTTCAAATCCAGACTCTGCTCTGCCTTAGGCCAGGGGCCCACGTCTTCATGGAGTTGAGCTGAGCAGGAAGGAGGATAGTCCATTTGGTCACCTGTGTCTTTTTGTTTGTTTGTTTGTTTGACAGGCAGAGTTAGACAGTGAAAGAGAGAGACAGAGAGAAAGGTATTCCTTCCGTTGGTTCACCCCCCAAATGGCTGCCACGGCCGGCGCACTGCACTGATCTGCAGCCAAGAGCCAGGTGCTTCCTCCTGGTCTCCCACCTGTGTCTTTTTATTTAGGTACGTGCCTTTTCTCCCCAGCTGGATTGTCAGTTCTGAGAGTTCAGAAAACGAGCTTGGGTCCTGCAGAGAGAAAGAGAGAGAGAGAGAGAGAGAGAGAGAGAGAGAGAGAGAGAGAGGCGATGTCTTGTAAATGCTTGTTAGACAGCTTACAATCATCCACAGTGGTAGTTTTGTTCAGTAAAGAAAGATTTTAAATCTCAAACTAGGTGACTTTCTATGCTAACACTGCTCCATGAGCACCCTTACAGTGCAACTTCAAAAATAATGATGAATCCAGACAAGCAATTAGTTCTCTAGTGACTGGCTCTCTGGAGGTGGCCTTAATCAGTCCATCGCACTTTTAAAATCACCAGTTGAGTACCTGAAGTAGGATGCTCATTTTCCTTTAGATTTCCTTCGTAAACAGTGTGTGTTCAGCTTATGTCCATGCTAAAACAGCCACCTTGGCGGGTGTTCCATGTTTTCCTGGTGAAAGAAGCACACAAGGAGGTAGAGTGATGTTTTGGGATCCCTGGAGTCAAAGGCGACTTTTAATCTTCAGTTACTAAATGTTAAACTCGATACCATTCTTTGATAATAAACTCTGTTTCACTATTATCCAAAATATGTGTGCTCGAGTAGCCTAATATGGGGACTCAGAGAGAGAGAGAGAGAGAGAGAGAGAGAGAGAGAATATGAGTCACTGAGCGAGGCATCTAGCCTTTACCAATTCATTCAACAAAAAAGCATTGAGAGCCTACTGTGTTGCAGGCATTGTTATTGTTTACTTCAATAAACAAAGCAAGTCCCTGCCATAAGCAACTTTGGGAGTTAGGTAGGAGGGAAAGGGGCATTAGAAGGAGAAACAAGTAACTGTGTCATGTGCTGATAAGTTCCAAGGTGAAATCAAATCTGGGCAGTGGGGGTGTGCAGGTGTCCCCTCCCTCTCTCTTTCTCTTCCTCTCCTTGTCCCCCTGCTCGCGCTCTGTGAAGAGGAGGTTTGCTGTATGGGGTGATGGGGTGGGCTTCACTGATAATGGACATCTGAGCAGAGACCTGAAGAAAGTCAAGGACAGTCGTGTGGGCAGCTGGGGGATTCCTGGTACACTACAAGAGCACTTCAAAAAGTTCTTGCAAATTAAATTAAAAGATAAATTTCTTTTGGTGCCAAAAATTATTGAGATCTATGCATACAAGGGACCTTCAAAAAGGTTCATAGAAGTGCATATTATGAAAAAATGCATGGATTTCAGAAGTGTTTTGCACCAAATAAACTGATCATTTTCAATTCTATTTTTCCATAAACTGTTTGAATTACTCTTATATTTGGGGTAAGGGAAACAGCAAGTATAAAATCCTAAGCTGTCAGCTGCCCTGTTCAGGGAATAGGAAGCCAGTGTTTCAGTAATAAGTGGATTGGGGTGGAGGGCGGTGCAAGAGATGAGTCAGGAAAAGAGTCTGTTGAGCAGATTGGAGCCATTCTGGCTTCAGTTGGAGTGAAACAGAAAGGTCTGGAGAGTTACAGAAAAGGATGACACAATCAGACATGTTAAGAGGGTGGAGGATCAGCCACAGATAGGCGTTTCAGCAGTGGAGGTGCTGTCATTTGTGCTATAATGGTCTGAGGCTGGGACTCACACTCAGAGCATCGAGATTGCAATCACAGCTCTCCCCTGGGAAATTGTTCACATTTTCAGAATGTCAGTTTCTTCCTCTCTGAACCAGAGATGATGCTAACCAGGCCCTTCATATCTCTGTGAGAATGACCTGAGAGTGTATGATATGCAAGATATTTTGTTATATGAAAAACAGCCTATGAAGGAGGGTATAAAATAAAATCTTGATTTTAATAGCACACAGTTTCAGTATGTTGTAGGAAAGTAACTCAGCTAATATGCTAAGAAAAATAATGAGAAAGAGGTTAAATTATTAATAGTATTTCTATATTATTTTCATTTTACTTTTATACATTTTGTGTTTTCCATCATTTTGTTGACATGTATTTTTTAAATTTGTATTAATATGGACAGAACAAATTTCATGTATTTCATAGCTACATTTCTAAGAATTCCCTCCTTCCCTCTCTCTCTCCCTCAATCCTTCTCCTTCCTTCCTTTTTTTCTTTAATATTTGCAAATATATAATTTCAGCCCACTGTATAATCACATGGTTAACTGTAATAACTGTAATATTCAACAAGTAAAAATTAGGAAGACCACAGTTCCACAGAATTACAAACAAGGGCTAAAAAGCAAAAATCAAATCACAATATGTCTGTTTCATTCCTATACTTTTTTTGGTATTCTGTATTAACTACTATGTATCAGAGAAAAGAAATGATATTTGTCTTTTTGGGACTGGTTTATTTCACTAGGCATAATGGTTTCTAAGTGCATCCATTTTGTTGCAAAAGACAGGATTTCACTCTTACTTATGGCTGAGTAGTATTCTGTAGTGTGTTTATATATATATATATATATCACATTTTCTTTGTTAAGTTGACATCTGGGTTGATTCCATATCTTAGCTATTGTGAATTGAGGTGCAATAAACAAGGGGGTACAAATAACTCTTTCATATGCTTATTTCATTTTGTGTAGGTAAATTCCTAGGAATGGTATGGCTGGTCATATGGTAAATCTATTTTCAGATTTCTGAGGTATTGCCATATTGTCTTCCATAATGACTGTAGTAGTTTACATTCCCACCAACAGTGGATTAGGGTAACTTTTTCCCCACATCTTCACTAGCATTTATTGTTTTTTGATTTTTGGATGAGAGCCATTCAAACTGGGGTGAGGTAGAACCTCATTGTGGTTTTTTTTATTTTAATTTCCCTGATGGCTAGCAATCCTGAGTGTTTTTTCATGTGCCTGTTGGCCGTTTGAAATTCATCTTTTGCAAAATGCCTGTTCATGCCCTTTGTCTGTTTCTTAGCTGGATTGTTTTTGTTGTTGTTGTTGTCATTGAGTTTTTTGAGCTCTTTGTAAATCCTGGATATTAATACTTTATCAGTTGCATAGTTTGCAAATATTTCCTCCCATTCTGTCAGTTGCCTCTTTATTTTGTTAAATGTTTTCTTCTCAGTGTAGAACTTCTTAGTTGATGTAATTCCATTTGTTTACTTTTGCTTTTTATTGTCTGTGTTATTAGGGTCTTTTTCCAAGAAGTCTTTGCTTATGCTAGTGTCTTGTAGAGTTTCCCTGATGCTTTTCTCTAGTAATTTGATGGTATCGTGTCATAGATTTTTATCCTTGATCCACTTAGAGTTGATTTTTGTGTAAGGTATAAGGTTTGGGTCTTGTTTCATACTTCTGCACATGTAGATCCAATTTTCCCAGCACCATTTTGTGAAGAGACTATCCTTTCTCTGGGATTAATTTTAGTTTGTCAATGATCTGTTGGTTGTAGCTGTGTAGATTAATTTCAAGAGTTTTTATTATGTTCCATTGGTCTACATGTCTGTTTTTGTGCCAGTACCAGGCTGTTTTGGTTTTAACTGGCCTACAATATGCCTTGAAATCTGGTATTGTGATACCTTTCGCTTTGTTGTTGTTGTTTACAATTGCTTTAGCTATTTCAGATCTCTTGTGTTTCCATATGAATTTTAACATTGTTTTTTTCTAAATCTGAGAACATCCTTGGTATTTTCACTGGGATTGCTTTTAATCTGTAAATTGCTTTGAGAAGTATGGACATTTTGATGATATTAATTCTGTAAATATTAATTATGTCCATTGGTTCATAGTGTTGATTGGTTCTGTTGTTTCTTTGTGAGTTTTTGTTTAGTTGATCTGTCAGTTGACAAAAGTGGGGTGTTGAGGCTTCCCATTAATATTGCTTTAGAGCCTATATCTCCCTTTTGACCAATTAATATTTGTTTTGAATAGTCAGGTGCCTTTGCATTGGGTACATATACATTTATTATAGTCACATCATGCGTTGAATACATCTCTTAAGCATTACATAATGATTTGTCTTCTTTGTCTCTGTTAGCAGTTTTTGTGTTAAAGTCAATTTTGTCTGATATAAGGACGGCTACCCCTGTGCATTTTTGCTTTACATTAGATGGAATATCTTTTTCTATCCTTTCACTTTCAGTCTGTGTATCTCTGTTGGTGAGGTATATTTCTTACAGAGAGCAAATATATAGGTCTTATTTTTTAATACGCTCAGCCAGTGTCTATCGTTTAATTGGAATATTTAGGATATTTACATTTAATGTTATTATTGATAAATAATGAATTGATCCTGTCAGTTTTCTATAAATATTCCTATTGTTTATTTGGATTTCCTTGATGGTTTTGTGAGATTTTCTGCCTTCATATTCTTTCATGATAATATAACTATCTTTGTTTCTGTGGATAGAACATGCCTTAAGTATCATTTGTAAGGTTGGATGAGTGGTTACAAATTCTTTCAATTTCTGTTTGTTTTGGGAGGTCTCTTTAAAAATTTTTTTATTTATCCCCCCCAAAGAAAACTTTTATTTAAGGAATACAGATTTCATGCATTTCATAAATATAACTTTAGGAATATAGTGATTCTTCCAACCATAGCCACCCTCCCACCCACACTCTCACCCCCCCCCACTCCTCCCTCTCACATTCCCAGTCCCATTCTCCAGTAAGATCCATTTTTGGCTAACTTTATATACAGAAGACCAACTCTATACTAAGTAAAGACTTCAATAATTTGGATGGAAAACAAAACAAAACAAAAACATGTTCCTCAACAGTAGAGACAAGGGCTGTTCAGTCATTGCATCTTGAAGTTAATGTCACTTTTTTTTTATAGAAACTTAATTAACTTTATAGAATCACCCAAGAATGATACATCTTTTGTGAGCAGTTAGACATAATTATAACACAACTCTTTGAGGACAGAGGTCCTGCATAAGAAGTTAGTTCACAGTGTCTCCAGTTAATTTACAATTAATGCTCTTATTTATGATGTCAGCAATCACCTGGAGCTCTTGACATGAGCTGCCAAGGCTATGGAAGCCTTTTGAATCCACAAACTCCATAACTATTTAGACAAGGCCATAAGCAAAGTGGAAGTTCTCTCTTCCCTTCAGAGGAAAGTACCTTCTTCTTTGTTGAACACTTCTTTTCACTGGGATCTCACCCACCAAGGTCCTTCATATAGGACATTTTTTGCCATGGTGTCTCAGCTTTCCATACCTGAAATGTTCTCATAGGCTTTTCAGCCTGATCAGAATGCCTTAAGGACTGATTCTGAGATCATAGTTCTATTTAAAGCGATTGTCATTCTATGAGTCTGCTGTGTGGACTGATACCCATGTTGGAGCATTCACTGCTTTTTAATTCTATCCATTATTATTACCAGACCCTTAATCCTATCCATATGATCACTTTAACACTTAAGATGGTATCTTTTACCACCAGCTTAAGGAGATTCGAGGTCTCATGGCAAGTTTTTAAACTGTACCCTTAGAAGTAAGTCTGTAGGAATTTGTGCAGAACTATACAGCTTTACAGTTACAAACTTCAAACACTTCATAATCACAACTTTAGGAACATGGTGATTCTGTGTCCACCCTTCCAGCCATACTCCCAATACCACTTCCTCCTCCCTCTCTTATTCCCACACTTATTTTTACTGAGATCTATTTGCAATTGACTTTATACACATATGTTTAACTCTATGTTCAGTAAAGTGTTCAACAAATAGTATTTAAAAAAATTATTCCTCAACAGTGAAGACAAGGGCTATTCAAGACACTGCTTCTCAAAGTGTAAATTTCACTTCTACAGATGGCCTTTTAGGTACTCTATTAGTTATCACTGGTCAAGAAGAAAATGTAGTATTTGTCCCTTTGGGACTGGCTAATTTCACTAAGTATGATGTTTTCCAGATTTATCCATTTTATTGTAAAATGACCAGATTTCACTTTTTTCTTTTTTTAAACCACTGTGTAGTATTCCATAGTGTATATTTCCCATAATTTCTTTATCCATTCTTTGGTTGATGGGCATTTAGGTTGTGAACTGAGCTGCAATTAACATGCGGTGCAGATAACTCTTTTATTTATTGATTAAATTTCCCCTGGATAAATCCCAGGAGTGGGATGGCTGGGTCATATGGTAGGCCCAAATTCAGATTTCTGAGATATCTTCAAACTGACTTCCTTAGTAGCTTTACCAGTTTACATTCCAACCAACAGTGGATTAGGGTACCTTTTTCCTCACATCCTCGCCAGCATTTGTTGTTTGTTGATTTCTGTATGAAAGCCATTCTTCCTTTGGTGAAGTGAAACCTCATTGTGGTTTTGATTTGCATTTCCCTGATGGCTAATAATTTTTAGCATTTTTTCATGTGTCCATTGGCCATATGGATTTCCTCTTTTGAAAAATGTCTTTTTAGGCCTTTGGCCATTTCTTCACTGGGTTGTTTGCTTTGTTGATGTTGAGTTTTCTGATCTCTTTATATATTCTGGTTATTAATCCTTTATCAATTAAATAGCTTGCAAATAAGTTCTCCTATTCTATCAGTTGCCTCTTCACTTTCCTGAGTGTCTCTTTTGCAGTACAGAAGCTTCTCAATTTGATGTAATCCCATTTAAGAATTTTGACTTTGGTTGCTTCTGCCTCTGGGGTCTTTTCCAAGAAGTCTTTTTGTCTATGCTGATGTCTTACAAGGTTTCCCCAATGTTTTCTAATAATTTGTTGGTGTCAGATCATAGATTTAGGTTTTTAAGCCATGTTGAGTGGATTTTTGTTTAAGGTATAAGGGAAGAGTCTTGCTTCATACTTCTGCATGTGGCAATTCCCAGCACCATTTGTTGAAGAGACTGTCCTTGCTCTAGGGATTGATTTTAGCTCCTTTGTCAAATATAAGTTGGTTATAGGTGCTTAGATTGATTTCTAGTGATTCCATTCTGTTCCATTAGTCTATCCATCTATTTTTGTACCAATACCAGGCTGTTTTGATTATAAGTACCTTATAGTTGAAATCTGGTATTATATTTTGTAATTCTCATCAGAGAGACCTCTGATATCCTTGGTTGAATTTATTCCAAGATATTTTATTTTTTATTTTTTTCTAGCTATTGTGAATAGGATTGATCTTAGAAGTTCTTTGTCATCCATGGCATTGACTGTGTATATAAAGGCTGTTGATTTTTGTGTATTGATTTTATATCCTGTGACTTTACTAAACTCTTCTAAGAGTTCCAGAAGTCCCTTAGTGGAGTCTTTTGGATCTCCTATATACAGAATCATGTCACCTGCAAATAGGGATAGTATGACTTCCTCCTTCCCAATTTGTATCCCTTTGATTTCTTTTTCTTGCCTAATGGCTCTGGATAACTTTCAGGACTATATTCAATAGTAATGGTGAAAATGGACATTCTTGTTTAGTTCTAGATCTCAGTGGGAATGCTTCCAACATTTCCCCATTCAATAGGATGCTGGCCATCAGTTGGTCATAAATTGCCTTGATTGTGTTGAGGAAAGTTCCTTCTATACCCAATTTGCTAGAGTTTTCATCATAAAAGGGTGTTGTATTTTATCAAATGCTTTCTCTGCATCTATTGAGATAATCATATGGTTTCTCTTCTGCCGTTTGTTAATGTGGTGTATCACACTGATTGATTTGCTAATGTTGAATCATCCCTGCATACCTGGGATAAATCCCACTTCATCTGGGTAAATGATCTTTTTGGTTTCTGTTGGCATGGAATATCTTTCTTCACATTTTACTTTCAGTCTGAGTGCATCTTTATTGGTGAGATGTATTTCTTCTTTTTATTTTTTTATCAGAGGGGAGATTTTTCTGTTCTGTTGGAGTAGACTCAGCTCATTTCCTCTCCTGTATGCTTGCCCTAGTGGATATAATATTCATCCACACTTCCACAAGGACCACACAAAGGATCTGTGCAGTCCTCAATATAAGCAGATTCCCTAGCAATGTCCCTCACCAGGGAACCAGGGAACCCTGAATGTGTGGAGCCTCCCACAGTGACTGCCCAAAGTTCCAGCCACACCCTGAGCCTTCCCATGCAGTCTCAGTATTTTCAAAGCCCCGCAGTCTTAGTGTTTTCATAGTCCTGGCAACAAGCCTCCCATAGCCACAAGCACTCAGCCCCCTGTCAATTCTCCCTGCTAGACTCAGGAGCTTTCACTTGGCTGGTTGCTGGTAGCAAATATGAGCTGGTGCAGCTGTTACCTATGACCATAATGGCACCTGCTCTCTATCAGTTTGCTACAGGACACCACTGCAGGTTGATTGGGGACAGAGAAATGTGCCTCTAGTTTAGCGGGTATACTATCTCCCAGAGGGCTCCAAGCCAATTCCCTCCAGGCTTTTCCTGCAGCTTTATCACCAGTGGATTGGGCTTCTGCAGTCTGATCTCACCTCTCTCCAAAGCTGGTACAGAAGCACTCAGCTGCTGGGGTCCTGATTTGTGTGTGTCCACCTCCACATAGGTCCACGGTGTGCCTCTAATTTTTGCGGAATTTCCTCTGCCATTTTCTCCCTAACTCTTCCATGAGACTGCAGTGTCTCCACTTTTTTAAAACTATCTTTTCCTAAGCTAGTGTGGTATCCTCCCTTACTCCACCATCCTAATCCCCTTGGAAGGTCTTTTTTTTCACCTTTATTTGTAAATGAGAGATTTGTTGGCTACAGTATTCTGGGTTGGCAGTTTTTCTTTTTCTTTTAGGACTTGGATTATATTTTTCCATTCTTTTTTAGCCCATAGGGTTTCTGATGAAAAATCAGTGTCAGTCTAATTGGAGAGTCCCTGAAGGTAATATGGCATTTCTCTAGTGCACATTTTAGAATCTTTTCTTTATGTTTTGGTGTTGACAGTTTGACTATAATGTGTTATGGTGAAGATCTTTTCTGATTATGTCTGTTAAGAGTTCTATGTGCTGGGCTGGTGCCATGGCTCACTAGGCTAATCCTCCGCCTGCGGCGCTGGCACCCCGGGTTCTAGTCCCGGTCAGGGCGCCAGAGTCTGTCCTGGTTGCTCCTCTTCCAGTCCAGCTCTCTGCTGTGGCCAGGGAGTGCAGCGGAGGATGGCCCAAGTGCTTGGGCCCTTCACCCGCATGGGAGACCAGGATAAGTACCTGGCTCCTGCTTTCGGATCAGCGTGGTGCGCCGGCAGCAGCCGTTGGAGGGTGAACAAACGGCAAAGGAAGACCTTTCTCTCTGTCTCTCTCTCTCACTGTCCGCTCTGCCTGTCAAAAAAAAAAAAAAAAAAAAAAAAAGTAGAGCAGCTGGGACATGAACCAGTGCCCACATGGGATGCTGGCATCACAGGAGGAGGCTTTGCCCACTATGCCACAGCACCAGTCTCTCAATTTGTCAGTATTTTGCTGAGGATTTTTGCATCTATGTTCATCAGGGATATTGGTTTATAGCTATTTTTTTTTAATATTCTTGTCTGGTTTTGGAGTTAAGGTAATGCTGGCCTCATAAAATGAGTTTGGAAGGGTTTCCTCTCTTTCAATTGTTTTGAATGGGATGAGAATAATTGATGTTAGATTTTCCTTAAAAGTTCAGTAAAATTCAGCAGTGAAACCATCCTATCCTAGGCTTTTATCGTTGGGAACCTCTTCATTACTGATTCAATCTAAATCTTGGCTATTGGTATATTCAGGCTCTATATGTTTTTGTGCCTCAATTTTGATAAATTGTGTGTCTAGAAATGTATCCATATCTTGTAGACTTTCTAATTTGTTGGCATATATTTGTTTATAACAGTTCCTAAAGATTCTATATATTTCTGAAATGTCATTTGTACTATCTTTTTTTTATCTCTGATTTTATTGATTTAAGTCTTCTCTCTTTTGTTCTTATTTAGTCAAACTGATGGTTTATCATTTTTATAATTTAAAAATTGTCTTATTTGTAGTGTGGGAAACCTCCTAGGGGAGGTTTGTTGCAAATGAAAGGGAAGTTGATGGGGCTTTTGTGTTCTTGGTAATGTTCTCTTCTTCAATCTGGGCACTGATGACTTGGATGTATTCATTTTGCAAAATTATGTTTAAATTTTTTTGCCTTTCTCTGTGTACAATGGATTGTATAAAAGTTCATGAAAAATGTGTATTATGAAAAATTTGTGCATGAATTTATTACACCAACATGAACTTTTAACCTGCCTGAACAGGATCTAGTTTGAGAGACTACTTCAGTTGGAAAAGAGATCTTATCGGAACAATATGAATTCTGCTAAAATCAAAGCAAGAACAAGCATCAAATTTATGGTGAAGCCTGGGTGGAGAACAGCCAAGTCAGTGATGCTTTATGGAAACTTAAGGCACAATGCTCCAATCAGCCGTTTATAAATAGCCGACTCATTTTAAGGGAATGAGATGGTGTTGAAGCTTGCAGTACCGGAAAGTCCACATCAATTTGCAAAGATAAAATTAATCTTGTGTATGTCCTAATTGAAGAGGACCAATGATTAACAGCAGAAACAATGCCCGACACTTCAGATGTCCCAATGCATTCAGTTTAAACAATTCTGATGGAAAATTAAAGTGAGGCAAATTTTCTGCTCTATTAGTCTCAAAACTGTTGCACCCAGATCAGCTGCAGACAAGAGCAGAGCTTTCAAACAAGTGGGATCAAGATCCTGAAGCATTTCTCCCAAGAGTTATGACGGAAAATGAAATATGGTTTTACCAATATGTTCTTGCAGACAAAGCACAATCAAAGCAACAGCAACTGATAGGCCTGGGTGGCCCAGAAGGCTCAGGTCATGGTAACAGTTCTCAGCAAGCTCAAGGCTATGTGCTTGCTAACTTCATGGCAGGCCAAAGAATGATAACATGTGCATACTAGGAGAGTGTTTTGCAAAAGTTGGCCAAAGCTTTGGCAGAAAAGTGCTCAAGGAATGCTTCACCAGAGAGTCCTTCTCTGCCACCACAATGCTCTTGCTTGGTTCTCTCATCAAGCAAGGGAAACTTTGTAGGAATTTCAGTGGGAAATAAATGGGAACCCACCTTCCAGTCCTGATTTGGCTCCTGATTTCTTGTTATTTCCCAATCATAAGAAGTCTTTAAAATCCAAGCATTTGTCTTCAGTTCAAAATGTACAAAAGACTGCATTTATATAGTTAAATTCTCAAGATCCTCAGTTCTTTTTTTTTTTTTTTTTAAGATTTTCTTTAAGATTTATTTTATTGGCCGCGGCTCACTAGGCTAATCCTCCGCCTTGCGGCGCCAGCACACCAGGTTCTAGTCCTGGTCGGGGCGCCCGATTCTGTCCTGGTTGCCCCTCTTCCAGGCCAGCTCTCTGCTGTGGCCAGGGAGTGCAGTGGAGGATGGCCCAAGTGCTTGGGCCCTGCACCCCATGGGAGACCAGGAGAAGTACCTGGTTCCTGCCATCGGATCAGAGCGGTGTGCAGGCCACAGCGCGCCAGCCGCGGTGGCCATTGGAGGGTGAACCAATGGCAAAAGGAAGACCTTTCTCTCTGTCTCTCTCTCTCACTGTCCACACTGCCTGTCAAAAAAATAAAATAAAATAAAAAAATAAAATAAAAAAATAAAAAAAGATTTATTTTATTTATTTGAAAGGCAGAGTCACAGAAAGAGAGAGAGGGAGAGAAAGAGACAGGCAGATTATCCATCAACTGGTTCATTCCCCAAATGGCTGCGGCAGCCAGGGCTGGGCCAGGCCAGAGCCAGGAGCCTGGAACTCCATCTCAGTCTCTCATGAGGATGGTGGGGGCCCTTTGCTTGGGCCACCTTCTGTTGCTTTCTCAGGTACAATACCAGGGAGCTGAATTAGAAGCGGAGCAGCCAGGAGTCGAATCAGTGCTCATATAGGATTCCAGTGTTGCAGATGGTGACATAATTTGCTGTGTTGGTGTCATCACATATAAAATATCTTCCTATATTAAGAAAAACAAGTTTGTTTGTTTTTTAATTTTGTCTATTTATTCCATTTTTCCATAAACCTTTTGAAGTTTCAGCTCTTTTGTTTTCTGGATATTAATTGCCTGGCTACTTCACTCAACTTTTTTATAATCCATGATAGTTTTACTATAGATTCTTTTATTTCCATAGGTTAAAAAAGTTACTTGCAAATTATGATTATTTTATCTCTTCTTTTCCAATTTCTATGTTTTTAATTTTCTCTTTTACTTAATTATGCTAGGAATCAATTCTAGAACAACACTAAACAACAGTAATGGTAAACAACATCCTTGTTCTGTTCCTTTAATGAGGTGTGTTTGTGTGCTTCTTTGTGAAGAATAAGGTTTGCTTTTAGGTTGATAAATATATGTAAATATACATGCATATTTCTAATCTTGTTAATGTAAGATTTATCAACTTTTTATCCAATTTTTTCAAAACTCAAGAATTAATTATTTCAAATATATTCATGTGACTTTTCTCTTTTTCCATAGTTCACGGTTAAAGTTTTTTAAACTAATTATTTCAAATATATGTAAAAATAGAATGGTTTAACAAAGCCCAACATATACATTACCTGACTTCCAAAATTATCCAAGGACCATTATTTCATGGACCATTTAATTATTCCAGGGACCATTATTTTATGCAGACTCTACTTGCTCCTTCCCCCCCAACTTTCCCCTTAAATTATGTTGGAGTAAATCCCAATATCATTTCATCTGTAAAGATTTCCATATTTCCATATTTTTATAAACATCATAACACTATTATCATCCCACAAAACTGACCATCACAACTATGATTAAACAACAAAATTAATTCAATACAATCAAATATCCAGAGTTCATATATTTCCCTGACTGATTTTATATATATTATATATATTATATATTATATATATATTCCAGAATTGGGATCCAAATACAATTTGCTAATTGCAATTGCATTTTTGATTTTCATTTAATTTGTGGTTTCATTTCCTTCTCTTTTTCCTTTGTAATTTTTTGTGGAAGTAAGCATGCCCATAGAGTTTTCCAGTTTGTTTTATTGCTTGCATCTCCATGGTGTTGATGAATGTGCTCTTCGGAGTCCTGCTTTTCCTGTAAATTGAGAGTTAAATTTAGTGTTGATCAAATTTAGTCATTTCTTTTGGTAGGATTACTTCCCAGATAGTCTGGGTCCTCCAGCAGAAGGTACATGCTGTCTGTGTTACTCTCTTTGGGGGATTTTAGCAACCAGTGATGATTATTCTCTAGATACATTAACTCGGAAGGCATTTGAGAGGGTGATTTTTTCTTTATTAGCTGGAATCCTCAGCTAAAGAGAGGCTTCTCAACAGCTGCACAGGGTGTGTAAGGTACATAAGGTGCATATGGGAAAGATGGGAGATGCTTGACTCTTTCCCTTGATTGATTAATTTTAAAAATATGAAGTGATTCCCTAGCATGCTCCAGAGGGTGACCAGTGCTTTTCCTAGTATCATCAGGAATTTGTCATCATCAATAGGAACACATATGTGATGGGTTTCAAATCCATTGCAATTCTTATCCTTATTGGTGCATATATTTTCCCATAGTGGGCTTCTGGAAGCTTATTCAAGTTGGCTGCTGAATCCTTTTGATACCACTTCAGTAGTGTTTGATAACTTCCTTCTTTTATGGGATTACAAGTTGTTCCAGGCTCATTTTCTGTCCAAGTTAAATCTGTCATTTCTCCTAGAAGTCCTGAAAGTATTATGAGACTATGATCTGGGGGCTACTTGAATATATTGCACCTAGGTTGGTCATTGTTTCTAGGTCTTTTCACAGGGCAAAGATAGGAAACTTTTTGAAAGATAAAATGTCATGAGCTTGTACTGATATTTCTAATACCAAAGTTGACATTTGTAATTTCAAACTTGGGTCTGAAGGATTTGTACTTAACTTCATTGATCTTGCAACAGTATTTCCTTTCTTCTACATTGTGGCCTCTATTCTTAATAACACTAAAATAGTTTTCCTTCCTCCTTGTACTACACTAAACACACAGTAGCTTGAGAGTAATGTTACTGACAGTACTCCCTCAAATATAAGTAGTTTTAAAATTTACATTTTTTTGCAGTTGTTTTTACAATTAGGGGACATTCCAGAAGGAATGATCATGCATGCTAGTATGCCTTAAAATCAGCTGGATTAATTTATTTCTGGTGGTGATTTTTCTCACTAGAGCAGTTGTTATGGTGAATTTTCTTTTCAGGTACCCTAATATTACATTTCTAAAATGACCGCCAATGAGGCAGATATTTGACATAGCAGTAAAGGCACTACTTGGGATACTTACGTCCCATATCACAATGCCTGGGTTCGATTCCCAACTCCACTCCGAGTTCCAGCTTCCTGTTAATGCACACACTGGGAGGCAGCACTTGATGGCTCAGGTATTTGGGTTCCTATTTCCCAGGTGGGAGACCCAGATTGAGTTCCCAGCCCGTGGCTTTGGCCTGGTGTAGCCCCAGCAGTTGTGGGCATTTGGGGAGTGAACCAGCAGATGGAAGACCTTTCTCTCTCTTCTTCTCTCTGCCTTTCAGATAAAGTTAGTCAATGAATTAATTTTAAAATAACACCCAATGAAAACTTTTATGTAGGATTCTTGCATCAATAGTCATATGCAAAATTTTTCTGTGGATATTTTGGGGCTCCTTTTGTTGGTTTTGATATCAGTGCTACAGTAATTTCATAAAATAAATTTGGGAATTGGAAGCCACCTTCTTTCTATGCTCAGGCACAGTGTAAATAACATCAGTCAAAGGTGCAAAAGCAATTCAGTGAAGAAAAGATACTCTTCAACAAATGGTACCAGAAAAATTGGATAGCAATATGTAAGAAGTGAACTTGTATCACACTGTTTATAGAAATTGACCCTGAAGGATAATTAAATTAAATATAAGACCTGAAGCTACTAAAACTTAAATAGCAGAAAACCTTAGTGAACTTGAGTTACACAAAGACTTCTTAAAGACAAACACATAAATATAATCCCTAAACAAGTTAAAATGATAAATAGTACTTTATCCAAATTTCCAAACTTCAGCGTTTTCAAAAACATTATCAGGAAGATGAAAAGACAAACCATAGACTGGGAAAACATATTTGAAAAGCACATATCTGACAAATAACTTGTATTCACAGCATATGAAAATCACTTTTTTACGAAAACAGGAAAACAATGCAATTTAAAAATAGGGTACATTAGTACAGGCATTATGGAAATGAGTATGGAGCTGTCAAAATTTTTTTTTGAGCATATGAAAGTATAGAACACATTTTTTAACATTTCACTTTATTCAATATATTTGAAAGTCAGAGAGGGAGGGAGAGAGAGAAAGAGAGAGAGAGAGAGAGAGAGAGAGAGAGAGAGAGAGATCCTCTGCTGGCTCACTCACCAAATACCCACAACCACCAGCGCTGGACCAGGACAAAGCCAGGAGCAAGGAGCCTCCCATGTGTGGCACTTGAGCCTTAAGCTGCTGCCTCCTAGGGTGCATTAGCAGGAAGCTGGAGTCAGGAGGGGAGCTGCCCGGAGCCCAGGTACTCTGACATGGAATGCGGGAGTACCAAGAGCATCCTCTTACGCCAAACCTACAAAACCACTCTTAGATAAATGTTTCTCTGTTTAAAATTCAAACACAGCATTATCTTTCAGTAAAAAAAAAAAAAAAGAATTTTGCTGAGTGTATTTTTAAAATAAATGAATAATGTATATTAACGTCAAGAGTAAACGATTCCAGTTCCATATTTATTTTAAATATCAAAGTAATGATCTCTTCTTGAGCACCGCTGGCTCAGACGCTGCCTTCCGTTCCTTCCAGTCGTGGCAAGGCCCTCGGAGCTGCAGCTTCTGGGGAGGTTGGTGCAGCGGGGCCTCCCTGCCTGCCTCATTCAGCTCTGCCGAGCGCAGCTTCCGTCACCGCGGCTTTGGTAGCTCTTCTCCTCCGGCCTTTCTCTTCCGGAGCTCTAACAGTCACTCTATGGCATCCCTGAGCCTTGTGTCTTCTTTTTGTGCGGTTGCTTTTTAGGATGCCTCAGCTGTTGAAAATTTTCCATTCTTGCTGGCCTGCTAGCAGCCATTTTCATCCCATTCTGTGGCAATGTTTTATTAAGTTATTTTTCCGTACTGTATCCACATAGATCCCTCTCGGGGTCTGTGCACACACTGCTTACTGGAACTGTGCAAGACCCACTCTTCCTCTTCAGCTGTTTGCCTGAGTTTTGTGTGAAGACCCCTGGGCCACTCTCCAGGCTTGTGAGAGCGCCCCCTGGAGGCCGAGATGGGCCTGAGCGCCCCTTGCCCCTTACTGCTTCCCACCGGTCCAGGCTGGTACTGCCCGCCTGCTGAGTTCCTCGGTTTACCTGTCCACACTGACAATTTGCTCCTTGCAGATACATCTTGTCTGGATGATCCTTTCCCTCCCTGAGAACTGACTCGGGGAAGCCCGGGCAGCACTTGGCATGCTGACTCTCAGTGTTCCCGGCGTGGCCTAGCCACCCGCACACGGTGTGCACCTATCTTGGTGAAATGGGCCTGGCAGTTCTTTCCGAAGCCAAGAGCCATCACAATCCACTCTTGGCGTCTTTTTTTTTTTTAAAGATTTATTTATTTATTTGAAAGTCAGAGCTACACAGAGAGATAAGTAGAGGCAGAGAGAGAGAGAGGTCTTCCATCCACTGGTTCACTCCCCAACTGGCCGCAACAGCTGGAGCTGGGTGGATCTGAAACCGGAAGCCAAGAGCTTCCTCCAGATCCCCCACATGGATGCAGAGGACCAAGCACTTGGGCCATCTTCGGTTGCTTTCCCAGGACATAGCAGACAGCCAGATCAGAAGTGGAGCAGCTGGGTCTCGAACCTGCCCATATGGGATGCAGGCACTGCAGGCGGTGGCTTCACCAGCTACACCACAGCACCGCCCCCTGGTATCTTTCTACATCCACATTTGCTTCGCATGGCTTTCATAATTGTTTTTGCAGTTATGATAAGGTTCCCTTCTCTCAGGTCATTCAAAGTGGATTTTTTATTTCAATTTCTTACTTTCTTCTTGCCTATGTAAAATTTCCCACCTTTTAAAACATAAACTTCTCTTTTCCTCCTCTTACTCCACCTCAACATTGCCTTTTTACTATAACTAATTCTATTTAATAATTCTATTTGATAATATGGAGAACCTTTTGATGTCAAATCACCTTTCTAAAATAAGCAACTTCACACCTTTGAGGCATCAGAAATGTTGTAACTGATTCAGTCATCATAAGGAGCCCCCCGATGCTCTCACTGGAACTATTCCATGCAGTGATTTCATTCCTGATCAGGTCCTTGCCCTTCCGTTTCTTATGGGAGTGTTCTTGCATTTGATCAACTGAGAATAATACCATGTATAGATGTATAGATAGTCTAACAACAATGACAACAGAGAAGCAATACTTTGTAAATGTAGAGGAAGTGACTAAACCAGGGTGA
Organism: Oryctolagus cuniculus; assembly: GCF_051225735.1. Classification (NCBI taxonomy): domain Eukaryota; kingdom Metazoa; phylum Chordata; class Mammalia; order Lagomorpha; family Leporidae; genus Oryctolagus; species Oryctolagus cuniculus. The sequence continues at coordinate 144,113,658 of NC_142870.1, forward strand.
ATGGATCCACTGTTGAAAGATGGATATGGATTTATAAAGAAGTTGGCAGTGGAGCAAACTAACCAGCCAGCCGATGTTTTCAGCTAGTTGCCAGTTAAGAGCAACTAATCCCGGGGCAGTGTCTTCTAAAACAACAGGAGAGCCCGATGCAGTGCACTAGAAGGGGACAAGCACGTAGCTGCTGCCTCAGCTAAAGAATGGCACCTGACGTCCCTCCCTCCTTCAGGTGATCACCGGGCCATGCTCTGATTCTTGCACCGGTTACCATGCTCATTGCCTGTGTAATGTCACCACTTGCCACCTCCTTCTGGGGCTCCGTTCCACTCGTCCGCCCCCAGTTCTTCAAACCAGCCACGCTCTTTTCCTGCCTGGCATGCTCTTTCTCACGCTGTTATCAGCCTCCATTTCTGTGTTTGCAAAGCTCCCTCTTCTCTGAAGCCTGCTTGTAGGGCTCCATGTAACTCGTATTTACCTAATCAGTGCGCTTCAAATATGCCCTGTTGCTTAGGCGACTGCAAGTTTCCTGGAGCAGGGACCACGACCTAATTCTGTGTGTATGTTTATTATATCTTCATTGAGTTTTAATGGATATACTTACTTATGAAATTTTTCAAAGACACTTTAGATACCAAAAAAAAATTCCCAAGAGTTCTAAATGTCATGACTAAATAAAGATAAGAGAGGTAAGAAACTATATGGAATAAGTGGAAATAAGCATGCCTGATGTTAAATAATTTGCAAAAGTGAATTACCTGTCTTTTTTTTTTCCCAGTACAGCATCACTATAGGGTCTCACATTACCTGATGTGGTATGAACAAGCATTTCACTGAGTTGCTCTTCTCCAAAAATCAATGAAGGACCACCTAACTCCCCAGCATCGAAGGTGAGAGGTTGGAGATCTGCATCTGTTGTAGTTCCCTACATTTTTTTTCCTCTTTGCCTTTTCATGCAAAAGCTACTTCTGAAACAAAATAAAATGTGAGGATGCTGGTGGCCAAATAGTGACGTGGAAGAGGCTGCCCCGGCTGCCTGGGTCCCAGTCTCCCATGCCAGGGCTAAACCTGATGCTGTGTCGGGGGCTGTAGGCTCCTGCTGTCCTTGGTGTGGGACAACCTGTGCTCTCCAAGGTGCGTCCCTCTGCTGCTCACCTCTAACATAGTGGCTTTTCTACATTTCTTATCAGGACCATTAGGGGAGCAATGCCTGTTTCTTTCATCTGCCACTTTTAAGTATTTTGAAAGATCAAATGCAAGCCTTTTTCTCTTCTGTCCTCTACTCACTGCCTCTTCCCCTCACACAGGCTTTGTTCCAGGCAGTCTTTGTTGGGTCCCTTCACGGCAGGGCATCCAGCTGGAAAAGGCAGCATAGATGCTGCCTGCCCAGGTGTGGGCACCCATGGGAAGCTAAAACCATCTAGACTGACCCCAGTCCACTTGCAGCATATGACAGATATGATAAAGGAAGGCTTTATAAGTTTTAAAAAAAAACTATTTAAAATGACTTCTAATCCCCCTGCCTTGTGGGCGGGAATGCTTCCTGGTAATCAGAGGACCCTTTCTAAGTTAAATGACCTGAACAGTGAAGAAGGGAAGTTCAGAGCCCAGATGCCATGGCAGAGTTAAATCGCTCTGCATGATGCCAGGATGAGAGTAATGAGATGGGAGTGGAGAAATCCAGGAGGAAGGGGATGGGGGCGACTGAGGGTAGACACTGAGGTAAGCAGGAGAGGAGAAGAGAGAAGAAAGGACACAGCTGCTTCTCCAAGTCTCCCCTGGCGGATCTGCAGTGGGCATTTGTCCAGGCAAATGCCCTCTGTTGTGTAGCCACGACCTAAGAATGTTCATCAAAATTATTGCAAGCACAGTAAGCTTGGGAAGCTACATTTCTTACAGAAGAAAGTGGCGATGGGTATAGGTTTTGTAACATGCTGGGGGTGGTGGTTAGGGTAGAACGAAGTCAGCCTTCTCAATCCTTGGTCCTGGCTTTGACTGGTAAGTATGTTATTCACTCCAGCCACCAGGTGTGTTACCCAGTCACGATCTGAAACACAGAGGGAAGAACTGAAGTCTTCACCCGAAGACATCTTTCCTTTGGAGGAAAACATCTTCTGCAGCTTCTGCAGCCAAAATTCCAAACATGGAAAAGTTATTGCTTTCAAGTGGAAAAATGTAGGATAATTATCAACTATTACTGTACTATATAGCATTGAAGTCCCATCACTGATTTATGAATGGTGTATCTTATAAGCTTTAAATGTATAAAACTTGACATGCTCATAAAAGTATGCCTGTTGGTTTATCCAGGAAGTCATTCCAAATATGCTGACTAGAATTAGGGTAAGTTTCTGTTTGCAATGGAGATACAAGTTCTGCTTTTTCTCAGGTTGTATGAAACACGATAGCAAGCATGGGAAACTGTTACAGTTTTCAAGATTATATCCTCATGGTTTCCAGTAAAACAAACCAAAAATGAACTCTTGAGTTTGGGCTCCTTGTATGTGTTTCCATAGACCTTCAGAATACACAAATGTCCTTCAAAAACTTCACAGAAATAAAACTAAAAGATGTTTATGTTAGTGCAGCAGATTTTTGAAACCCACGCATATGAGATATTTTTTAAAAATTCATGGAAAATGCATATTATGACAAAACTATGCATAGATTTCACAAATTTTTTGCACCAAAACAAACCCTTGTTTCAATTCCATTTCTCATGCACTTTTTGAAGTGCCCACATAGTGTTGAATTTCTAGGACTATACCACAGAGACTTCTGGGTTCAGGAACCCAGAAGGCTTCTGCAATGTTCGTTTCATAACTCTATGATAGGGGGTGTCCAGGCCAGTTGTCCTGCAGAGCAATTTAGGAAAGAAAAGAACACAGAATTCTTTTCAAATAAATATATAACTCTACCCAACCCCTGAGTAAAGGATTATGGTTTCACCATCTTGAGATATACTGGTTTGGAGCCAGGGTAGAGTAGCAAGAGGAGAATAATTAAATCTGGTCATTGCGTCAATTAAGTAATTGTTGCCTTTAAAAGACATGATAAATGAAACTGATTTTGAACTAGATTTACACAGGTGAATTTGAAAGATGAGCTGGGTGTAGGCAGGCAGATATTGGGGAATGAGAGGGTCCCTTCCAGGAAAGCAAAATGGCCAAAAAGGCAGGCAAGGTTATGGGTGTGAGAAGGCAGGCACTTAGCAAAGCTACTTCCGGAGAAAGGAGGGTTGTATGCTGGAGGAAGGAGACAGAAGCTCTTGGAGTTAGAAGGAAGACAGCAAAGAGGCAGCGCAACGGACATGGAGGGAGCCAGGAAACTGCCGAGAAGCCATACTGGGGGCGGAAGTTGTTTGAGCCAGGGTGTTTGCAGAGGGATGGAGAGTGCGGGGCACATCCCAGAGCCATTTCAGACCTACAGTGATGTGATTTGTGACACATGGCTGAGAGGGGTTGAATGAAAAGACTGAAGGGAAAGATATCTCTGTAGGGAGACCAGAATAGTTCTGGTGGCCTTGAGCGAGATGGCAAAGCTGGAAGGGAATTCAGTTTGAAAGAAAATGAAGAGAAAGGAACACTGCATTTTGGTCCTATTGAATCTGGTGTGACTGCTGAGCATCCAAGTGGAAAGAATTAAGCGGCCTCAGAATTGGGATGATCTCTGAAGGTGAGAGGTCAGGGTAGAAGCTGTAGTTCCAGAAGTCATCAGCGTCAAATCCATACAGATAAAAGTGGATGAAATCTCAGAGCACGGAAATAAAGACATAAGTTCTGACTCTAAGAATTGGAAACTGGTGCTACGCGAGCTTTTCATGTAGTTATTTTTGGCAGTCAGTCCTACATTTCATTCAATTGATGATAACAGTAAGATTGGGGAAGCATATTTCCTGTTTCTCTATAGGTTTTCCATTATTTCTCTAGTCAAATTTATCCATTACCATAGCGAGGCTCTATTTGTTTTAGTGATGAACTTCCCTCCAGCAGGCATTAAAAAGGAGTCCTGTGTGGCTGCAGATTTTTTTAGATGACACAAACGCAACCCATTTCTCCTGTTAATTTTCGATTCTGAGCCATCTGACGATGAACTGTACTGTGGTAGACGGGAGAGAAGGAAGGCCGCGGGTAGAGACAGATCTTTTTACGAAGATCAGCAATTGTCCATGCTTTTATCCCAGGCAAAGATTACATTTAACACCCAGGGGTCCTCTGCTGCCTCAGATCCTTTTCAGAATGAGAGGCTGTGGCACTGCTGATAGTTTGGGGTGTCCTTTCATTTTGTGGCAATATTAAATATACCCCAGCGAGGCATAAATCAGTGATTTATCTAAGAATAAGTCATATCTCTAATAAGGGACCACTTCTTTTAAATTGGACAGACTTTCTCAAAAATACAAAATATGTCAGCCACCCATTTTCTAATGAATATAACTTCAAATTCCTCTTTTCCTTAGAAGAAAGCTATTTTCTCTTCCATACAGCCAAACTGCAAGATTTACTGAGCTTTGTTTGGCTATTGTGGTTACTTTATTTACTCTCATGGGGAGAGTTAGGTTCTTAGAATTTTCAGGATCTAGGTTACATAGTAGGGAGGGGAAAAGATACAGAGGAGGGTTCTTGGGAGCTAAGCTCAGTGGGGGCGCAGCAGGACAGGGCCCAGAAGTGGACTGGCCTTGTTCAGGCCCAGAATAGTGTTTCTTGCTGCACTGGCTCCAGCATCAACCCCCGCCTCCTTTGCTGTAGTATCTCCCGTGCTTAGCGTAGCCTCTGAAACTCCTGGGCAATGCTCAGCAGCTGGCTTTATGCATGTGCTGGAATGGTGCCATGATTTCTCAGGCATTCAGAGTCCATCTCTGGCTCTTCCTACACACTGAACATGTGATCTGACCCTCTGCCACTGTTAGAGAAGAAATGGAGTGAGGGAAGAAAAAAGGTTTTTAATATAGAGATGCGTACTTCTTGTTGTTGCTTTTCAGCCATAGCATAGGGTATTTTGTAAGCATTTAAGTATCTAAAGGAAAACATAGCATATATTCTTTCAGTTGTTGTAAAAGATAGATTAATTGATGGCAGGCGTGGACACTGGTAGAAAGGGTTATGGCCATGAGCAGAAAGGAACTCACTTCATTTAAAGCGCTGCAATCTGTTTTAGAGAACTGGATACCCATAAAAACAAATAAAAGGGTCAACTGTATATAGACACAAAATATGAGAAACAACTGAAGATAGATTTAAATATGATGGAAACATCTATTTCTAGCAATATAATAGATTAAAATATTCTCAAAATTCATCTAGTGCAAAATACTTGAAAATGCTGGATAAAATGATTAAATACATGTAAGTTTATTCCATAGTTAAACTGTAAAAAATAAATGGAAAATACTCAAGACCAAAATGAAAAACAAAGCAACACTCGAGAAAAGTAAGTGAGCAATGAGCCAATAGAATATCTGGAATATCTGCCTATTTGACAAAAATTAGAGCTTGAATTTTTTTTTCAAGGGATTGTGCTAAAGAATAGAGATAAAGCTTCAAGTCCAGTACAAGTTGGAAACCTAAATCAGACACCTTTGCCTAAATCAATGAATCCCACGGAGTGGTACTCAGAGAAAAAGGCAATTTGGGGAGAAGAAAGGAAGAATGTACCCTACAAAGAAAGACAGGAAACCTTATCTCCAAATGAAATGTATATCTTTATCAAGAATTTGTAAGTGTAAATTGGTTCTCTGATGGATTTGGGACCAAAATTTATACCACATGTGTGAGTCAAAAGACCAAAACTAAGCATTTATTGAAAGAGTTCTGTTTCATAGAGCACACCTTAATCCTAGCCCTCAAATAATTTCCCAGTATAAAATTAAGTAACTGAAGTTCACAATTTAAACAATAATCCTCAAGAGGAAACAAATTATGATTGAGAAATTCCTCACTCAATCTACAAACAGCGAAATAAGACCATAAAGACATCAGATATTCTAGTATAAGACATTTCAAGAAATCAAAGTAGATATTTAACCTATCACTAGCAAAGAAAAGTCCAGGAAGAAATATGGGGGCAGATTTTAAACAGAGTCAGATAGAAGCACCAAAAATAGAAATATAATAATTAATATTTAAAACTAATGAGTAAGTGGTCTAAAAGGTCAACTAGACAGAGCTGAATAAAAAATGGATAAATGGAAGACAAACCTGAAAAATTATCCAGAGTATAGTGTAGAGAGACAGAGAGATGGAGCAAGAAACATCAAATCAGAGTGTCAGAGGGGGAGACTTTAATTAATGGGAAAGAAGCAATGTTTAAATAAATAATAGGGGGCTGGCACTGTGGCATAGCTGGTAAAGCCACTGCCTGCAATACTGGCATCCCATATGGATGCCGGTTTGACTCCCAGCTGCCCCACTTCTGATCCAGTCCTCTGCTATGGCCTGGGAAAGCAGTAGAAGACGGCCCAAGTCTTTGGGCCTCTGAACCTATGTTTGGGCCACCCGGAAGAGGCTCCTGGCTCCTGGATATTGCATCCCAGCTCCGGCTGTTGCAGCCATTTGGGAAGTGAACTAGCTGATGATCTCTCTCTCTCTCTCTCTTTCTCTCAGAAAACTTATGGAAAATGGCATTAAAGGATAAGATTATTTTGGTGCAAAGGATTTTTAAATGCATGCATAGTTTTTTCATAATATTCATTTTCCATAACTTTTTTAAGGCCACTCTATGCATGGATTTCAAAAACCTTTTATTCCAAGATAAACTTATCTTTTAAACCATTTTTCCCAAACTTTTTGAATTATTTCTCTATATACTATATATATATATACACACACACCCCATGTATACACAGAGATCGTTTGAAAAAAGAAACATGAGTTCATATTAAAGCCTTCTGCACCAGTGCAGCATCAGAGAGTTCATTGCATATAACTTATTTCCTCAACGGTGAGAAACCTGTCTTCTAATAATATTTAACGTCTATGCCTATTTGTGGTTCATATAAAATAGTTTTAGAATTACTAACACATACTCTTGTGAGAGACAAATTGACAAGCTAGATTATAATGTCAGTATACAATTATTTTTGTCTTCAGCCTTATCAGTATCCTGCGGAAATGCTCTTTTACAAAGTTACAAAGTCAGTTCTTTTTTTGTCTCATCCACTTCAGTGTGGCTGAGTTGTTTATTTGTGATACAACTAGATTCATTTATCACAGCCCACATTTCATCTTGGATTTCCCAACATCTTGGTTAACTTTAAAAATTTGCATACAGTAGAATCCACTCTTTGTTATGTGCAGTTCTGTGAGATTTGACAAATGCATGAAGCCATATCCTTGACCACAATACCGCACAAAAAATTTCCATTGATCCAAAAAACTCCTTCATGCCACTCATTTGTAATCAACTTTTACCACCTCCTATCTCTAATAATCTTCAACCTTTTTGCTTTTACCTTTTCAGGAATATCATATGAATGGAATTACTCAACATATACTATCTTAGTTCTCACTTCTTTCACACAACAAAATGCACTCAAGATCCACCCACATAATTAGGTGACTCATTAGTCCATTCCTTTGTTTTGTTGCATAGTATTGTATTGTGTAGATGCACCACGATTTGTCCATTCACTTGTTGAAAGACATCTGAGTGGTTTTAAGTTTTTGGTGATTATGAAAAAAATTTAGTATAATCATTTGCTTGCAGAACTTGTGTGTACATGACTTTTAATTTTACTGGGTAAATGCTTAGGCATATGATTACTGGGATATATGGTAAGCATAAGTGGCTGTACCATTTTCCATCTCTATCAGCAGTGTTGCTTTGGATCTTTGCCAGTAATTTATACTGTCAGTTTTTCTGTTTTCAGTTATTCTACTAGATGTGTGGTAGTATCTCACTGTGGCTTTTATGTGTATTTACCTGGTGGCTGATAATGTTTAGCAACATTGTGTGTGCTTATTTGCCATATCTATATCTTTTTTTAAGATTTTATTTATTTATTTAAGAGGCAAAGTTACAGACAGAGAGAGGGACAGAGAGAAAGGTCTTCCATCTGCTGGTTCACTCCCCAAATGGCTGCAATGGCCAGAGCTGGGCTGATCTGAAACCAGAAACCAGAAGACAGGAGCTTCTTCTGGGTCTCCCAGGCAGGTGCAGGGGCCCAAGCATTTGTGTCATCTTTCAATGCTTTCCCAGACCATTGCAGAGAGCTGGATCAGAAAAGTAGCAGCCGGGACACGAACTGGTGCCCATATGGGATGCTGGTGCTGCAGGCAGAGGCTTAGCCTACTATGCCACAGCACTGGCCTCTCTATGTCTTCTTGCTCATATGTATTGAATTATTTGTTTACTTTTGAATCTTGAGAGTTCTTTATATTTTCTGATTATCACTCTTCCATGAGATGTGTAATTTGAAATTTTCTTTCAGCCTGCAGCTTGTCCTGTCGGTTCCCTGTCTTTTGACAGGAAATTTTCTTTTATGTATTATGCTTTTGCTGTTGTATCTAAAAATCCTTTGTCAAACCAAGATCATGAACATGTTTGTGTAGGATGTACCCTTCAAGTTACAAAATTTTCTGTTTTGTATTTAGGTTGATCCATTTTGCATTCATTTTTATATAAAGTGTATGGTTTAGGTCAGGTTTATTGTTTTACATGTGGATATCCAAGTGTTTGGCATTCTTTGTTTGTGGGGAGCAACTGGGAGCAACTCGGACTAGACTAAGTTACTGGAATTAAGACTTATTCTATGCATCTGCTCTCCCACAATATGGCGCTGGGAGAGGAGGAAACAGCTTCTACACAGCTGCCTCCAGTTCAACCAATAAACTGTAGGACCTACTCCTGATTGGAGGAGAGCAGCGTACTCGGCATGTGGGTAGCAGAGTTGGAATTGGTGGAAGAGGACTATAAAGGAGGAGAGAGAAAACATGCACGAGGAACATCTATCTGAAGGAACACCTGAGGAACATCTGAGCAGCCCCCGAGAGAGCCGGCCGGTGGTGTGCCGCTCCCCTGCGGAACTGGGGAAAGTGGCAGGGGGAACCGCCCTTCCACGGAGGTGGAAGAGACGGTAGCCAACCCGGGAAGGACCAGCAGCAAACCCGGGGAGGGCCGAGCAGACAAAAGAACAGCGCAGGGTCCTGTGTCGTTCCTCCACGAAGACGGGGAGCGACATAATGGTGCCGTGACTCGGATATGAAGCCTAGGCAGGGTTCAGTGTCGTTCCTCCACGAAGAGGGGGAGCGACATAATGGTGCCGTGACTTGGATATGAAGCCTAGGCAGGATCTTGTGTCGTTCCTCCACAAAGAGGGGGAGCGACATTTGTTTATTATTTTCTCCCCCAAGAAACCATCTATGTACCATTGTCTAAAAGTAGCTGGCTATATTTGTATAAGTTTATTTGTGGGTTCTTTTCAATTCCTTTGATCTGTGTGTGGGTGTGTCACTTCACCAATACCATACAGGTTTGACTACTACAACTCTATAGTAAATCTTGGAGTTATAGAGTTCTCCAACTTGTTCTTTTTCATTAAAAATGTAGCCTAGACAGCTAACAAGGACCATTTGGTTCCAGCCTATAACCATCTTTTTTGAAAGTAAGCGTTTCAAGGGTTCGGAAAATATAAGTAAAGTGAGCAAGTGAAGAATGCGAAGCTTAATGAAGATAAACCCAAGGAAATCAAGGCTGAAGAGACTCCAAATGAAAGTCCACCAAAATATACAGAATCTATCCTAAGAAAGGAGCGATGAAACCAACTGAGAGATGTTGTTCACTGCTGGTACACAGGAACACAACAGCAAGGGACTGTTTTGGATACTAATATTCAAACAAGTTCAAAGAAGAAGAACGCCAAGCCTTTAAGTTGTAAGGTTGGAGTAGGCACAGTTATCAGAGGAAGGGGTGAAGCTCTCTTGACTACGCATGAAGGAGAAAAGACTCACCTGGGGATTGAGCCAGAATGGGCTATGGTAAGAAAGGGGAGCCTGAAGCCCAGATTTCACCAAATTCAAAACTCGTTCTCAAAGTGGAATTAGCGGACAGGGATTGAAATAGCAGTGCTTCAGGGCTAAAGACATCAGCAAAAAGGATCAAACTTGGCCTTGATGGAAGTTATGTAACTTGTTTGTTACTACTATAAGGGAAAGCTCAACTGGAAAATTAAGATTTAAAACTTGCCTACTTGATTCCAGTTTTTCAGAAATGTAATCTTTTATAAATCTACGAAGTCTAAACTATTTTACCACAACTTAACCATAAAATACTGGTTAAGGAAAACTATTCCTCCTTTTACTTAGTTTACTTCATGTTGTAAACTAAAAAGCTCAATAAAAACTAATCCACTGTCAAAAAATGGAATTAACAGAGTAGCTTAATACAAGATAAATACACAAAGCTAATAGATTTTTTTGAGAAACAATTCCACCCACATAGTGACAAACATGATAAAGTTCTTATAAATATATTTAACATAAAAGGCATAGGTTATATGTTTGGAGAAGTATCAAATATTAATGAAAAACATAAAATCTGATCAAGCTGAAGATCTACCTTGTTCTTGCACGAGATTTAATATCACCCCCAAACATCAGTTCAACCAATTGTCATTTGCTTCTAATCTTGAGGACATAATATGGAGGATTACCTTTTTAATAGGAGAATAAGTTTCTGAAAATGGCCAAGATTTTTATGAAATTTAGTCATGCCCAGGGAGTTCTTTTGTCCCATATTGGTAAAATAAAATAAAGCAAAATGAGTCACTGAAAGATAATGAAGACTAAACCCAGAAATAGATTTTGATATATGAGAGACTTTAACATATGAAAACAATGGCACTCCAACCTAGTGGTAAAAGAATGATCTCTTTTATAGATGGTACTTGAGCAATTAGAAAATTCACTTAGAAAAATAACAAAGTTGACAACTTTACCTAAAAATTTCAGATGGATGGACGACAACTGTCAAAGGTAAGAAATAAATCTTAGAAAGTATAGGAAATTACATGCATAACCTTGGATTAAGGATTCCATTTTAACCAAGATAACTAACCCAGAAATTATAAAACAATAGATCGACACATTTGATTATATAAACAACTGTTTAAAGTATGACAAAAATGATAAAATTTTTATATATTTACACTTAAATATTTACATATATTTTTATTAACACAAACCACTTTAATAGAGAAAGGGTGGATAGGAAGATGCAGAAAAGCAAGATGATAGCAAAAATTCCATTTAAAAATAACCAAGGAAGCTTCAACAGATTTGTATGTTTAAATACAATTACATGTGCATGTAGAAGTCTGTGGACAAATAAACATGCAGTTAATTCCATTGGTTATGTAGGGAAACAGCAGAGAGGAAAAGTTTGCAGGGAGGCATAAGATGATCAGAAAGTAAAAGAGCATTTAAATGTCATGATCCTAAAAAGTATGTCACATATCAAATTTATTTGAAATGCACTAACACATGTATTAAAGGAGGCCAAAAGTTTTGTTTGCAATGGACACCTCAGAAGCTGGAGTTCTATGTGATATTTTCCACCTATCTGCCTCTACTTTTGTACACTGCTCACTTTTTTTTTTTTTTCACAATAAAGGTGTTTCATTTTTTTTTAAAGATTTATTAATTTATTTACTTGAAAGGTGTGGGGAGCAACTCGGACTAGACTAAGTTACTGGAATTAAGACTTATTCTATGCATCTGCTCTCCCACAATATGGCGCTGAGAAGGGAGAAACAGCTTCTACACAGCTGCCTCCAGTTCAACCAATAAACTGTAGGACCTACTCCTGATTGGAGGAGAGCAGCGTACTTGGCGTGTGGGTAGCAGAGTTGGGATTGGTGGAAGAGGACTATAAAGGAGGAGAGAGACAACATGCACCAGGAACATCTAAGGGGAACATCCGGATAACATCTGAGCAGCCCCCGAGAGAGCCGGCCGGCGGTGTGCCGCTCCCCCACGGAAGTGGGGAAAGTGGCAGGGGGAGCCGCCCTTCCACGGAGGTGGAAGGATTGGCAGCCAACCCGGGAAGGACCAGCAGCAAACCCGGGAAGGGCCGAGCAGACAAAAGAACAGCGCAGGGTCCTGTGTCGTTCCTCCACGAAGAGGGGAGCGACAAAAGGTAAAGTCACTGGAAGAGAAGGAGAGACAGAGAGAAAGAGATCTTCCATCCATGGCTTCACTCCCCAAATGGCCCCAACAGCCAAGTTTGGAAAAGGCTGAAGCCAGGAGCCAGGAGCCTCAGCCCAGTCTCCCATGTGGGTGCAGGAGCCCAAGCACTTGGGCCATTCTCTGATGTGTTCCCATGCACATTAGCAGGGAGCTGGATCAGAAACCAAGCAGCTGGGACTTGAACCAGCACTTGGATTTGGGTTGCAGGAGTCATAAGCGGCAGTTTCACCGGCTGCAATAGGATGCTGGCCCCAGGAGTTTTGCTTAATGGGAAATACGCAATGGTTTCACTGTAAGAAACAGAAACAAAACAAAACATATTCATCCACTCAAAAGAACTCACCAATTTGCAATCCAGTGAGAAAGTGGAGACTTGAAGCTGCTAAACAGAGAAGACTCAAGGGAGACAGCCGGAGAAGGCTTGGGACAGATCTGGGGGCAAAGCAAAGACACCCAGAACTGGACCTAGAATCAGAAGGGGGAAAAAAAAGCCCATTTTGCCAGCAGAAGACAGGCATAGCTCTTGGGGCTGGCATCAAGGAAAACCTACGCAGGGAAATTATCCTCCACGCCTAAGTTTGATAGCAGTCCTGGCTTGGATTTTCTACCTTTCACAGCAAAAACAAGCAAACATTAAACCCAAACTGGGTAACGCAGTACTCACTCTGAGGCTGAAGACTTAGGGAATTAATTTCAATCAACAAAATTTTTCAAGGCATTTCTTTCGTTTTTAGATAAAGTGTCATTCAGAAGAAGAAATCAGAAGATGGGGTGTTTTTGTCCCCATTCAAGGAGAGCAGCAGCTGAGACTAGTTATCAACTCATTCCCGAATGAAACAACTGATTGCAGACTGTTTTCCAAGAGGGCTAGCACTATCAGAGAGAAAAACGCTCAGTTCCCTGGAGATTGTGGCCAAGGAAAGTTGTACCCTTACAAGTACATTTTGCGAGAATTGTTGCATGGCGATGATTTTCAAAGAAATTCCCAAGAAAAGAAAATTGCAGTCTTCTGTCCTCCAGGTGATAAAAGCCCGCCTCCCCAGCCGGAATCCTGGCTTTGGAATCGGCTCTTCAGAAAGCACGGTTTTTATCTAAAACCTATTTCACTTATCAAGTTAGGCTATGCAAGCTTTGTATTCTTTCTGACTCTTGGTTTTTTCGTCTATAAAATGGGAGTGCTGATAATAACAGGGCGCAGAAAAGAATCCTTGCTTGACTTCTTTTATGTGTCAGTGGCGTGATTCAAATGCAAGCTTCCTCGTGGAAATGTGGAGTAGAATGTGCATAGTGCATAAATGCCACAACCAAGGTAGCTCGAATATATGCAGGCTTCCTCCCACCCAAAGCCATAATTGGAAGCTGCTGAAGATCCCTGGGCAGGCGTGTTAGAGTAATCAGCAGTAGAATTCTCTAGGTAAAGTCTTCAGTCTCCAGCCAGGCTGGTAGTCTGATCTGCTTGTCTTTCTGGTTGAGACCGCTAAGCCTCCAGGCGGTGGGGTGGCGAGCGCAGGCTGAAAGCTGTGAGTCTATTTCAAAACCTTCTCCTGGGGCGCATAGGGTCAGGGTGGGGCAAAGGAAAGAGGAGCAGCCTGTCAAGTGCTGTGGTGAGCCTAACTACCATTCCGCCTTCATCTTCTATGCGTTGGAAAGCCAGTTCCAGATCTTGGCCAGGAAATCACCCCTCTTAATCAAGTCAGTGGTACCCTGGACTTTGCCCCCATAAGGTCACTCAATTCCTCAGTTTATCAATATGCACCCGAAGGTTCTGACACTATCTGGGCTTTCCGAGCGGGAGCAAGGCTTTCCAGCGCCTCCCCAAACAGGGGAATTCTGCACTACCAGGAGTGTGAGCGACAGCATGAGCCTCCTGGTGGCGGGGCCGCAGAACACATGCAGGTGTCGGCACAGGTGGGTTGTCCATCTTTATATTCCTGAGATGATGCAGTAGCTGGCACACAGTGAGCATTCAGCAAAATGCCTCTGGGAAGGGTGGCTGGATGTTTGGATGGGTGAGTGGGTGAGTGGGTGGTGGACGTTCGGGTGGGTGGGTGGATGAGGCTCTGAGAGCACAGCACGAAGAAATTCTAGAAAGCTTTGCCACACTCACTTCACTTCTGCTATGGTTATCCTTATTTGCAAAAACCCAAACTAAGATGTTTGCCCTTGGAGCCTGTAAAATTTTGATTCTATCGACTTAAGGCATTTGCAGCTGAAATAAAATTCAACACATAGGAGTGTGCTAACGGCACCTTTCCAAATGTCGCTCCAGTTATCATTTCCACTGCAAAGCAGCTGCCCCCTCAACGGTCCTGGATGCACTGTGGAACCTAGAAGTCTCGGCAGGCAAAATTAGGGCCTACTCTAGTTTCTGTCTCCTCACTGAGGAACGTTTCTTGGTTACAGCGTATGTAAATCTCTGTCCAAGTGTCTTCTTATATTCATTGATTTAAAAAATCATCCAAGTCTCAGAAGATTCATTTGACCCAGTGACTAAGCAAAGGGACAAGATGCTCATGGTGCCTGCCAGCACACGAGGCTGGCTCAGGCTTGCCCAGTGTCACAGCAGGGTTAGAACCAGCTCATGTTGCAGATGAGAAGGAAGAAGAGAGCACTTAGGATGTCTCCTTATATGTGATCTCAAAAAATTTGTGACCTCAAAACATAGGGCTTTGTCTAAAGAACAAATACACATACTAAGGCTTCTAATATCTAGCTGAAATAGTAAATGAAATGATGATTTCTTTTCTCAGTCTCCAAAACCACTGTCACTTCCCGGAAGTAGCAATACAATGTAATAAAAAAAAAAGACTTTCCAAATGGAAATGAGTCAGGTTTGCTTCAGCCTTTTATAAGAAGGAACCTCAGCCTTTTATCGTAGGGGCCATGCAACAGAAGGGGGTATATTAATCTCACTTCACTAGGCTATGCCGTGGCAGCAAGTCTTCTAAAATGCCAATGGCCCGACAACAATAGATTCACTTTACGTTGTTACCAGCCCCCTTGTGAGTCACCTGTGACTTCCTCGGCCCAGAGAAAGCCATCTACAGATGTTGTCAGGCTTACCTGATAGCAACGGGGCAGGCAGCCAGGAGAAAGGAAGGATGACTCAGGAAGCCTCTTCTCTGAGATGGAGCATTGCCTTCCTGCCGTGCACAGAAACCTGCAAAATATCCACGGGAGTGCACATTGTGAAAACAACATGCATGGCTTTCACATTTTTTGCACCAAAATAAACTTGTTATTCCTCCTCCTCTTCCTCCTCTTCCTCCTGCTTCTTCTCCTTTTGCATAGACTGAACATGTGTTTCGGAGGACTCTGGAGTATGAAGAGTGCAGGGTCAAGGAGCTGACAAATTCAGCACACGCTGAGGGCCCATTCCTGGCTCACAAGTGGTGGTGCCTTCACTATGTCCCCATATGATGGGCAGCAGAAATCTCGTCTCTTCAGCCCCTTTCAAGGCCAATAATTCCATTCATGAGGTTTCCACTGTCATGGGTTAATTCTGTCCCATAGGCTCCATCTTTAA
The DNA here is from genome assembly GCF_051225735.1 of Oryctolagus cuniculus. Taxonomy (NCBI): domain Eukaryota; kingdom Metazoa; phylum Chordata; class Mammalia; order Lagomorpha; family Leporidae; genus Oryctolagus; species Oryctolagus cuniculus. The sequence goes on from NC_142870.1 coordinate 144,129,360, forward strand.
CTGCCATCACATCGAAGAGTCAGGCTTCAAGTTATGAATTTTAGGAGACACAAATGTTGAATTGATAGTTTGCCTTTAGTACTAAGCAATCAAATACTAGAACCTTAACTATTTTCTCCTTTCCAGAGAGATGAGTGGCTTTGGAAACATCTTTTCAAATTTATTTTTTTATAATAAGCACTACAAATTGTTATGTCATACATCATTTTGTTTTTGTTTTGCTGATGGGATATAATAATAATACATATTAAGGGTTGATTTTATTTGGGGACATTATATCATCAAATCCTGTTGCTTTTACTTATTTTAATTAAAAATTTTTAACAGAAACATAAAATTGTACATATTAATGAGGTATCATGTGAGTTCTGATACATGCATACATCCTGTAATGTCCAATCAGGGTAAATATAACCATCTCCTCAAACATATTACATTTCTTTATGGTGAAAACATTCAAAATCCTATCTTCTGGTTTTCTTAATGGTGAGATACATAGTACACTAACATTATCTGTAGTCACCCTACTGTGCTATGGAAGCCCAGAACTTCTCACTTCTGTCTAATTAGTGACCTTTCCCTGTCCCCCACCCTGCCCCACTTCCTTCCCCACCCTCTAGGAGCTGCCATTATGCTATTTTTTTTTGGGGGGGGGGACAGGCAGAGTGGACAGTGAGAGAGACAGAAAGAAAGGTCTTCTTTTTCCGTTGGTTCACCCTCCAATGGCCGCCGTGGCCCGCGCACTGCGCTGATCCGCAGCCAGGAGCCAGGTGCTTCTCCTGGTCTCCCATGCGGGTGCAGGGCCCAAGCACTTGGGCCATCCTCCACTGCACTCCCTGGCCACAGCAGAGAGCTGGACTGGAAGAGGAGCAACCAGGACAGAATCTGGCACCCCGACTAGGACTAGAACCAGGGGTGCCAGCACCGCAGGCAGAGGATTAGCCTAGTGAGCCATGGCGCCGGTCGCCATTATGCTTTCAATGTCAATAAGACCGCGGTCTTATTAGATTCCACATATCAGTGAGGCCACACGCTGCTTGTCTTTCTGTGCTTGGCTTATTTCACTTAGTATAATGACCCCGAGTTCCATCCACATTTTTGGAAATAGCAAGATTTCATCCTTTTTTATAGCAGAGTAGTTTTCTATTGTGTGCACATACCACATTGTCTTTGTCCATTCATCAGACGAGGGAAACTTAGATGGTTTCCGTTTCTTGGCTATTGTGGAAAGTGCTGCAATAAACATGGGCGTGCAGATGTCTAGCTAGAGATTCCTGGATCGTTTGGTAGCTCTAGTTTTAGTTTTTTGCGGAATCCTAATTCTGTTTTCCACAATGGTGGAAGAGTACAAGAGTTCTCTTTTCTCCAGATCCTCAGCATTTGCTATCTTTTCTCTTTCTGATAACAGTCAATCTAACTGGACAGGGGGAAATCTTGTTGTGGTTTGTATATCCCTCTTGCAAATTTTTAAATTGGATTTTTGTTTGCTATTGAGTTCCTTATATAGTCTGATTATTAACCCTTTGCAAGATGTGTATTTTGCAAATATTTTCTTCCATTCTGTAGATTATCTCTTCACTCTATTAAAAGTTTCCTTTGCTATGCCTAATCTCTTTAATTTGATGAAATCTCAGTTGTATATTTTTACTTTTGTTTTCTATGCATTTGGGGTCCAGTCCAAAAAAATCCTCATGCATTCCAATGTCCTGAAGTACTTACCCTAAGTTTCATTCTAGTAGTTTCAAAGTTACAGTTCCTATACTTAGGTCTTTAATTCATTTTGAGTTGACTTTTCTTTATATTGAGAAACAGGGGTCCATTTTTATTATTCTACATGTGGGTATTCAATTTTCTCAGCACTGTCTATTGAAAGATTGTCCTCTTTCCAATGTGTGTTCTTCTTACCTTTGTCAAAGACGAGTTGGCTTTAGATGAATGGGTTTGCTTCTAGATTCTCTATTTTGTTCCATTGGTCTACATAACTGTTTTTATGTCAATGCCATGCTTTTTTAATTACTGTAGCTTTCTAATATATTTTAAAGATTTATGTATTTATTTGAAAGTCAGAGTTATACAGAAATAGAAGGACAGGCAGAGAGAGAGAGAGAGGTCTTCTATCTGCTGTTCACTCCCCAGTTGGCCGCAAAGGCCGGAGCTGGCAGATCCAAAGCCAGGAGCCAGGTGCCTCTTCTTGGTCTCCCACGTGGGTACAGGGCCCAAAGGACTTGGGTCACCTTTTACTGCTTTCCCAGGCCATAGCAGAGAGCTGGATCAGAAGTGGAGCAGCCAGGACTTGAACTGGCACTTATATGGGATGCCGGCATGGCAGGCAGTTGGCTTTACCTGCTATGCGATAGTGCCAACCCCTCTAAGGTATTTTAAAGTCCATTGTGTTTAATACCTCCTAGTTTGTTCTTTTTGCTCAAGATCACTTTGCCTATTCAGCATATTTGGGATTCCATACAAATTTTACTAGTGCTTTTCTGATTCTGGGAAAAATGTCATTGCTATTGAATTCAATTGCATTGAATCTATACACACTTTTAACAAGATTGATCCTTCTAATCCATGAACACAGGATGTGAAATAGAAAATGTTTTTGTGTCCACTTTAATTCGTTTCATCAATAACTTATGGTTTTCATTGGAGAGCTCTGTTATCTCTGGTTGAATTTATTCTTAGAATTTTTGTAGCTATTGCAAGTGGGCTTTCTTTATTGACTTCTCTTTCAGAGAATTCTCTATTGGTGTAAAACAGTGCTAGTGATTTTTGCACACTGACTTTGTATCCTTCAATTTTGATGGGTTTATTATTTCTAATAATATTTGCGGAGTTTAGGGGGTTTTCTGTAAATTAAGATCATACCATCTGCAAACAATGACAATTTGACTCCCTCCTTTCCAATTAGAGTGCCTTTGTTCCTTTTTCCTGCCTGGGACTTGCTCTGGAGTTGGACTTCCAGGACCATATTGAATAAATGTGGCGAAAGTGGGCTTGCTTATCTTGCTCCAGGTCTTATATAGAAAACCTTCAGCTTTTCCTCATTTCAGTGTGATGGCATCTTGGCTTGTTGTAGATGGCCTTGATTATGGTAACATATGTTTCTTCTCTGCCTAATTTCTTCAGAGTTATCATCATGAAGAGAATTTGGACTTTATCAAATGCCTTTTTCTGCACCTTTAGACATGGTCACATTATTTTGTCCATCATGCTTTTGATATGGCGATTACATTTATTGCTTTGCATATGTTTATGTTGAACAATCTACGATCCCATAGCATGAATCTCACTTGATCATGGTGAAGAATCCTTCCCATGTGCTGTTGGGTTTGGTCTGCCAGTATTCTGCTGAGGATTTTTACATCCCTGTTCCTCAAGGATATTGGCTGTTGACTTTTTTTTCCCTGTGTTTTTGTCTGATTTTGGTTTCCAGGTAATGCATGACTTTTAGGATGAGTTTGGAAGACTATTCTTTCAGAATTGGAATTAATCCTTCTTTAGCATTCAGTAGAATGTAGTAACATAGTAGTGAATTCATTTGGTCTGGGATTGTCTTTGGTGGCAAGCTCTTAATTACAAATTTAATCTCATTAGCTGTTATTGGTTGATTTAGGTGTTTTGTTTCTTCATGATTCAACCCTTTTTTTAAGTGTCTTCTTTAAATGAAAAGCTAAAAAAACTCCTATCAAGTACAGGTACTGAGTCTTCTAAGGCAATGTATTCAGAGCTGAGAGGATTAACAGTAAGAACAAGTCCTTCGATCCAATTAAGGATCATACGGATCTGTGGGGCTGACTGACTGCAGCCGGCCCCACTCAGAACGCTTAGTTCAAGCAGCCTCTTCCCAGTTTCCAACTCATGAACGGAGATAATGTTTTCTTAATTTTAGCTCAGAAAACTTTCGGAAGCTGTTTTATTTACAATGCAACTTTTAAACTAGCACTCAAGTTAACTGGACAATAAACTAGGCAGAAATCACTTTATAAGAAGAGGGAAAGCCCAAAATGCCACGTTCTATTGAGAACCCACAGTTCAGTTTTATTCAGAGAAAAAAAAAAAAAAGAACTTTCGATCACACTAGAAAAAAACTCGGGTTTGGAATCTGAACTCAAGCTACACAGGTAGGGAAGACAATGTTCTGCTAAAATAAATCATTTGCTGCTGCATTTGTCTGCTGTTTGCCTAATATTAACCGTTATAAACAGAGCAGTGCAACTAGTATGGCACAATCCTTACAGTGTTAGCATGTGAGGCACAGCATCTCACTTCTCTCCACACCGCTGGTTCTCTGTGCATGGGCTGCTGCTTCAGCGAAGAGCATTCTTCAGATGGAAGCTCTCGGAATCTCCTCAGGAGTCTTCCCCTCAATCGTGTTGGCAACGGCCTTGCACGTGACATCAGGCAAACCTTGGGAGTCTAAGTAGTTCGCAGCCAGAGTAAGCTCAAAACATGTTCCTTGGACAACTTTCAGGAATTCTTGGTCCCAAACAGGGATATCATCCATTTGCTTTCCTCGTTCTCACGTTCTCATTGTCTTCGGGAGGAGGAGGGGTCATCCTTGTAATAGGTGCACCACTGGGCCCTTTTTATTTTTTTTAAATATTGCTGCATTAGCATTTGGTAGAGGAACTGGGTCATCATCCCCTTCATTATCCGTTCCCAAATCTTCCAACATGGCCTTGACAGTCACAGACTGTTTGGCAATTTCTACAGCAACTTCAAAAACTCCGTCAGAACTCTGAAGCTTAATTGAAGACATGGTGTTCAGGTTTGTGGGGATGGTGGGTTGGAGGCTCTAGAGAAAGGGGTGGCGTCAGCACAAGGAGAGACAGGTGGATGACAAGGCCACTACCCAACCTTTTCTTTTTTTAAAGATTTATTTATTCACTTTTGAAAGGCAGAGTTACAGAGAGACAGGGGAGACAGAGGGAGGTTTTCCATCTGCCGTTCACTCCCCAAATGGCCACAATGGCTGGAGCTGGGCCAGCTGAAGCCAGGAGCCACAAATTTTATCCAGGTCTCTCAGGTGGGTGCAAGGGCCCGAGTACTTGGGCCATCTATTATTGCTTTCCCAGGTACATTAGCAGGGACCTGGATTGGACACAGAGCAGTTAGGACTGCAACTACTGCCCAAATGGGATGCTGGCACTGCAGGCGGCGGCTTTTACCCACTACACCACAGCACTGGCCCCCAAGATTCAGCCTTAGTGAGGTTTATGTATCCAGGAATCAGTCCATTTCTTCTTGGTTATCAAATCTGTTGCCATATGAGTGTTCTGTAGATGGATGTTAAGTTCAATTATCTAGGGTTCAATTTAACTCTGCTGTTTTTCATTTGATTTTCTGTCTAGATAATCTGTCCATTTCTGAAAGTAGAATGTTAAACTCTCAGACTCTCCCTTTATTTTTTCATATTTAAATCATTTTTTTGAAGTTTTCTTTTTTTAAACTTTTATTTAATGAATATAAATTTCCAAAGTACAGAATATAGATTACAATGGCTTCCCCCCCATAACGTCCTTCCAACCCGCAACCCTCCCCTTATCCACTCCCTCTCCCTTCCAATCATTTTTATTTACAAAATGCTATCCTGAGAATTATAATTCCATTAGGCTTCAATTTGAGCAAAAGTGTAATCACTTAAGTAACAGCAGGACCCAGGCCGATCCAAAGCCAGGAGCCAGGAGCTTTGGCCCAGTCTCCCACACAGGTGCAGGGACTCAAGCACTTGGGCCATCTGCTATTGCTTTCCCAGGCCATAGCAGAGAGCTGGATCAGATGAGGAGCAACTGGGATACGAACTGGTGCCCATAAGGGATGCCGGCATCACAGGCAGAAGCTTAGCCTACTATGCCACAGCACCAGCCCCCTAGAAGTTCATGATATTTATTGCTGTACAATGTTGCCTATACATTGAAGGACTAGTTATGGTAGTCTGCCTTCATCTGTGTCTGTCCTTCTAGAAATTCTAAGCAATGTTTCCCTGAGCCTGTGGATATAAGTGGTATTTTATCACTAGGTGGCACCCTCAGTCAAAGATTCCAACAGCTCTGCGCTAAGTGTGTTTTCACTGTTTCAATCCTAAAATACACTCCAAGCTTAGATTTGTCCCAAATCTGCAGTTGGTGTGTTGTTCAGATAAACTGGGGAAGTATTTGGAAAAGCGTAGGCTGTCCTTACAAGCCTCTTCTTGGGGCTTGGATAGGCACAAACACACAACCTTGTGAGCTGTATTAATTCACACTCAGATCCTAGAGCCCACCAAGGGCTTCAAGACTGAAGCTCTTCCTGCCATGGTCCAGTTCCTGCTGAAGTGGACTCACTGCCTGAGGTCGCTCCTTCTAGCCACTGCCACTGTCAGCTGGGTTATAAGGCTAATAAACTGGGACCATGGAACTCGCTTGTTACCAGAGCAGGTCCAGAGGCTCTATCTGCAACCACGGGCCTGTGGACGGGGCCATTAGGATCTGCTCGATGCATTTAAGTCTGCCATTGAGTTCCAGTACAGTCCTAGCTACCTCCCTAAGGTTTGAGGAGAGGTGATACTCAGCTGCCCAGGCAAGCACCAGGTAGATTATACCCAAGTCTCACCAGGCCTTGTGCAGTCTTGGAGTTGCATGGTAGACCCACATCACACTAGTGATTATACATGCCAAAAGAAGTCAATCTCACCTGGGTGCAGGTCTCCATCTAATACTTGGGAGACTCCACTTACAGGTACTGGCCTGAGGATGAAGACCATTAGTATCTGCCCAGTGGTAGTCTTCACCAGCTAGCTATACACTGAATCATAAGACACAGTCCTATGGTTCTGCCCAAGCTTGGTGGAGGGGTGATAAAGGCTGTTTCTTGATTGCACAGATTGGCATGAAGCTGTATCACACCTGGGACTCAGAGTAACCAGACCAAAATAGTCCAGAGTGTGCATGCCAGGTACACAGGGTTGGCAGTGATCCCACTGAAAAAAATGCATTCACTGGTGCACAGGTTTCTTCCTCATACTGGGGCAAATCTAGAGGCTCTGGGAGCACTGGCTTGGTGGTAAAGACCTTTGGGCTTTAACAGGTGCTGAGTCTCAGTTGCCAATCCAGCTCTGAGCTCCAAGGCAAGGTGCTAAACTCCTCTCCTGCCCTATTCCACAGAGGTTGCAGTCTTGCTCCACTTTGTCCCAGAGGTTGGGGGAAGGATGGTAGAGGCTACCTAACAATGAAGAGTCCAAATAGTCTGTGGACATGGCCTGTGGGCAGAGGTCATGGCTCTCTGGCCAACTCTGAATTTCATTCATCTAGGATTCAAGTTTAAGGATTGGATTTAATTCTCTCTCCCTCTTCCAAGTGGGAGTTAAGGCATCTCCTCCACACCGCACTACTTGGAGTTGGAGCAGGAGTCATGCAGGTGATTCTTTCTTCCTACTTTCACTGTAGCTTCACCACTATTATACTAAAATCAGGCACTGTGGTGTCCCACCTGGGTTCCACTAGTTCTTGTGAAGATGACTTGGTGTATGAATAGCTGTGTAGGTTGGTGTCTCTATGGGGAGATAGTTATTGGGGCACCTTACTCAACTGTTTTGATAATAATTACCCCGCTTGAAATACTTCTGTTACGGACTACATGCTATGTCCCCTGTCTAAATCATATGTTGACACCCTAACCAAGCCCCAGTGGGATAGTGTCAGGAGATGGGATTCTTGGGAGATAATTAGGTTCAGACGTGCTGAAAATTTTTACTTATTTGTTTTCACTTTATCTGAAAGTCAGAAAGCAAACATAGGTAATTCTATCCACTGGTTCATCCCCCAAATGCCTGCAACAGTAAGGGCTGGGCCATGCTGCAGTCAGGAGCCTGGAACTCCACCAGAGTCTCTCATGTAGGTAGCAGGGACTGAGTACTGGGGCCAACATCTGCTGCCTCCCAGGGTGCACATCAGCAGGCAGCTGGATTGCATGCAGAATAGCCAGGACTTGAGCCAGGCATTCTGGTACTGGATGCGAGTGTCTTTACCACGGTGTCAAATGCCCATCCTGAGGGATTTGTCTTCTTGTAAGAGAAAGAGACCAGCGCTCACTCAGTCATGTGCAGCTGCAGAGAGAAGGAGGCTGTCTGCAAGTCAGGGGTCTAGCTCTTGGCCACCACAGCATCCATAGCTACGAGAGACAGAGTGTTATATAAGCCATCCCTGTGTGTGATATTTTAGTATAGCAGCTCAAACTAAGACAGTGCTGGAACCTGATGACTCTGTTAGATGTGTTCAATTACTTGGGCATAGATAAACATCTTTTTTTAAGTGGCAGGGATTTGCATATGAAGGGGAATTACCTGAGATATGTTTGAAATGACAATTGAAATAACACACCAAGTTGTCCCCCTGTGCATTGAATGAAAACAAATCTTTGCTGGAAGGCAAGATCTGTAACTACCTTAAAAAGGTGCTCTTTTTTAAAAGATACTGTTATTTATTTGAAAAGCAGAGATACAGAGAGAAAAGTAGAGGGGAGAGACAGAGAGAGAGGTCCATCCCTGCTGGTTCACCCCCTGAATGGCCGCAACAGCCAGGCTGAAGCCAGGAGCTTCATCCAGGGCTCCCACATGGGCGCAGGGGCCCAAGCACTTGGGCCATCTTCCACTGCTTTTCCAGGGAGCTGGGTCAGAAGTGGAGCAGCTGGGACTAGAACCAGCGCCCATATGAGTTGTCAGCCCTGCAGGTGGAGGCTTAGCACCTGCACTTAGAACCCTAGGCAGGTCCTGCTTATCCCCCACACCTTGATAGGGAGTTCTCACTGCCCATCTGAGCTGCTCTGGGCATTTGAGATCATCAGCCTGACTTGGGGTCATAGCCCCTGGTGCCACTCTCTGGACATTCGGTCAGTCAACTGGCATCAGATTTTCCTGTCTTATTTTCTCTCCTGTCATTCCTTGTCCCTAGCTCCTTGACCACCTTGCAGACCTGTCCACTGTGTCTGTTCCCTGTCTCCTCTCCCATCCTGGGAGTTACAGTGGGCAATTTGCCAACTCTTCTCAAAGGCAGAAAAGGAGTGTCAGCCTTCAGCTCATGCGGCACTGCTGTCTCTACACCTTTCATTCTCTTTCTCTCTGATAAAGGATCTTCTTCCTTTGAGGCCTTGGCCCCATTTAGATTTGGTAACCTCTGACTATCTCCTCCAATCATATATTATTAACCACGCTGTCACTTCCCTTCGCTCCTCCAGGCATCAGGCTCTTAGCTGTCCTCTGCTCCATCACTCTTGCTGATATCTGGGAGATTCCCACATTTGGAATCTTCGTGTCTGTCCAACACCTAGCCTCACAATTCCTTATCTCCATCTCTGCTGTCCATCCATTGATAACTGTCACCCAAATCGTATAAATCTATAAAAGAGAAGCAAGATAGTAACACCTAAAAGGAATGGGGTCAACATTACATATTTTTTTTTAAACAGGAGAATTAGAAGGAACTTTTCTGTATCTTTAGAGGGAAGAGTTGGATGCACAGAGAGAGAGAGAGAGCTGTGAGTTTAGAAGGTGGGAAATGAAAAGACATTGGCAACTGCTTTTCTTCCCTCCATAAAAGAAGGGACAAGATCATGTTCTAAGTGTGAAGGAGAAAGCAGGCAGATCCGAGGCTTGGGAAGGGACAATGTTTTCTGTTTTTTTTTTTTTTTAAGACTGTTTATTTTATTTAAAGGCAAAATTACCCAGAGAGATATAGAGGAAGGAGAGAGAAAGGGAGAAAGGGAGAGGGAGAGGGGGGGAGAGAGGGAGAGATAGGGAGAGAAGGGGAGAAAGGGAGAGAGAGAGGGAGAGTGAGAAGGAGAGAGAGAGAGAGAGAGAGATCTTCAATCTGCTGGTTCACTCCCCAAATGGCCACAGCAGCTGGAGCTGTGCTGATCTGAAGCCAGGAGATTCCTCCACATCTCCCACATGGGTGCAGGGGCCCAAGGGCTTGTCCCATCGTCCACTGCCTTCCCAGGTGCATTAGCAGGCAGCTGGATCAGAAGTGGAGCAGCCAGGACTCGAACCAGTGCCCATATAGGATGCAGGCACCACAGGCGGTGGATTCACCCACTATGCCACAGTGCTGGCCCTATGGCAATGTTTTTAAACAGTCACTAGATAACATGAAAGAGTCTGTTGTGGGCTGATGCTGTGGCATAGTGGGCAAAGCTGCCACCTGCAGTGCCGGCATCCCATATTTGCGCCAGTTTGAGATCCGGCTGCTCCACTTCCGATCCAGCTCTCTGCTATGGCCTAGGAAAGCAGTAGAAGATGACTCAAGTCCTTGGGCCCCTGCACCCATGAGGGAGACCCAGAGGAAGCTCCTGGCTCCTGGCTTCAGATTGGTGCAGCTCCGGCCATTGCAGCCATCTGGGGAGGGAACCAGTGGATGGAAGACCTCTCTCTCTCTCTCTTTGCCTCTCCTCCTCTCTCTGTGTAACTCTTTCAAATAAATAAATAAATCTTGGAAGGAATGAAGGAAGGAAGGAAGGAAGGAAGGAAGGAAGGAAGGAAGGAAAGAAGGAAAGAAGGAAAGAAGGAAAGAAGGAAGGGTGTTGTCAGAGAAACTTGTGAAATTGCCAGCAGGGTGGAGGCCCCTTTCAATGCAGTGGTGCCAATCTGCCGCATTGTGTCTTTTTCCCAAAAGGCAAGGAGCCTTGGCTCTTAAGGTCATCAGAACATGGATGTGGGTAATGAGGACAGGGAGGAGAAAGGTCGCCTGAGACGCGAAAGCACTCCGTAACGACTGGACTCATCTGTGCGATGAAGTAGTCCAGGGCGCTGTCCGAGGAGATGGAAAGGGAGTGTGTGAGCCATGAGCTCGTGATGGGTAAGGACCAGGAGGAGGAAAGATGACCCAGCAAGGGGAGAGAGGGGCCGGCATTGTGGTGTAGTGAGTAAAGCCACCAGCTGCAATACCAGCATCCCATATGGGCGCCAGTTCAAGACCCAGCTGCTCCTCTACCATCCAGTTCCCTGCTAATGCACCTGGGAAAGCAGCAGAAGATGGCCCAAATGCTTGGGTCCCTGATACCCACGTGGGAGCTATGGAAGAAGCTTTGTGAGTCAAGGGAGTTACAGTGGCCCATACCCGCCTCATCCTCCAACCTATCGCTACTAGCTGGTAGGACTACTTGTCTAACAAACTGTGACAGAGTGATGATAGTACCTGACTTCCAAGACTAGGTCCTGAAAAGCACCATAGCTTCCTCGTTCTCAGTCCATTACTCTGCCATGTGACCAGTAGCCATGCCATGGGTGTCCTTGGGCAGTTCTATGGGGTTGAGGTGCATAATGAAATTCCTCCTGCCAACAGCCATGCTGAAAGCAAATCCTCTGGTTCCAAGGAAGCTTTTAAGCAACGGAAGCTCTAAACAATATCTGGACTGCAAGATGAGAGACCCTCAGCCCACAACATCACCTTCACGGCTCCCGAATTCCAGACCAGCAGAAACTGTGAGTGAGAAAAAGGCTTATTGTTTCTTAAGTTACTATGCTTTAGGGTAATTGGTATGTAACAATAATGAATAAGAGGCATTTATTTCTATTGAGTCTTAAAACCCTTCTTCATTCATGCTTCCTACCTGTGTATAGAAATGAAGGTAGATTTTTAATGCTACTGACTGAAGTCAGGAGACGTTTCTTTTTGTTGTGAGACATTGGTTGGGTGACTTTTACCCTTGGACTCGGCTCACCCAGGTATAAAATGAAGACTCGCCCTGCTCCTCTCAAGGCCATGTATGGCTACCAACTGGGTAAGGACCCTCTTGAATGAGATAGTCAGCTGGCAAAACACACATGATCTTACTCTGATGCCAAGTGACAGTTCAACAGACCAACTTCATCGACAAAATATTCATAAAACTATTTATCAGAGAGAAGATAGATGAGGCAGAGCCAAGGAAATGTGGCCAGGGTTCCGACCTCAGGTCCAGAGGCAGGGAGCCTGGCCAAAACCAGCTAGAGACAAGGTAGGGAATTCATTGATTCTAATTCAGTCTCTACACACAGGTTTCTCCTGACATGTTACAAAGCTGGGTTGCACACAGTTCTGCCTTAGTGATTCACTCAGTTACACATTTATGTTTCTGTTCCTTTAATTTATTTTTAAAGATTTATTTGAAAGACAGTGTGATAGAAAAGTGGACAGAGAGAGACCTTCTATTCCCTGGCTTAGGCTCCAAATGACCAAAAAGGCCAGGCTTGGGCCAGACCAAAGCCAGAACCCTGGAACTCCAATCTGGTCTTTCATGTGGGTGCAGGGACCTAAACACTCAGCCCATCTTCCACAGCCTTCCAGGGTGCATTTGCAGTGAGCTGGATTGAAAGTAGGGAAACCAGCACTCCAATATGGGATGCTGGCATAGTAAGTGGCGGCTTAACCCACTGCACCACACCAGCCCTTCTTTTCCTTCTAGACTTGTTTCACTTTATAAATAATATTACATTTTCCTAAATTAAAATTTTGAAGTTTTCTCTGTAACTGTGTCTCTCCAATAGCTGAATAATTTGAAATTGAAAAAAGTTTATAGCAGACTAGTTTGCCTAATATTATTGATACCTATAATTTTCACACAGTGAATTTTCAGCTATGATTAAATCCATAAACTTCCTTCATTTGCCTATTTTAAAGAGTAGGTGATGAAGCCATATTAAGCTATTCGATTGGTTTGAGGTTTATTTTGTCCTCTGATCTGGGTTTCCATAGTCTCCCATTGGCTGTAACTTTCTATGGGATACTCTTTATTATACCTGATCTAATCAGGATAACTTAAAGAAGGGAGTTGGTATCCCTGAGAGAGTAGCAGGCCCACATCAGTCTGTGTTACCTTCTCTGAGTTATAGCATAGGGTGTCCTTTTCCCAATCCGCATTTCTCTTCTCCTCTTGCCACAAAACATATACACACATTGCTATTCTCCTACACAACATTTAGTAAGTTTAGGGGAAATGAAGCTTCTTCTGATTCTTTTGTTTTTAGAGCTGTGTAAGCATTTTTTCTTGTTAAATATTGCTATTGTGGCAAAGAGGTTTAAGCTACTGTTTGCAATGCCAGCACTGCATATCAAAGTGTTGGGTAGAGGTGCAGCTGTTCAGCTTCTGATCCAGCTCCTCATTAATGTGCCTGGGAAGGAAGTAGATTATGGCCCAAGTGCTTGGGCCCCTGCACCCATGTGGGAGACCCAGATGGGATTTCTGGCTCCTGGCTTCATAGTTTCAACCTAACCCAGCCATGGCTGTTGCAGTCATTTGGGGAGTGAACTAGTGGGTGGAGGATCTCTCTCTCTCTCTCTCTCTCTCTCTCTCTCTCTCTCTCCCTCTTCCCACCTTTATAATAAATGGATAAATAAATAAGCCTTCTGAAGAAATAAAGTGGCTATACCGTTAAAATTATTGCTATTACCTAATTACATAGGGCACCTCTTGTGTGCCTCCAGAGCCCGAGCCACCTACTTTGCCACTTTGCTCCTCTTGCCTACCAAACCTACTCAGATCCTACATTTTCCGCTGGCTGGAGCCAACCAATTGCTTGCCTATAAATGCTGGGCACTATCCTGCAGCAGCAGCTGTGCTGAGAGGCTGACCAGGTGCTTGTCCATTCTCTGACTCCGCCCATCACTTGTAGGCTTTAATGAAATGCCACAGCACAGGCTCGGGAGCTACCCATGGGAGGCAGGTTTCACAGCTAGGATGTCAAGAGCAGATGGATGGGTCTGTAAGTGTGTGTTTGGGGCTCAGGGCTGGGAGGAGGTGGTATCTACTTGAGGATGGAATTTGACCACTGGGAAACAGGTGATGGAAAGAGCCTATTAGTAAATATCTTCTTTCTCCCTCCACGGATTGGGCCAAGCACAGCTTCTACAGTTTCCCTTCATGGCCTGCAGATGCACGTGCAGGTCATCTGCTTTTTGTCTTCCAGGGATTCCCTATGAGGCAGTGGCGAGAGAAGGCAGTATCTTTCTCTGCTTCCTTCTCCTTGCCTGCCTCGCTTCCCTTGATGCTCTCTGTGTCCTGGGATTTTACTTTCCAAATAGACTCAGCTCTTAATCCTTGCTTCAGCCTTTGTTTTCTAGTAAATTGGGACCAAACATGGACTATTCCATTTTTTTTTCTTTTAACAGAACCATACTTAAGCTCTTTTCCTCTCTTTATACTCAAAATCCATGAGTGGACTTGGGGAATATGCCTGCTAGTATGAGTCTATATTCAATATTTATTAATACTAACAAGCATTTCTATGCAGAATATATAATTTCTTTTCTGTAATTGTGGATAAGTATAGCATAGTGACATCTTCACTGGCTCTTGAACATCTTTTTTTTTTAATTTTTAAAAAATAAACATAAATTTCCAAAGTACAGCTTTTTGACTAGAGTGGCTCCCCCCCCCATAACTTCCCTCCCACCCGCAACCCTCCCATCACCCACCCCTTCCCCCATTCCATTCACATCAAGATTCATTTTCAATTATCTTTATATACAGAAGATCGATTTAGTATACATTAAGTAAAGATTTCAATAGTTTGCACCCACACAGAAACACATAGTGTAAAGTACTGTTTGAGTACAAGTTATAGCATTAATTCACATAGTACAACACATTAAGGACAGAGATCCTACATGGGGAGTAAGTGCACAGTGACTCGGGTTGTTGACTTAACAATTGACACTCTTCTTTATGGCATCAGTAATCACCCTAGGCTCTTGTCATGAGTTGCCAAGGCTATGGAAGCCTTTTGAGTTCACCAACTCCAATCTTATTTAGACAAGGTCATAGTCAAAGTGGAAATTCTCTCCTCCCTTCAGAGAAAGGCACTTCCTTCTTTGATGGCTCATTCTTTCCACTGGGATCTCACTCACAGAGATCTTTCATTTAGGTCATTTTTTGCCAGAGTGTCTTGGCTTTCCATGCCTAAGATACTCTCATGGGATCTTTAGCCAGATCTGAATGTCTTAAGGGCTGATTCTGAGGCCAGAGTGCTGTTTAGGACATCTGCCATTCTATGAGTCTGCTGTGTATCCCGCTTTCCATGTTGGATTGTTCTCTCCTTTTTAATTCTATCAGTTAGTATTAGCAGACACTAGTCTTGTTTATGTGATCTCTTTGACGCTTAGACCTATCATTCTGATCAATTGTGAACTGAAACTGATCACTTTGACTAGTGGGATGGCATTGGTACATGCCACCTTGATGGGATTGAATTGGAATCCCCTGGCATGATTCTAACTCTACCATTTGGGGCAAGTCCAGTTGAGCATGTGCTGGACTGTACATCTCTTCCCTCTCTTATTCCCGCTCTTACAATTAACAGGGATCACTTTTCAGTTAAATTTAAACACCTAAGAATAATTGTGTGTTAATTAAAGAGTTCAACCAATAGTATTGAGTAGAACAATAAAGTAATAAAAGGGATAAAGTAGTAAGTTGTTCATCAACAGTCAGGACAAGGGCTGATCAAGTCATTGTTTCTCACAGCGTACATTTCACTTCAACAGGTTTCCTTTTAGGTACTTGATTAGTTGTCACAGATCAGGGAGAACATATGATATTTTTCCCTTTGGGACTGGCTTATTTCCAGATTCCTCCATTTTGCTGCAAATGACTGGATTTCATTTTTTTTTACTGCTGTATAGTATTCTATAGAGTACATGTGCCATAATTTCTTTATCCAGTCTACTGTTGATGGGCATTTAGGTTGATTCCAGGTTTTAGCTATTGCGAATTGAGCTGCAATAAACATTATGATGCAGACAGCTTTTTTATCTGCCAATTTAATTTCCTTTGGGTAAATTCCAAGGAGTGGGATGGCTGGGTTATATGGTAGGGTTATTATCAGGTTTCTGAGCAATCTCCAGATTGACTTCCATGGTGGCTTTGCCTTTTTGCATTCCCACCAAAAGTGGGATAGTGTCCCTTTTTCCCCACATCCTCGCCAGCATCTGTTGTTGGTAGATTTCTGTATGTGAGCCATTCTAACCAGGGTGAGGTGAAACCTCATTGCGGTTTTGATTTGCATTTCCCTGATGGCTAGTGATCCTGAACATTTTTTCATGTGTCTGTTGGCCATTTGGATTTCCTCTTTGGAAAAATGTCTATTGAGGTCCTTGGCCCATCTCTTAAGTGTGTTGTTTGTTTTGATGTTGTGGAGTTTCTTGATCTCTTTGTAGATTCGGGTTATTAATCCTTTATTGGTTGCATTGTTTGCAAATATTTTTTCCCATTCTGTCGGTTGCCTCTTCACTTTCTTGACTGTTTCTTTTGCAGTACAGAATCTTCTCAATTTGATGTAATCCCAATTATTAATTTTGGTTTTGACTGCCTGTGACTCTGGGGTTTTTTCCAAGAAGTCTTCCTGTGCCTATATCTTGCCGGGTTTCTCCAATGTTCTCTAATAATTTGATGGTGTTGGGTGATAGATTTAGATGTTTAATCCATGTTGTTTGGATTTTTGTGTAAGGTGTAAAGTAGGGGTCTTGCTTCATGCTTCTGCTCATGGAATTCCAGTTTTCCCAGCACCGTTTATTGAATAGACTGTCCTTACTCCAGGGATTGGTTTTAGATCCTTGATCAAATATAAGTTGGCTGTAGATGTTTGGGTTGATTTCTGGTGTTTCAATTCTGTTCCATTGGTCTATCCATCTGTTTCTGTACCAGTACCATGATGTTTTGATTACAACTTCCCTGTAGTATGTCCTGAAATCTGGTATTGTGATGCCTCCGGCTTTGTTTTTGTTGTAGAAGCTAGTTTTAGCTATTTGAGGTTCTCCAGTGTCTCCATATGAATTTCAGCATCATATTTTCCAGATCTGAGAAGAATGTCTTTGGTAGTTTGATTGGTATCACATTGAATCTATAAATTGCTTTTGGGAGAACAGACATTTTGATGCTGTTGATTCTTCCAATCCATGAGCATAGAAGATTTTTCCATTTTTTGGTATCCTCTTCTATTTCTTTCTTTAAGATTTTGTAATTCTCATTGTAGAGAACTTTAATGTCTTTGGTTAAGTTTATATCAAGGTATTTGATTGTTTTTGTGGCTATTGTGAATGGAATTGATCTTAGCAGTTCTTTCTCTGCCATGGCTTTGCCTGTGTATACAAAGGCTGTTAATTTTTGTGCATTGATTTTATATCCTGCTACTTTGCCCAACTCTTCTATGAGTTCCAATAGTCTCTTAGTAGAGTTCTTTGGATCTACTAAATAAAGAATCATATCATCTGCAAAGAGGGATAGTTTGACTTCTTCCTTCCCAATTTGTATCCCTTTAATTTCCTTTTCTTGCCTGATGGCTCTGGCTAAAACTTTTAGAACTATGTTGAATAACAGTGGTGACAATTGATCATAATGAAAGGACTAAGAGTCAAAGGGAGCACATAAGCAAGTCTAGTACCTGCTAACACTAACCGATAGAATAAATAAAGGGGAGAGTGATCCAACATGGGAAGTGAGATACTCAGCAGACTCATAGAATGGCAGATGTCCTAAATAGCACTCTGGCCTCAGAATCAGCCCTAAAGGCATTCGAATCTGGCTGAAAAGCCCATGAGAGTATTTCAGGCATGGAAAGCCAAGACACTCTGGCAAAAGATCTCTGTGAGTGAGATCCCAGTGGAAAGAACAGGTCTTCAAAGAAGGAGGTACCTTTCTCTGAAGGGAGGAGAGAACCTCCACTTTGACTATGACCTTGTCTAAACAAGATAAGAATCGGAGAACTCAGAGGGCTTCCATAGCCTTGGAAACTCATGACTGGAGCATAGGGAGATTACTGATGCCATAGACAGGAGTGTCAATTGGTAAAGTCAACAACAGGAGTCACTGTGCACTTACTCCTCATGTAGGATCTCTGTCCTTAATGTGCTGTGCATTGAGATTTAATGCTATAACGAGTACTCAAACAATATATTTCACTTTGTGTTTCTATGGGGGTGCAAACTGTTGAAATCTTTACTTAATGCATACTAAACTGATCCTCTGTAAAAAAAAAAAAAAAGAAAAAGAAAAGAAAAGAAACTATCAACTCCCAACTTGACTCTCACTGGGATTAAACATGACAATAGGTCTGATCTGATTTCATCATCATTAAAAAAAAATCATCTATTATTTTTCACTTTACGTTTCTGTGTGGGAGCAAACTGTTGAAATCCTTACTTAATGTATCCTAAGCTGATCTTCTGTATATTAAGATAATCGAAAATGAATCTTGATGTGAATGGAAGGGGAGAGGGAGTGGGAAAGGGGAGGGTTGTGGGTGGGAGGGACGGTATGGGGGGGAAGCCATTGTAATCCATTATTCGTACTTTGGAAACTTATATTCATTAAATAAAAAAAAAAGAATCAGGAATTATCAAAAAAAAAAAAAAGAATAACAGTGGTGAGAGTGGGCATCCCTGTCTGGAACCAGAACTCAGTGAAAATGCTTGCAATTTTTCCCCATTCAATAAGATGCTGGCCTGTGGGGAGCAACTTGGACTAGACTAAGTTACTGGAATTAAGACTTATTCTATGCATCTGCTCTCCCACAATATGGCGCTGGGAGAGGAGTAAAAACAACTTTTACACAGCTGCTTCCAGTTCAACCAGTAACCTGCAGGAGCTGATCCCGCTCCTGATTGGAGGAGAGCAGCGTACTCGGCGTGTGGGTAGCAGAGTTGGGATTGGTGGAAGAGGACTATAAAGGAGGAGAGAGACAACATGCACGAGGAACATCTATCTAAAGGAACACCTGTGCAGCCCCCGAGAGAGTCGGCCGGCGGTGTGCTGCTCCCCTGTGGAAGTGGGGAAAGTGGCAGGGGGGCCCGCCCCTCCACGGAGGTGGAGGGACGGCAGCCAACCCGGGAAGAACCAGCAGCAAACCCAGGGAGGGCCTAGCAGACAAGATAACAGTGCAGGGTCCTATGTCGTTCCTCCGTGAAGAGGGGGAACGACATAATGGTGCCATGACTTGGATAGGAAGCCTAGGCGACACTGGCCATGGGTTTTTCATAAATTGCTTTGATTGTATTGAGGAATGTTCCTTCTATACCCAATTTGCTTAGAGATTTCATCATGAAAGGGTGTTTTATTTTATCAAATGCTTTCTTGGTGTCTATTGAGTTAATCATATGGTTTTCTTCTGCAGTTTGCTAATGTGGTGTATCACGTTGATTGATTTGCGAACACTGAACCATCCCTGCATACCAGGGATAAATCCCACTTGGTCTGGGTGGATGATCTGTCTGATGTGTTGCTGCATTCTATTGGCCAGAATTTTATTGAGGATTTTTGCATCTATATTCATCAGGGAAATTGGTCTGTAATTCTCTTTCAATGCTGCATCTTTTTCCGGCTTAGGGATTAAGGCGATGCTGGCTTCATAGAAAGAATTTGGGAGAATCCCCTCTTTTTTGATTGTTCTGAATAGTTTGAGAAGAATTGGAGTTAGTTCTTCTTTAAATGTCTGGTAGAATTCAGCAGTGAATCCATCTGGTCCTGGGCTTTTCTTTGTTGGGAGGGCCTTTATTACTGTTTCAATTTCTGTCTCAGTTATGGGTCTGTTTAGGCTTTCTGTGTCTTCATGATTCAATTTTGGTAGGTTGCGTGTGTCCAGGAATCTATCTATTTCTGATAGATTTCCCTGTTTGCTGGCATACAAGTCCTTGTAGTAATTTCTGATGATTCTTTTTATTTTTGTGGTGTCTGTTGTTATGTTTCCTTTTTCATCTCTGATTTTATTGATTTGGGTCTTTTCTCTTCTTTTTTTAGTTAGTTGGGCCAATAGAGTGTCAATTTTGTTTATTTTTTCAAAAAACCAGCTCCTCATTTGGCTGATTTTTATAATTTTTTTTATTCAATCCTGTTGACTTCTTCTCTGATTTTAATTATTTCTCTTTTCCTACTAGTTTTGGGTCAGTTTGCTGCAGTTTTTCTATATCCTTGAGATGAACTGAAAACTCATTTATTTGGTGCCTTTCCAATTTCTTGATGTAGGCACCTATTGCTATAAACTTTCCTCTTAACACTGCTTTTGCCATATCCCATAAGTTTTGATATGTTGTGTTGTTATCTTCATTTACTTACAGAAAGTTTTTGATTTCTCTTTTGATTTCTTCTATGACCCACTGTTCATTCAGGAGCATGTTGTTCAGTCTCAATATGTTTGCATATGCTCTATTGATTCCTGAGTTGCTAATTTCCAACTTCACTCCACTGTGGTTTGAAAAGCTGCATGGTTTGATTGCATTTTTTTTGCATTTGCTGAGACTTGCTTTATGGCCTAGTATGTGGTCAATCCTAGAGTAGGTTCCATGCACTGCTGAGAAGAATGTAAATTCTTTAGATGTAGGATTGAAAGTTCTGTAGATATCTGTTAGATCCATTTGGGCTATAGTGTCGATTAAATCTGCTATTTCCTTGTTGATCTTCTGTGCGGTTGATCTGTCTATTTCGGAGAGTGGAGTATTGAAGTCCCCCAATTCTATTTTATTGGAGTCTAAGTCTCCCTTTAAGTTCTTTAACATATGTTTTAAATAAATTGTTGCCCTTTAATTAGGTGCATATATGCTTATAATAGTTGCATCTTCCTGTTGAATTGATCCCTTAATCATTATATAGTGCCCCTCTTTGTCTCTCTTAACAGTTTTTTTGTTAACGTTTATATTGTCTGATATTAAGATGACTATGCCAGCTCTTTTTTGGTTTTTGTTTGCATGAAATATCTTTTTCCAACCTTTCACTTTCAGTCTGCCTGCATCTTTGTTGGAAAGATGTGTTTCTTGTAAGCAGCAAATAGATGGGTTTTGTTCCTTATCCCATTCAGCCAATCTGTGACTTTTAACTGGAGAGTTGAGGCCATTAACATTCAATGTGACTATTGATAAGTAGTAACTTTGCCCTGCCATTTTCCCAAAGGTTTTTCTAATATATGCTTTGAACTTCCTGTGATCTTCTACTGGGAGGTATTCTTCCTTTACCTTCTTTCATATTGATGGCTGTGTTTCTGTGTTTCTGTGTGTAACTCATCTTTAAGCATCTTTTGCAAGGCTGGACGAGTGGCAAGAAATTCTTCCAATTTCTCTTTGCTGTGAAAGGTCTTTATTTCACCTTCATTCACAAATGAGAGCTTTTCAGGATATAATATTCTGGGCTGGAAGTTTTTTTCTCTTAGTACCTGGGTGATATCTTGCCATTCCTTCCTAGCCTGTAGGGTTTCTGATGAGAGTATGTTGTGAGTCTAAAGGAGATCCTCTGAGATAACCTGCCGTTTCTCTCTTGCACATTTTAGAATCTTTTCTTTAGGTTTTATTGTGGTGAGTTTGATTACAATGTGTCGTGGTGAGGATCTCTTTTGGTCATGTTTACTAGGGGTTCTATGAGCTTCCTGTACTTGGATGTCTCTGTCCTTCTCCAAACGGGGGAAGTTTTCTGCTAGTGTCTCACTAAAAAGGCCTTCTAATCCTTTCTCTCTCTTCATGCCTTCATGAACTCCTAGAACTCAAATGTTGGGTTTTTTAATAGTAATTGTAGATTCCCAACAATATTTTTTAGATTTCTAATTCCCTCTTTTCTTTGGTTTGACTGTATACTTTCCTGTGCTCTGTCTTCTAAGTCCGATATTCTCTCTTCTATCTCACTGATTCTGTTTGTAAGGCTCTCTAATGTGTTTGTCATTTGATCTATTGAATTGTTTATTTCATTTTGATTTCTATTCAATATCTCAATTTCATGTTCTACTAGTTTCTTCATTTCATTTTGATTTCTCCTTAAGATTTCATTTTCATGAGAGAGATTTTCTACCCTGTCAAGTAAGGATTTCTTTATTTCATGCATTTGTTTTTGATAACTTCTAAATGTTCTTATCATACATTTTTTGAAATCCATATCTTGCATTTCTTCTATCTCATCATCTTCATAATCTTGAATTAGGGTGTCTTGTTCATTTGAAGGCATAATTATTTCTTCCTTATTCTTGTTTCCTCGGTTTCTGCATTTGTTGCTTGGCATTTTGGAGATATTATTTGCTTTCTTCTTTTTTTCCCCTCACTGTGGTGGCTTTTCTTGTTATACTATGATTCTAGTTTAAGTGGACTGTCTTGCTTTTGGTGTATCCTTAGAGGCTTGTGATGGGCGTGGCCAGAGAGCTGTGTTCAGTTCTTCAGGTTTAAGGGTGTGCCGAAGGTGACCACCCAGGTTAGGCATGATAAATATTCTCTCTCTCTCTCTCTCTCTCTCTCTCTCTTCAGAAGGGAAGTAATTCCGCACAGCTGAGCGGAATTGAAGGCAGTCAATGTCTGAGCTCTGGTCCCTCTGGGTATAATCGTCATCTGCTCTGTCCCAAGGACCACACAAAGCATCTGTGCAGTCCTCAGTGTAAGCTCAAATTCCCCTCCAATCTCCCACTGGGTTGCCAAGGTTACCGAGTTTGTGGCTTCTCCCACCAAGTACTCACATTAGAGGCACTCTGTGAGTTCTCTCATACACCCTCAGTTTTTTTTTTTTTCACAGTCTCCATTCATAAGCTCCACAGCTATTATTTCTCCCCACCAGAGTCAGGTTTTTCTTCTTGACTGAGGGTGTGCGCAGCCCTAAGGTGGCACAGCTTTTACGTATGTCCAAAATGGCACCTGTTCTTTGTCTTGTTCACCTTTGTAAGGTGAGTGGAGAGAGGGATCGTGTCCATACCAGTCCCTTTTATTTATTTATTTTTTCTCTCCTCTAGTTAGCCTGCTGAACTTTGCCCAATGGGCTTCAAACCTCGTTCCCTCTAAGCTCTTCCTGCCACTTTCCCACCAGTGTCTCGGGCTACTGAGGTTTCGCATCACCTCCCTTTCCAGAGCTGGTGCATAGACTAGGCAGCTGGGGTCCCAGGCATGGACACCTGTGTCTTTCACATAGGTCCACTGTGTCCCACTAGTTCCGGAAGAGTTTCCTCTGCAGTTTTTTCCTTAACTCTTCTCTAAAACTACAGTATCTCCACTTTTATTAAACTATCTTTTCCCGGACTATCAGTGTGCTCCCTCCCTATTCTGCCATCTTGGAAGACTCCTCCTCTTGAACATCTTAAGCACATTTTCACCTGTGTATTTGCCATATCTTCTGTGTGGGCTACATTTGACCCAGATATCTACATTTCTTTGTTTCCTTCAGACCTGTGCTCTGTGAGTCTTTGCCTGATGATCCTATTCAAAATTGTAGCCCCTCTCCCACCCACTCCTTGTGTCTTTGCATTTGCTGAGACTTGCTTTATGGCCTAGTATGTGGTCAATCCTAGAGTAGCACATACTTTATCTTTTTGTAGAGATTTATCATCCTCTACCATATATTTTATTTATTTAATTTATTTGTCTCCCTCCACAAGAATATGGGTAACAACACAATGGGGATGGGAATTTTCTGTCCATTTTCCTAACCGCTATAAAGAAGATTCCCCCTAGGTCCCATAATACCATCTGGCACATAAAGATGCTCAATTAGTGTTTATTGAATGAGTGAATGGGTCCATCAGTTGGTCCATTGATCAACCAATAATATATAGTAGAAAGCAACTTTCTAATATGTCAATATTGACTCATTTGGCTCAATTTTGAGAAAAATCGGGGTAATGTAAAGTTTGAGACCCAAATTGAGTTTACACAGTGATTAAGTGCATAAATACATTGAAAATGATCAGGTTCATAGTGAAAAACCAGACACTGATCATTAAGTAGGCCCTGATAATCTACCACATACATACCTCCAGTAAGATCTGGGGAGATACAAGCAAGTATAAGATGTACTAGTCATCTCTACAAGACTTATCATTTTGCTTAAGAAAATTGCTGTTGCATATGAAATCATGAGAGAACTCTGAAGTCTTAGGCATATGCAGTTTGACTTTAGCTGCATTGGCTGGCCAGGGACAAGAGAGGAATCCAAGGTCAGATCCCTAGCTGCAGTTCTTCCACTCATGCCACATTGGACAACTGACTTAGTCCTAGTCCTCATCTATGAAACGGATAATTTCCTAGGGATGACTAACATGATTAATATAATGCAGGCAAGTTGTCCCAAACCCTGGAATCCTTCAACAAATATTAACATTTTTATTTTATTGTTATACTAATTTTAAGACCCTAAATAAGGATACTCTGATTGGGAAGGTGGAAATTGACCAATAAACATGATTTAAGTGGAGAAGATAAAGGCAGAAGAAACAAGAGCAAAACAAGTTCAGAAACAGAAACATCGATGTACAGGGTATGCAGAGGGTGTGTACCCCTCGGCATAAGGGCAACGGGTAGAAAGTGGGGAGGGACAGATATGTAGACAGATAATATCAGGGAGAGCTTGGACTTATTTAAATTTAGCGCTCATTTCTGAGTTTTGAAGATCTTGCAAATGGAGAAAAGATGGGAGAGGAGACAGGTAGAATAAAGGGAAGGAAGAAGGAAAGGGAAAAAAGTTGAAAAGCAAAAGTAAGCCTGGCCATTGGCCATAAATAGCCTTCTCATGTGTAATAGTCTCTTAGAATTTATTTAAAGCGTTAAGATGAGAGGACAGTTCAGAGCACTGGATTAATTCCCTTTTCTCTCTCTCCCTCTCTTTCTCTCACCCTTTTATTAAGAAAATAAAAGAGACTTTGAAATATTAAGAGATAGTGGGATTAGAACCTTCTCCTGCCAGCCCCAGTCTTTCCTCCCCTATTAATTCTACTTGATTAGAATTCTTTTTGAAGTATTTAAATATGGACAATGGGAAATAGAAGGGTGAGTTATTGAATATCAGTTAGACAGTATGAATATAATCATGGGTCCCATTTTTTATATAGACACTTCATCTATATGTATAGCTTCCATTAGGAATAAAGTAGACACTCCTCTTGCCTACCTCAAGTAATTATGATTTTTAAAAACTATAATGAAACTCTTAAAAGTTAATAGCTGATTTGTAAATCCTTGGCTTAAAAATTTTAATTTAAAAATAAGTTTGAGGACTCTAGAAAATGGAGAGTTTCTTTTTTTTTTCTTGCTTGCCTTTTCCTTGCTATCTCTCTTTTTTAAAGACACAAGAGACTTTCCTAACACTAAACCCTTGAATTGGTGAGGGCTGTTAGCACACACACTTTTGAAAAGAGCTCTGGCTCTTTTGGTGGAAGCTGTGAAACTTGGAGAATCCCTGTTCACTTAGGGACTGCGTGGAGAGGGGTGATGCTGGTATTCAAATGCTCTTCAGAACTCAGACAACGGCTCAATGGGAAAAACAGCTACTTATTATCCTCTAATTGCAGCTTCACCGCTGTCTGGTCCTGACGTTGGCTTTCCTGCTGAAAGCGTGATCCTAAGACACTTGAGGAACCACACAGGGGTCTCAGAGTCTAATTAACACACAGAGTTGGTGCTTTCTGAAACAATCATTACAGAATTCCTGGGGTTTTCTAGACTAAGCACCTACGGTGTTTTGAAAATAAGTTATTTGATAACAGCAATGCATAAGTCTTTCTAAAATCCCAGAAATGTTATTGAATTTATAAATTTCATCTTTCCATGTTTCATTATCTACTTGAGGTCTCAAATGTTTACTCGACTTATAAATAAGAAATCCTTTCCAAATCCTTCTACCCGAACATGCACTGTACTGATAAACTCTTAATTTAAACATGTGTATTTCTTAGAATATTTCCTTGGCTCATATGAAAACGGAGTCATCCTATGATGAAGGAAAGGACATGGACACAGGACTTGTGGTGGCTGAGTTCAGATTCCTTAGGAAACTGTGGAATAGTAGGAAAGCATAAAGCAAGGAATGAGACGGGCAGCCAGGGCTTAAAAGCACAGGTGCAGAATGAGATATTCAGCAAATGCCAGCCATGCCAAGCTAAGCGGGAGAAGACCAGTCTGCAGAGTGAAAAGTTGGTCTGACATCCATCCCTAAGCATTTTAAAGGGGTAAATTCTAAATTCCTCATGTGTCTCCCCCTTGTAGAGACTGATGCACTGTGGGATTAGTCCTAGAACTACATAGACATTGTCAACAAAGATCTGCAAGGCTGCAGTAGAAGGCAGATGTGAGCTAGTGGTCAGGATAAGCACTTGTTCCTCCACCACAACCTGTAGCTAACAACTCAAATTTGTGCCTCACAACAGTTTTAAAGTTACTTATTTATCTTAAATTATGTATTTGAAAAGCAGAGAGACAGAAAGAGAAAGACACAGAGGAATCTTCCACTCACTATACTCTTCCCCAAATGCCTATACCAGCTGAGGGTGGCCAGACCAAAGTCACCCAGTCTGGGTTTCCCATGTGAGTGGCAGTGCCCCAAGTACTTGAGTAATCACTTGCTGCTTCCTAGGGTGTGTATCCAACATGAGATGTAGGAATCCCAAGTGGTGAGTTAACCGCTGCGCCAAACACCCATTCCAAGACTCCTGAGGTTAAAAACTGTAGGATGTCTAGTCTCAGGCTCTATTTGCTTATTTTTCTTCCAGGTGAGGCTCTACCTGACAGGACAGCACTCCTGGTGATAATGTCTGGAATTCTCCCTGAGAATCCTGTTGTTCTATTCAGGGACTGGAATGCTCTTGTCCTAGATGCCTGCTTGGCCATTATCTACCAACCACAATGGAAATGAATGTCTAAGATCCTGCCGGATCTTTGTGCAGCTTAGGAGAGGATATTTACAATTGCCAACAGCATAAGCTGCGTTGGGTCAGCTAGTCATGTTGACTAGCCTCATGAGCACCCGGTGGGGTGTGGTTCTTGATTGCCATCTCATCAAATCTTCACAAGAGGTGAGGAAACCTGGAAGGCCTGGGACAGGAAAGGATTCATCCAAGGTTGAGGCTGGGGATGTGCAGACAGGGAGGACTGGAAGTGAGATTCCTGTGTCCTAGCTCTCTCCTTATTTGGGGGGGTTCCTGGTCACCTATGTTGGAGCCTTAGTTATATGCATCAGGTCCAACATTAATGATGAAGGGATGCAAGTTGAAAACCATCAGTTCTAGAGTAACAGCAGATGCAGTGCCCTCTCTTCTGGGCAAATGTTCATGGATATCTGAACTAAGTCCTGGCTGCTAGAATCAGTCTTTAGCATCCAGTGCAGCAGGCTCCAGGTGATGTGAGTGGGCAGCAGTAGTCGCTTGTACTCCAGGTCATTGTCATGCACCAAGATGCGCAATCTCAGCACGGACACAAATAAGGTCCACAAGGTGATACAGTTTATTTAAAAGGTGACAAAATAAACACACACACACACACACACACACACACAGGTTTCCTCAAC
Source organism: Oryctolagus cuniculus (assembly GCF_051225735.1). Lineage (NCBI taxonomy): Eukaryota > Metazoa > Chordata > Mammalia > Lagomorpha > Leporidae > Oryctolagus > Oryctolagus cuniculus. Next base: position 144,156,588 of record NC_142870.1, read on the forward strand.
AAGAGAAATACCCACCATGAGTGGTGGGCCAGAAGATTTGCCCAAGGAGAAAAGGTGAGGGAGAGGAGACAGAAGGGTTACGCGGCAGCCCCTCCAGCCACAGTCTGTGGTAGAAGAGAGACGTCTTCCCAGTTGGTGGTCTCCTTCATGGGTTTGGTGTGATGCCTCTCCAGATGTGAAGTCACCTGGGAATGATGTGGTACCTCCACAACTTCCACATGAAGCTCCGTATCCCTATATTCATGGCTTCTTCCACTTAGGTCCTGGATGAAACAGAGGCATCCTGGGAAAGGAGGCATTTTGACTGACAAGTAAGAAGATAGAATTACACATGGGAACTTGTGACTTCCAGATCAGTAATCCTAAACTAACTTCCTCTATTGATCCCACATCAAGGCATTACTTAAAGTCATGGAGATAACCCTACAGGGAGTACTGGAGGTGGATGAGTTTTCTCTGGAAGCTCGTGGTCAAGAACAAATCAGGCCCAGCTAAATCCCATTTGTCCTCCATCACCGCAGTGAGTCTCCAAGTTCTTACCATTTTCCTGATACTGTGGATTCCACTAGCGCCTGGCGTCTATACCACAGGGCCCAGAGTTTGATTATCAAACTCTTGTGTGTTAGTAATCCATTATTGATCTACTTGTGTTGATTTGGGCCCAATCTTAGGTTCTTGGAAGTCAGCAACTAGTTGTTTTATGTCTTCTTAATCTTAGCAGGTACTGTTAATTTGACTCACTCATAGAAATGGGTTCCAACAATAGGAAAGAGGAGCTCATGACTGAAAAAGAGTTACATGGAGTAATTGATGTTGACCTCTGATCCCAGCCCCAGCTCCCAGAACATCCCACTGCACCTATTCTGCTGGTCCTGCCTTTACCAGGCAGGAAATCTAGGCTTCTAGGTGAGCCGCCCTGAGAAGTGCAAACTCATAACTTCCCTCTCGTATTCCTGCTCCCTGTTTACAGGTTGCTGTAAGCTAATCCATCTTTGGAACTGAATTCAACTTTTTTGTCTTTCAAATGTTGTTTAATGCAATCTGAACTAAATTGACCTACATTTAGCACTGTAGCTAACCCTGGGAGATTTTCGGGCCTCAAATCCTAGGGTGAGGAAAGACAGAGAGGGAGAGAGACAGAGAGAGAATGAGCAAAGATGACAGATGGAGCCGGCGCTGTGGTGCAGTGGGTTAATGCCCTGGCCTGAAGTGCCGGCATCCCATAAGGCCGCTGGTTCTAGTCCCAGCTGCTCCACTTCCTATCCAGCTCTCTGCTATGGCCTGGGAAAGCAGTAGAAGATGGCCCAAAGCCTTGGGCCCCTGCACCCACGTGGGAGACCCAGGGAAGCTCCTGGCTCCTGGCTTCAGATCAGCGCAGCTCCAGCCGTTGTGGCCAATTGGGGAGTGAACCAGCGGATGGAAGACCTCTCTCTCTGCCTCTCCTCTCTCTGTGTAACTCTGACTTTCAAATAAATAAAAAAAAATCTTAAAAAATAGAGATGACAGACAACAATCAGGCAGGAAAATTGAAAAGAAAGTACCAAAATGCCACTAAAGGATGACTGTGGATGCTTTGTTGTTTTTGCTCTTGTAAAAGGTGTTGAAACCAAAGAGTCAGGTAGGGTGAAAAAAAATCACGTGGAACAGCCCCACAACTGGAGAAAGGACAGGTACAAAATATAGTGGTTTCATCTCTGGTTTTCTCGATACAAAACAGAAGGGGAACAACTGAATGAGCAAAGCAGAAATAGTCTCAAAGCCTCTCATGGTACAGAATCAGTTGGTGAGGTGTATTACTAGCTTGGAGCTAGGGGGAAAAATCATTTCTGAAGTGCATGTTTAGAGAGTGGTTTTTTAATGCAATAAAAATGGAAAGGAATTTGAGGGCGGGGAGGGGGGAGGCCATCCGGCCACAGCAGCTGCTTCTGTCTTCAGGCTCCGGGCAAAGATGCCTCATCGCATCCTTTCAGCAAACCATTATCGGGCCTCTCCTTGGCATTATTCTCCAGCAGCCTTATCAGACAACAGCATCGCCTGGGAGGCTGCCACTGGACTGTAATTGTCCCCGGTTAGAGCTCAATAGCACCTTGAACCATCAGAGCAATCTCGGCTTTTAAGAAAAGGTCTCCACAAGGAGAAGTGGGTAAGAGAATTTGCCTGTGGCTATGTGAGTTCTTTAATAGCTAACTCTCCTCCGCTGCCGAGCCTGTGGAGAGATGAGAAGTCCCTCTATTTATCACCAGCTCTTCCGCTTGCGCCTGTTAGGCAATGATCGTATTATTTATTACCAGGTGCGTGGTGCCCGTTGGGGGCAGGGTGGGAAATGATTTCTTAAATGGGCCTGCAGTGCACAGAGGGACTTGGGAGATCAAGGTGGGGAAGGGGAAGAAGAAAATATGAAGACACCAGCTGGCGTTCAGCAAGGGGGGGAGGGGTGTGCTGGCATACTGCTGAAAAGGAACAGGAACAGCCTGACCCCCGATGCAAATCATTTATAGCAAATATGAGGGTGCTCGTGGAAATGGAATGAAAAGATAAGCTTGTTTTCGTGCAAAAAGTTTTAAAATCATGCCTGGAGAGATCTTCAAAATTTTTAGAGACAGTATGTATTATGAGCAACTATGCATGGTTTCAATTTTTTGCACGCGAAATAAGCATAGCTTTTAATTCCGTTTTCCACAGGTACCTTGTGAAGTACCCTTATATACATTACATTAACTCAAAGAAGAGAGGGAATGTGTTCTTCCAATGGATCTATTTGTGACCAGGTCAGCTGGTGTGTAAAGAAAGTTTGGGGCAGGCTTTTCCCTTTGAGCAGCTCTACTCTGTGTCCTACCCTCATCTTTTAACCCACAAAAGCAGAGCATTGCCTGCTGAAGAATAGCAGGCCGAGACTCAGCTGCCGGGAGCCGAATGTTTAAAGGTGAAGAAGACACAGACCTACAGATGTGACCAGGAAGATGCAGGCCCTCAAGGGTACTCACTCCAGCTCACTGAATCAGCCGTGTTTTCTTCCCAATACATAATGCTATCAAGAGGCTGACCATGTGGGATAGCCTTTGGAGTCTTGGAGAGAAAGATTTTTGTCAGAATGTCTTCACCATTCAAGGAAGATAGTCTAAATTCGGAGATACTCCAAGAAAAGTGAATCAGTGACAAAGACTGGTGGGAGCTCCCTGCGTTATGGAGGGCATGTTCCAAGTTCCTGTCTGCACATGAAAGAACTCAAGGAGATATAAAGGTATACAAGAAAACAAGACTTATTAAAAGGGATGCTATGTGTTCAGATGTTCATTGGAGTCATCCTTTTATAGGTAAGGGTCAGTGTCCTAATTGAATATTCAAATGAAGCAAAGTTTGAGTGGGACTTGAGTGCCACTTGCTTCCTTGTCCCTTTTTGGGGGTCTCAGAAGTGTCATTGTGCCTGATACATGTGGGATGTCAGTGCATGGGTGACATCTAGAAAGTGTCATGGCATGTCGTGCATGATGGGAAGGGAGATTCAGATGCATGATGGGGAACGGGTGTGCTGAGCCTGCAGCCATGTTGGATGTTTCCAGCCTGCCCACAAGGAAGAGTGTGGGATTTGGAGTGCACATGTGCACAGGTGCCACCTTGGCAAACCAATAGACAGGCAGTTTAGCCATGTGATGTAGACAGGCAGGTAACTGGTGATTGAGGACAAGCTGAGGACTTTCAGTGGCACCTGTGCACATGTGTCTTGCTTCTGCTTATTCTACATTGTTAGGTCCACCAGACACCATTTCTCTGGACTGCCTGCTGTTGGAGTCTTAAGCCTGAGTCTGGCCCCTGACCAGCAGGGGCAGTACAGGCACTCCCCAACAAGGCAAACAGGAGAGGTAAGGTTGAGGGGTGATGAACACACCACAAGCACCCATGAGTTCTGTCGCAGCAGGAACTACTTTATTGAGGAAGCGTACAGGGTTATAAAGCTTATGAAAGACATGTGCAGTAGGGGAGCCAATCAGCGAAAAGGTCATGCAGGCATGGGTGGACCATGCACAGGGGCATCTTAAGCAAAGTATAGGGATCACGCACTGTCCATGTGCATGAACTAAAGTGGACCTATCCCTGCTGGTGGTCTGATCTTACATATCTTAACCGCAGCAGCCGCAGACACGCCCCTCGAACATCTGCCAGGCGCCATATTGTAATGGAGGTTTTAGGCAATGCCCAACAGCCTGCCACTCAGTGAGGACAACTGAGTCAAGAACTCCTTATTCAAAATCGTGTCTTCCATCCATGGAACAACATGCAACGTGTGTCCTGAAGAGAAGGAGACATTTCCTCCCTTCATCCAACCCCCTACTCCTGCCACAAGGGGTCCAGCTGCAAGTTATGTCTAATAATCAGGATAAGCTTCAGCTGCAAAGTCCAGATGCCCAACTACAGTGACTTAGATAAGAGAGGGATGTATTCTTTTAGGTGAAGTCTGGATGTTGGTGTTAAGGCTATTGCTGATGCTCTACAATCTTTAGGGCATGGTCTCTAGCCTCAGGATTGCCTCGTGGTTACAAAATGATGAGGGAAGCTTTGGCAGTCAGAGTTCCAGAATGGAAGCAAGAAGAAGAAATAAGGAAATGGATGGAAGAAGAAAGAGAGGGGGAGGAAGGAAAAAGATAAGCAAGAGGGAAAGAGGAGCCTGTCGATGGGCCCCTGCCTGCTGAGTCAGCCCCTTCTGCAAAGACACTTTCCTGGAGGCATAGTACTCAACAGCTTTCAGAACTCTGGGAAGGTTGCCCAACCAGCTTTACCATATTCCTCTTTTATAAGAACATCACATGGCCACTCTTATCTGCTAAGGAAGCTTGGAAGTATGTTTTGATGTGTTTTGGTTTTGTTTTAATCTGGGCATAGCATTAATGGAGGGGAGAATGGGTATTAGGTCTAAGTACCCACTGGCCGTGAAACAGATCCACACCTAAGACTGCAAGGGCTGGAAATGAAAGGCTTCTGGCTGGACTTGGGGGATGCATCCCTCCAGGATACTCGGAGCTTCAGTCACCCCAGCTCTAAGGTCCCTGGAGGAAAGTTCCCCCATGAGGACAGCCAACGCTCATGATAAGAACAATACCTTCAGTTACGCCAGGGCATCTGCCCAGTGGAGTCTCTACCGTGTCCTCTCTGGGACCAGTGTCTGAAACGAGTCTAATTTAATTTGGCCAGGCCCGTTCTGCCTTTTTCCCTTGACACTGGCCATCCGGCCACCATGCGTCCTGCCCCTGCTCTTCCAGCCCAGACTCATGCTGTGTAGACATTTCTCCAGAAGCACAGTGATGCTTGAAAGCCCACCATTGACCAAATTATCCTCCAAGCTCTCTTTCAACTACTTCCACCTAAGGCTCAGTCCTATCTTTGCATTAGACTCTGAGCAGTCTCCTGGATTATACAGTCTTGGGGGACTTGCTATTGTTGACATTCTAGCCTGAAAACCAGGCTCCAATCTTATTCTCGATGGCAAAACCCCCACCTGTACCCGAGGACCCTAATCTTGTTCCATGATGCCTGCGTCTTCATCTGAGCTTCTTTCCCATAGTCTAACCCTATACTCACTCATCAGAATCATCAAACATCAGAATGTGAATTTTCACCACACTCTTTGCTACTCTTCTCTAGATTCTGAATTCTACACCTTACCAATGGCCCTACTGCATGGCTAGGGCTGCCCGTCTTTAGCCTATCTTTAGCCTCCCCTACCCCCAATGCCATACTCTGGCCAGGAGCTTCATATTACTAACAAAAGGCGCCTCTGTCCCAGGTGATAGATCTAAGAGGTCTCCAGGATCTGGTCCATCCCAGCATTGTGACTCACTGCTGGTGGTGGATCAGCCCCTGATGGTTGGGGGTTTGATGAACTTTGAGACAGGTAAGTGGGCAATAATAAATCTGAGAACAAAAATTGTTTCAAGGATCACACTATGTATGATGACATAACTCCATATCTCCATCAAAACAAAGCAAAAGGGATAGGCATTGGGTGCAGAGGTGAAGTCATCACTTGTGATGCGTGCATCCTGAAATAGAGTGCTTGATTTGAGTCCTAGCTGCTACGTTCATGCTACCTACCTTCTGCTAGTGTGTACCCTTCCTGCTACCTACCTTCTGCTAGTGTGTACCCTTGGGAGGCAGCAGATGATGGCTCAAGTACTGTGTCTTTGCCAACCACATGGGAGACCTTTCTGGAGTTCTGGGCTTCTGGCTTCAGGCCATTTATGGAATGAATTGACAGATGGAAGATTTCAAAGTAAAACACAAATTCATTTTGGTGCAAAACTTTTTAAATATATTTATCATTTATCATAAAATGAATTTTCCATGAATTTTTGGTGCAGTGAGCTATGCTGCCATATGCAAAGCCAGTATCCCACATTGGAGTGCTAGTTTCACCCCTTGCATGCATGCATAGATCTCAGAAATGAACTTCTCTTTTAACCCCATTTTCTGAGAACTTACCCTCAGATTTCTCCAAAGCCCATCATTTCTGTATAATAAACAAAAATAGAGTCTCAGGGACAGCACTGTGGCATAGTAAGTAAAGCTGCTGCTTGCATTGCTGGCATCCTGTATGGGTGCCAGTTTGAGTCTTGGCAGCTATACTTCCTATCCAGCTCTCTATTATGGCCTGGGAGGGCAGCAGAAGATGGCCCAAGTCCTTGATCCTCTGCACCCGTGTGGGAGACCTGGAAGAAGCGCCTGGCTTCAGATTAGCACAGCTTCAGCTGTTGTGACCATCTGCGGAGTGAGACAGCAGATGGAAGTCTTTCTCTCTCTCTCTCTCTCTCTCTCTCTGCCTCTGCCTCTGCCTTTCTGTAACTCTGCCTTACAAATAAATAAATAAATCTTAAAAAAAGGAAATAGAGTTTCCACCACAATAAAGATTTTGTATGACCACACCTGATTTAAGCTCATTATTCAGGTTGTGCCTTTATGTCTTGTTTCTTATTCACTAAATTTCTTTTAATATTATTTATTTGAATGACAGAACAACAGAGAGGAGGAGGAGGAGGAGGAGGAGGAGGAGAGAGAGAGAAAGAGAGAGATATTGAGATCTTCCATTCACTGGTCCACTCCAAATGGCCACAAGGGTAAGGGTGTGCCATGCCGAAGCCAGGAGCATGGAGCTCCATGTGGGTCTGCCACATGAGCGGCAGTGATCTAAGTACTTGAACCATCCTCTGCTGCCTTCCCAGGCACATTAGCAGGGAGCTGTCAGAAAGTGGAGCATCCAGGTCTCGAACCACACTCCAATATGGGATGCTGATGTTGCTGATGGCAGCTTAGCTTGCTGTACTGCAATACCTGCCCTGCTCTCTAAATTTCTTGAGGAGTACAAGAATCTTTTGGCTGACAAAGTAAAATAATATGGAATTGAGGATTAATTGACTTAACACAGAAATCTGGGAAATGCTCTGAAAACTTAAGTATAAAAGAACGTGATCGCCGGCGCCGCGGCTCACTAGGCTAATCCTCCGCCTTGCGGCGCCAGCACACCGGGTTCTAGTCCCGGTCGGGGCGTTGGATTCTGTCCCGGTTGCCCCTCTTCCAGGCCAGCTCTCTGCTGTGGCCAGGGAGTGCAGTGGAGAATGGCCCAAGTGCTTGGGTCCTGCACCCCATGGGAGACCAGGAAAAGCACCTGGCTCCTGGCTCCTGCCATCGGATCAGCGCGGTGTGCTGGCCGCAGTGCGCTGGCCGCGGCAGCCATTGGAGGGTGAACCAACAGCAAAAGGAAGACCTTTCTCTCTGTCTCTCTCTCTCACTGTCCACTCTGCCTGTCAAAAAAAAAAAAAAAAAAAAAGGTGATCATGTAAAATTAGTTGTTAAGCACTTTGCATGTGTGCAGGACTTTTTTTTCCTTTTTTTTTTTTTTTTTTTTTTGACAGGCAGAGTGGACAGTGAGAGAGACAGAGAGAAAGGTCTTCCTTTTGCCATTGGTTCACACTCCAATGGCCGCCACGGCCGGCCCGCTGCCGATGGCAGGAGCCAGGTACTTCTGCTGGTCTCCCATGGGGTGCAGGGCCCAAGCACCTGGGCCATCCTCCACTGCACTCCCTGGCCACAGCAGAGAGCTGGCCTGTAAGAGGGGCAGCCAGGACAGAATCTGGCTCCCCGACTGGGACCAGAACCCGGTGTGCCGGCGCCGCAAGGCGGAGGATTAGCCTAGTGAGCTGCGGCGCCGGCAGTGCAGGACTTTTTGAGACTCCTTTCCATCCATTGTCTTACTCAGACTTAGCATAACCCTGCACCACAGGTCAGGCTTGATAGCTCCATCTCCCTCATAATGGAGGAAACAGACCTGGGAGGTTATGAGTCACATATCTAAAATTCAGAATCAGTAGCAGTTAGGAACCACACTATTGGGAGGTGGGGAAGGACTATGTTCAGCAACATCTTCTCATTAACTGATCCTGCTGCCCTTGGGCTCCAGTGAAATCCGTCAAACAAAAACAAGCTAATGTGGCTCATCTCTGCCAATGGGTCATGAGGTGTAATCTCCCAAGGCAGGTGGGACACTCCAGTATCCATTGGTGATCAAAATTTTCTGATTTTCATGGTGACTTGATCTGTCCTCCTGTATTCTTTCTACACTGAAGGTACACAATAAGGATTCCACAACATAGAACCCCCACAATTATTCCTGCCCCTCTGACTCAAGAATGGTGCAATCTCATTCATTTTTGAGTATGCCAAAAATCAGCAGTTGGCTCCCTCTATTGGCTTTCTGCTAAATGTGGCTCCCATACAGCTTGAGACTTGTGATATGATTGGTAAACCAGCTCCTTGCATCCTGAGATGACACTTCTTTGAAAAATGTTCAATGGCTTCAAATATTCAGACATGCAAGGTTTCAAAAAATAGCCCTGAAAAATGGACTCCAAAATCCCAGTGAACAAGGAGAAGCCCTGTGGTTGCCTCCCACTTCTCTTGGAGGTAAAGAGGGTGGAAATTCTGAGAAAGGGCCGATTCCATCTACAGAGTCAGCTCCATCTAACCCTCAGCCATAGATAAAGGAAAAGCATTGCAACCCTAGAGCCAGCCCCAAGAAGGTACTTTCTTGCTGTTTGATCTAGATGCCTAAAGGAAAATGGTGACTTTGCCTTTCTTAAATCTTTCTTGTTAGAGAACTTGGGGCCATGGGTGGGATCAAGCCAGCTGTGCCTATAAAAGTTTCCCCCCTCTCAAACTATAAAAACATCTCTGCCTGCTCCCTTCCCTTTTATGATAGCTTGGAACCTACTCACTGATGACCTAGATGGATTATATGCCTGGTGTTCATTTTCAGTTTTATCCCCACCACCGTCTCTCAGACTGCCATTGGGTCTATATCCACAGCTGGGATCAGACAATCCCAGCCCAGCTCAGCCAAGTCCCCCAGGCCCAGGACCCCAGGCTCATGGAGTTAGGTGAGAGTTTAACTAGACTTGTATTTCAAAGCAAGCAACCAAAATCAGAAACTAAAATTTAAAAAATTCAAATTGGAAGTTAATAATGTCTCAAACAAAGACATATTAAGTAAACTGGAAATTAAAGTTGGAAGTCCCAGAATGAATGCAGTTAAGCAGTGGACATCTTAGGGACAGGTAGGTGAGGGACAGGTAACTGACAGTCGGTTGTCAAGGCCACAGGCTCTCAGATGTTGTTGCTGGTGGCATGTTGAAGGATGGCTGGAAGCAGGTGCAGGCCATCTGCTTCTCTGTGCCTGTCCCCTACTGTTACTGGCCCTGACTCCATTGATAGCACCTGTAGTCCCTCCCCTGTAGTCTCAGGCCCTCTGGCACCTGAGCCCCTGCTGTATATCCTTAAGTGATAGTGTAGCCTCCAATTCTATGAGATTCCTCCCCTCTTCCATAATTCCAGCCTGCCCCTTGGGCCCAATGCCACTCATACCCATCAGATGTCCAGCTGCGGGCCAAGGACTGTGTGTTAGAGACCACTCCAGACCTCCTAACTCCAGAACTACCCTCTCTTGAATGAGCCCTTCCCTAGTTTGGAGTCACACACCTACCATCTCTATCTCACAGAGGTCCATATTATGATGCACATCTTTCTGGAAAGTCAACCAAAGATCATCACATAATACCACATTCTTGAGAGTCCTACAAGAAATACTTCAATCTCCATACCATACCCCACAATAAATTTGCATTTCTGAACACTTGAGGACAGTCACATAGAGTGCAAGTAAAATAGCAGTTTACACAAAAAATTTTGACACCTTGAAAGAGATAGAACTAACATTTATTGGGCTTCCATCAAATTTCATGCAGTGTGATAGACACACTGGTTACAGTTTATCATTTAATCCTGATAACTACCCTTTGACTTCTCACAGTACTCTTTCCATCCAGCAGTTGAGGGGACAGAGGCTCAGAGAGGTTGAATAATTTGCCATCCCTCAACCTAGCAATTGGCTTAGTCAGGATTCAAGCCAAGTTCTGCCTCACTGGTCTATGTTTCCCTGTGTTCTGTGATGATTAAATATCAATTCCAGGTTCAAGCTATGCCAGTTTCCCCCACTCATGTTTGCTTGCTTGCCTGTCTCAACGACTGTGGGGCAGGATTGCCTGCAGGTGATCCAGGTCTCCAATGTAGCTAAGTGTCTGGCATCTGATAGAATTCAGGCAGCACTGATTGAAAAGTGTGTTGATGTCTGACAAGCCCCTGTGTTGGAAAAGAGGTGAAGGAGAGAGAGGGGACAGGGTACGAATCAACAGCCAGTCCAAATTTATTCAGAGAAAATAAACTCACAGGGGTTGACCAACTGCCATCATGGTTACAGACCCAACATGTGGCAGAGGCCTGGACCCCAGCAGGTTGGGCCTTTTTACCTCTTAGGTGGCCTAGGGGTGGGGGTGGGGGCAGCAGACAGAGATGAGCTTCTCCATACTGGAAGTTTCTCCAAGCTGAAGTGATGCTGTGGGAAAATTGGACATCCATTGTTGCTGTGGATTCATTCTGGGAGGAGGAGCGTGGTGGGGGCAAAAGACGTGGAGTCACAACACAGACCCTGGGAGTCAGGTGAAAGCGGGCTAGAGGCAAGCAGCTCGCAGACTTGTTTATTTCAGTTGGTGTAGCAGCTTATATAACCGAGGCAGCCAATCCGGCCAAGGCAGGGGTTATGCCCTAAGCAATCACTGCCTGTTGCCAGGCAGGATCCTTTGCCAGGTGGGTTCTGAAGCCATTTTCTGAGTAACTGACGCTTGCTTGCCAGCAGCCATATTGGCACGACCTTCTCATTCCACCACACTGAAGTATGGCCTGCCTGCTTCCAAACCTGGGGAAGAATGCAGGGGGTGGGGTGGGGAACAATATAGGATTGTGAGATGAAATTGGTCTCTTGAGTGAAGGCAGGGGTAACAAAAATCCTAAAATGGCTGAAGCTTGTTCCATCACCCTGGAGAACACATCTGTGATCAGGAAAGAATGTGTCTGCCCGAACCCTCCAGGAAACCCAAGTCAGATCAAGAGCAGGTCCACAGGAAGCGTAACAATCACAATTTAAATCCCAAAGATCTACACAAACCACCATAGGAAACGTGTGGAAAGAACTGACACTTCTTGTGCAAACAGCTTGCATTTGAAAGATGTGAACTTGTGGTGATTACCAAAACTCCTCTTTCCCTTCTGCTAAATTCATGAAAGATAAGAATCTAATGATGTTCTAATGCTGCCTTTCTGATTTTCCAGGTCAACATAGCCAGCATTTATGTAAAGATGCCCCCTGCTTCCCTGGGCACAGAATGTAGGCGTTTTGGATCTCAACTTTTTACAAGACAGTAATTCTTGTGTCCCACTCTTGGAAGTAAGCTTTGGCTCTCCTCTTGGCTGGCTGAATGAAGAGTCTTCTTTCTTATAATAAGGTCACCCATTACTGAAAGTTTTGGATGTTGCTGCGCCTGTTTCTTAAAGGCAAGGTGCTTAGCACCAAGAGAAATGCAACTGCATCGAGCCTGCCATACCCATGGCTCCCACTGATTTAACCAACCACAGATGGGAAATATCTGAAAAAAATTGTGTCCGTATTGAACATGTACAAACTTTTTGTCATTATCCCCTAAGCAACACATTACTATAACTATTTACATGGCACTTAACATTGCATTAGACATTACGTAATCTAGAGATGATTTAAAGTGTGCAGAGAAATGTGTGTAGTTTATATCCAAATACTACACCATTTTGTATAAAGACCTTGAGCATTCACGGATTTTGGTTTCTTCAAGGGATCCTGGAGCTAATTCCCCCATTGAAGACAGAAGGATGAGTATCCTGGCATTTGCACCCAGGAACAGCCTTCTCTGTTTCTTCTTAATCTCTCTCCATTGTTCTTAGAGTAGTGCTGTACTTGGGGGTGGTGTTGTGGCACAATGGTTTTAGCAGCCTCTCAGGCCACCCACATCTCATGTCAGAGTGCAAGTTTGAGTACCAGGTACTCCGCTTCTCATCTAGCTTCCTACTAATGCCGCCTAGGAAGCAGCGGATAGTGGCTCATGTGCTCAGACAGCTGCCAGACATGTGGGAGACCCAGATGGAGTTCCTCACTCTTGGCTTCAGCCTGGTCCAGTCTTGGTTGCTGGGGGCATTGCCAGGGGTAGGAGAGTGGGGTGATGAACCGGTAGAAGGAAGATCTCTCCTCCTCCCATGAAATAAATAAGTAAATAAATCTTAAAAAGATGTGTGTAGGGGAGAGAGTGGGGGAAAGGGCTGTGCTTGTGATGTGATGTGTGTTTCCTAAATGTGGTGAGCTCATGAATTCAGGTAACTCTATGTCCTCAGTGCAACAGGTGCCTGGGTGGTAAACTTGCACATCACAGCCTCTGAGCTCTGTCCAAGGCTGCATCCACAGTCCCTCCTACAGAACTTGCGTGGGCAGATCCCATTTTTCTCCCATTCTGTCCCTTATGGCTACAGCATTGCCTGGCATATAGCGATAAGACACTCCTGAATGTGAACCAGGATTATGAGCAAATGCAATGAAGTTCAAAAAAGTTTTCTTTAATGAAATTATTTTGAGACGTTGTTTTCAGGCTCTGGGTCATTGTCTTGGTCACAATCATTCTAGACCATGTAAGGCCACCACAAAACACACCAAACACTGGAGTAAGGGAAAGGGTTTATTGGGGGAAACCTGACAGACGGGAGGGAGGGAAGGGGCAAAGAAGAAAAAGAGAGAGAAGGAGAGTGTAAGAGAGAGAGAGAGAGAGAGAGAGAGCGCGAGCCTGTATGTTCAGGAACAGGTCCTGTTAAACCTTTGCGGGGGGGCGGGGGCAGGGAAGTAGGAGCAGCGAATTCCATTAGGGTGGGGGTGCAGCTGACACCGGTGGTTCGGTCATGTGGCCACCTGGCTTCCAGCAATGGCAGTGACTAGAGCTTAAGATGGTGTCCGGGGTGTAGATCGTGCCATAGATAAGACTGTGCCATTTTACAAACAGACCAGGGACCAGCAAACCAGAGCCGTATCTGGCCCACTCTCAACCTGTTTTGAAATGGTTGCAAGCAAAGAATGGATTTCCATTGGTAAACATTTGGAGGGGAAGAAATCTGAATTTTGAAAGTTCACAGCATTTGAAGAGCCCATGACATGCAAATTGCAAGGGCCTTGATCATTCATTCAAGTATGGTCTGTGGATGCCTTTTCCCTACAAGCAATGGTTGGCACCAAGACTGTACTATCTGCAAAGCCTCAAAAGAGTTACTGTCCAGCTTTTGACAAGGAAAAAAAAAATGTTTATGGACCCCTGTTCTAGACCCATGGTTTTCTAGAGATCTTGTTAGGAGGTAAATTGCCTGCAGCCGGCGCTGTCGTGTAACAGGTAAATCCTCTGCCTGCAGTGCCGGCATCTCATATGGGAGCGGTTTGAATTCCCGCTGCTCCTCTTCTAATCCAGCTCCCTGCTGATGGTCCAGGAAAGCAGTAGAAGATGGCCCAAGTTCTTGGGCCCCTGCACCCAGCTAGGAGAACTAGAAGAAGCTCCTGGCTCCTGGCTTTGGATCAGCGCAGCTCCAGCCATTGCAGTCATTTTGTGAGTGAACCAGCGGATGCAAGACCTTTCTGTCTGTCTCTGACTCTGCCTCTACCTCTGCCTCTCTGTAACTCCGCTTTTCAAATGAATAAATAAATTGCCTGGCCCCACCTGAATCAGAAGCTGTGGGCCCAGGGCCATCCAGGTGACCGTGGTGTGCTCTGGGGTTGGGAGATCACCGGGCTGGTACCCTTCAGCCCCACATGCCGAGTTAAAGGCACATACCACACAGGGATCACTGAGAAGCACTTAGCAGGAAGCACTTCCTGTGTGTCTGCTCCTGTGTTAAGAGGCTGTGACTCAGCTCAGCTGCCGAGGGGCCGGAAGGAGAGGCTGCCAGGGAAACCCCTCGCCCATGGCGGCTGTGCCCCTTGCAAAGGAGCCGCTATCATCGGAGCGGCCACGGGAAGCGATCCCCGTGTGATACGCAGGCATCCCAGGGGGAGTTTCAGGCAAAATGAGTTCTTAAATATTTGATTTTCTTTCCAGTCACTGGCCGCCTTTCTATTTGGTTTGGGGCTGAAATAAGACAGCTTGTAAGTAAGTGGAGAGGGTGTTTACCCAGTGAATTAGTTCGGCTTTCATTGTGCGAGGGATTAGCGCCGAGCTGGGGCCGAGGCTCCGTTTCAGGGTAGAGGGGCTCACCCGTTCCCTAGCTCCAGGCCAGGACTAATTATCACAGGACTGGGGCCATTAAAGGGCTTAACTACCAGTGCCCCCTTCCAGGACTGGATTAGCCATTCGCCTGCAGCCCTCGGCCGGCCGATAACCACTCCGGGATCCGTCCTGGGAGCCGGGAGAGGCCTCCGACCCCCGAGTTCACAACTGCCCGGCCCGCGGGCGCCCGGCCTGGGGTGCGCCTAGCGCCGCGGCTCCGGCCCTACCCTGCGCCAGCGAAGCCCCTGGCCTGCCAGGCGGAGCGAGTCCGGGCGGGAGCAGGTGCGGGCTGGCCGCGCCGCGGGGACTGGGGACTTTGGGATGGATTTATCTGGGTGTGGGCGTGCGCTGCTCCAGCGCCACTCCCCTTGCCTCAGACTTCTTTGAGGACCGGACCGTGGTCAGCAACGTTGTGCGCAGCGACGTGTACGGTTTTCCTGCTGTGCAATGGGGCGAGTAAATTCCCTCACCTCCTTCCAAGTCTGATTTTCTCGTCTATAAAATCCACAAAAAGAAGTGCCAAGGCAAAGGGCTGCGTGTGGCTGCACGGAAGGAAGGCGCTGGCTGATGAGCATGGCGCGTGGAAGAAGCCAGCCGTCTCCTACACCTGCTTCCTAAAATTTCCACTATGAGGATCGCTTTTAAGTTTAATATCATTTGTGATATTCGTTGAAGGAGCAAATAAAAATACACGGGGTGACTTCCAAATGGTCGTGGACAGTGGAGTTAAAAGATAAGCTTGGTTGCGTGCAAGAATTTTGGAAATCCATGCATGCATAAGAGGGGTCTTGAAAAACGCATATTGTGAAAAACTATGCATAAATTTCAAAAATTCTTTGCACAAAAAATAACCTTATCTTTTAATGCCATTTTCCAGTCTTTCTGAGGTGCACTCATATGTAGATCTGAACCCCTCAACAATCACCATGGGGACCCTAGGGCTCCCAAGCTGTAGGAAGCCAAGAGCTCATTAAGTCCAACTCTGCCTGTCAGGTTTCCAGAGAGCTCACTGCCCACTGCACACCAGCAAACTGGGGGTCCCTACTCCCCATGTGGCCCAACTCATCTCCATGTTACTCTAATTGAGAAAAATCATTTTATTTAAAAATACATAGAAGACAGTTGCCAAAATAATGGTGATCATTGCTGGCTGGTGGGATTATGAGTGACTTCTCATATTTTCCATATTTCTAAAGACATCCTGTGTTTACTCTTAAGGAACAATGTTCATGACCATAATCAATTTTGTTTTGTAAAATGTTAAACCAAAAATTGTGTCTTTGGAATTTCTTCCAGTTTGGTCCTAGACAGGCAGGTGCAAGGTTCCTCATGATAATCCTTCAGCTATGTGAAGTCAGCAGCCGCATAGGAGCATCACAAAGAATGTATTAGTGGGAAAAAATTGATTAAAAAAATGACTGCCTTACCCAGGTACACATTGCTGCTTGCTTTTTCTGTGAGGGCATCTAGACAGCTTGTGGGGACAATTTGATATGTCACAGCCAAAGCTACCCGCACCTCCTGGCCAGATGCATCCCCACATGTAGCAATTGATTTTTGAAAATCAGTTTCAGTCATTCTGTAGAACCATACCAAGAATCTTTTCAGTTGACAACTACTTTTTATTTTTAGTTTAAAATGATTGGGCTTCATTTGGATGTAGAAAGTTTTACAATGTACAGAAAATATAGTTTTAAGTTGTAGAAGAGCAAATCCAAGGCAATGTATCTAATTTGTGGCTTAAAAAATTTATCAGACTATACAGGCATTAAAGAAAATTTATCAGACTGTACATTGGCCCTAAGCTTGTCACAAAGTAGGGACCCTCCATGGCTTTGTACCTGGAGACTCATCATTTGTAAGATTGGTTTCTGAGACATAACATTTGGGGTACTGCTAAATGGGCCCAGGAACTAAGAGTAATTCAGCTCAATTCATTAAATATTAATAGAGTACCTCCTACGTGGCACCCACTGTGCAAAGCATTAACAAGGCATGTGATTTCCAAAAATCATAGTGAGCTAGAGAAAACTCAGCACGGGAGATATGGAATAATTATAAGTCAATAAACTCCATGACCTCACAAATCTGCTCACCTTTCACCATTGGGCTTTATGGAGGATTAGGCTGATTGAGTTTAATGCCGCTGAAAGGGCAAAGCAGTTGTTGTTCTATTTGGACTCTGTGACCTTATTTGGAAAAAGGGTCTTGGGGGATGTGATTAAGCTAAGGATCTTGTGAGGCAGAGATTATTCGGGATTGTCAAGGTGGGTCCTAAGTGCCGTCACAAGTTCCCTTAGAAGAGAGACACACAGGAAGAACACACACACACACACACACACACACACAATGATAATGTGACCATGGAGACAGAGATGGGAGTGATGACAAAGATGCACTATTTTTCAGTACTCTTCCAGGGCTTCTGACCTAGATAGACAAGAAAAGAAATAAAAGATATAGAAATAGAAAGAAAGAATTATTTGCTCACAGGAAAAATGATTGTCTACATAGAAAATTCAAGAGTATCTACAAACTATTGGAATCAATAATGATGTAGCAAGACCTGTGAGTTGGAGAGAAGCAACACTGGGGTACGTGTTTCACATAGCACTAAGATACCGCTTTGGAAACCTGCATCCCATATCCGAATGCCTAGGTCTGTGTCCCAGCACCATGGGTGATTCCAGCTTCCTGCTAACATACACCCTGGGAGGCAGCAGATGATTGCCAAAGTACTTGGGTCTCTGCCACCCACATAAGAGAGCCTGAATGAGTTCCAGACCCCTGGCTTCAGTATCAGCCATTGCTAGTATTTGGGGAGTGAACCAACTGATGGAAGAATTCTGTCAGTCTCTCCCTGACTTTCAAATAAAAAGAAAATAAATAAAGACATTTTGAAAAAAGAAAGGTAGAATTGTTACCCGATGTCTGTGGGATACCTCTGTGGAGAAAGCTACATTGAACCATATGAAAGAATACCCTAGTGAAAGAAAGCAGTTACTATGTTTGTGACTGGAAAGACTTAATGCTGTAATGATGATTCTTCTCTCAAACTAATATATAATCAAGATCTCACTTGGGTTTTTATTTAACACACACACAGCACAATAGGTAATGCTGTAGGTGGTGCTTACTGTGTCATGCACTACACAAATACTAACTCATTTAATCCTTCAAACAACCCATGAAGTAAATATTATTGGTACTCTCAATAAAATGAGATAAAAGGCAACTCAGGGAGGTTAAGTAATGTGTCCTAGGTCATGTGACAAGTAAGGGAGGAGGTAGGGATTCAGGCTCAGGCAATCTAGCTTCAGAGTCCCTGGTCCTCATTCCTACACTGCATGCGACTCATCAGCAACTTTTCTCACACATGGAAATTTGGTCTTTGGCAAAGGCGGATAAACATATCAGAAGGAAAAGAAGGGAATCACCAAACAAATGAGATCAATAAGGTTGACTAGTCATTTGAGAAAGATAAAATTAGATATACATGTCACACCATACACAAAGTCTTGCTGGATTAAAGACATTAGGGTAATATACAAATAAAATTGCAAAACTTCCAGAAGATAGATCTCTGAGCAAGAAGATACAGAGAAGAGAAATTCAATCATGTGGACCTACAGGAGACCGCTGTTCCCAGGGCAAAGCTCTGAGGCAGGCATGTGTACGGGCATTGGCAGAGCAGCAGGGAATCTGGATGATGGAGTGTGAAAGAGTACATATGTGTGTATACTGTTTATAATAATACACAGTTAAAGATAGATGTGATACTTGTGGACATTTAAATTCTTAGACTGCGTAGGCATAGCATACTCTGCCTGTCTCTTTCCTTTCTCTCTTAACAGTAAAACTTCACCCATTGCCTATTAGCACATAAAGATGCACTGCCTTCTTTTATAACTGCATAACATTCTATTGTAGAGATTTGGTGTCAGCAGTTAGCAGTCACATGATGCTATTTAAAGTCTTTTCTTCCTTCTTTCTTTCCTTTCTTCCTTCTTTCTTTTCCTTCCCCCCCCCCTTTTTTTTTGCTTTTACTACCAATGTTGGTTAAATAGTCTTGTACGTTTATATTTACACCAAGTGCAACTCCATCTGAAAGTTAAATTCCTAGATATGGAATTGCTGGGCTGAAATTGCCAGACTTCCTACAAAAGAGCTTGCACTGATTTGCAATCTCACTTAGTTGTGAAAATATTTATTTTCCAGCTACACTGTATATTTAAAATTTTTGATTTGATAGGCAAAACATGCTATCTTTATTTCATTTTGATGTATATTTTCATAATTATAAGTGAGGTTATACGAAGTGTTACAAATAAATTTCTTCCTGTTGTTTATGATTTCATATTTCATGTCTAAAAACTTGATCCAAGTAATTCATATGTATAGTAAATAAAGCCATGATAAGGTTTATTTTGTTCCAAGTGGCTGGTCAGTTGCCACATCATTTGCTCATGAATCCATCATTCTTCCCCTGAATGGTAATGCCACAGTTCATAAATTAAATTCCCACATGGGCTTGGATCTGTTTCTGCACTTTTTTTCCCATGGTTTCTTCATTCATGTGCCACTACCACATTGTTTCAATTACTATAAGGTCATCCTATGTTTATTATTTGCCAAAGTCCCCTCATATTCTTCTTTTGCATAATTTGGCTATCCTCAGATACTTTTTTTTTATCTAAAATTTGGAATGCCCTGTCTAAAAGAAAGATCTTTTCACCTTTTAATTGGAGTCACAGATTAACAGAAGGAATTTGCATTTGTATCTTATCTCATCCTTGTAAGCAAGAATCTGAAACCTCATTTAGTGAAGTCTTCTCTGGACAACACTGAGATGTTTTCTTAAGGCTCACATTTGGTGCAGCATCTGGGCAGCTGCTTGGAACACCTGAATCCCATATCTGAGTGCCTGGGCTTGAGTCCTGGCTCCACTTCTGACTCCAGCTTCTTGCTGATGTGCGTGCTGGGAGGCAGCAGTTATGGCTCAAGCAGCTGCTGCCCTGTTGCCCATTTTTGAGTTCCAGGCTCCTGGCTTGGGCCTGGCTGGCCCTGGCTGCTGTAGGCATTTGGGGGATAAAAGATCTCTATCTATCTCTTTCTCTCTCTGCCATTCAAATAAAATGAAAATAAATAAAAATTTTCAAAGAATCTTTGTGACACACAAAAGTTATATGCCTTCTCTAAGTTTTTTTTTTTTTTAAAGTTTACTTATTTACTTGGAAAGCAGAGTTACTGAGAGGAAGAGACAGAGATAGAGAGGGAGAGAGAGAGAGAGAAAGAGATCTTCCATCTGTTGGTTCACTTCCCAGATGACTGCAACTGCCAGGGCTGGGCCAGGCCAAAGCCAGGAGCCAGGAGCCAGGTGCTTCTTCTGTGTCTCTCATGTGGGTGCAGGGGCCCAAGTAGTTGGGCCATCTTCTGCTGCTTTTCCAGGCCATAGCAGAGAGCTGGGTTGGAAGTGGAGCAGCTGGGACTCGAACTGGCGCCCATATGTGATGCCAGCATCACAGGCAGCTGCTTAACCTGCTATGCCACTATGTAGACATCAAGAGTTTTCTTTATACAAGTGTGACACATAATATCCACATTTTTTTGCTACTTTAAGTAACATATTTTCTATTAGTATCGAGAGATTTCTTGTCCAATGAAAAACCATTTTTTGTGTTTACTATTGTAATTAGGTAACTCATTGGATTCCCTTTGTTCTATAAGATATGTATCAGTGGATCAATTTGGATTTTTGAAGTTAAAAATCATATTTCATGTTAAAAATAATTGTTTTGGGGGCAGCGCTCTGGTATGGTAAACTAAACTTTTGTCTGCAATGCTGGCATCCCATATGGGTGCCGGTTCAAGTCCCAGCTGCTCCTCTTCCAATCCAGCTCTCTGCTATGGCCTGGGAAAGCAGTAGAAAATGGCCCAAGTGCTTTGGCCCCTGCACCCACATGGGAGACCTGGAAGAAGCTCCTGAGTCTTGGCTTCGGATTGGCGCAGCTCTGGCTGTTGTGGCCATTTGGGGAGTAAACCAGCAGATGGAAGACCTTTCTCTCTCTCTCTCTCTCTCCCTCTCTTTGTCTGTAACTCTACCTCTCAAATAAATAAATGAAAATCTTTAAGAAAATAATAAGTATTTTGTCTCCTCTTTTCTGAATACTATTCTATTTCTTCTCTTGCTGAATTGCATTAGCCTGAATTCCCAGATGTGTTGATGGTGGCATTCTTACCTTGTTTCCTACTCTAATGAAAACACTTCCAGTGCCATCAAGGATAACACTGTATGTGTAGAGTAGACCGTGCTGCTGCATATGTAAGCTTCTGTGACAGAGTTTCTATTAATTGTATTACAGTTAGAGTGTCAATCAGGAGTGTGTATTATGCTTTGTTTAAAACTCCTTTGATCTTCTCAAATTTTCTCTTTTTGTCTACTAATATAGATAATGCTATTAAAATACTTCCTAGGGGCAAAATATTCTCATTCTACTTCCCAAGTGCTTAACAACGTGGCCCACAGAGCCACAAGAAAGACTGAAAATGGTGGTCTCTGCCAGTCTCCACCACCACGTTGCACTGAAAGAGGAAAAACATGACTTGGGAGGGGCTGACAGTCTGCAACAGACATGTGTGTTTAATGTTAGATCTTGTTGCAATTTTCTTGCTAACTTCTGGTACTCTGTCTTGTAGCATTAGGATTGTTTAAAATAGACTTAGCAGAATTGTATCCCTCCAAAGGGATTTGCTTTGTACAATGAAATGTGAGTAGCCGTGACATGCCTGCCCTGTTGCTTGTGGTCAAGGTGGGGTTTAAGGACCACTGAACACTTTTTCACCCTCGTTCCTTTCCAGGGGGTGCTTGTGCACTTGCAGGTCAGCCTGAGGAACCAGAAATGAGCAGAACAATATATAACAGGGAGGAACAAGCCTTTGCTGTCTGTAGTCATTCAGATTTTTTGGCCACTATCAGAGTAAAATAACCTACAAAATCCTGAGGGAAATTAGTGCTATAGACATTTATTTTCATTTTTTTTATTGCTAAATATGGTGAATTGCTGTAGACATTCCAAATATCCCTCAAAAGATGTATCTTCTCTGCTAAAACTACAGACTTGGTTTTATCTATCAGCTACTCTATATTTGTTATTTAGAAAATAAATTTTATGGCCAGCGCCGCGGCTCACTTGGCTAATCCTCCGCCTGCAATGCTGGCACCCCAGGTTCTAGTCCCAGTTGGGGCACCGGATTCTGTCCTGGCTGCTCCTCTTCCAGTCCAACTCTCTGCTGTGGCCCAGGAAGGCAGTGGAGGATGGCCCAAGTGCTTGGGCCCTGCACACACATGGGAGACCAGGAGGAGGTACCTGGCTCCTGGCTTCAGATCGGCACAGCACGCTGGCCGTAGCAGCCATTTAGGGGGTGAACCAACGGAAGGAAGACCTTTCTCTCTGTCTCACACTGTCTAACTCTGCCTGTCAAAAATAAATAAATCAATAAAATTAAAAAAAGATGAGGGCTGATCAAGCAGCCCTCACCCTGACTGTTGATGAGCAACTTAATATGTTATCCCTCTTAGTATTTTTTTTGTTTATTCTACTTAATACTTTTGGTTGAATACTGTAATCAATACACAATTCTTCTTAAGTGCTGAAACTTAACTGAAAAGTGATCACTGTTAAATATAATAGTGGGAATAAGAGAGGGAAGAGATGTGCAATTCGGGACATGTTCAAGCTGACTTACCTCAAATGGGAGAGTTAGAAACTTACCAGGGGATTCCAATTCAATCCCATCAAGGTGGCATGTACCAATGCCATCTCACTAGTCCCAGTGATCAATTTCTGTTCACAATTGATCAGAATGATAGGACTAAGAACCAAAGGGATCACAAAAGCAAGAATAGTGTCTGAAAATACTAACCAATAGAATGAAAAAGGAAGAGAACGATCCAACATGGGAAGTGAGATACACAGCAGACCCATAGAATGGCAGATGTTCTAAACAGCACTCTGGCCTCAGAATCAGCCCTTAAGGCATGCGGATCCGGCTGAAATGCCCATGAGAGTATTTCAGGCATGGAAAGCCAAGACACTCTGGGGAAAAAAAAAAAAACAAACCTAAATGAAAGATCTCCGTGAGTGAGATCCCAGTGGAAAGAACGGATCATCAAAGAAGGAGGTACCTTTCTCTGAAGGGAGGAGAGAACTTTCACTTTGACCATGGCCTTGTCTAAATATGATCAGAGTCAGTGAACTCAGGGGGTTTCCATAGCCTTGGCAGCTCATGACAAGAGCCTAGGGTGATTACTGAGGCCATAAACAAGAGTGTCAATTTGTTAAGTCAACAACAGGAGTCACTGTGCACTTACTCCTCATGTAGGATCTTTGTCCTTAGTGTGCTGTACATTGAGACTTAATGCTATAACTAGTACTCAAACAGTATTTTTCACTTTATGTTTCTGTGTGGGAGCAAACTGTTGAAATCTTTACTTAATGTATGCTAAACTGATCTTCTGTATATAAAGAGAATTGAAAATGAATCATGATGTGAATGGAAGGGGAGAGGGAGTGGGAAAGGGGAGGGTTGCAGGTGGGAGGGACGTTATGGGGGAGAAGGCATTGTAATCAATATTCTGTACTTTGGAAATTTATATTCATTAAATAAAAGTTTAAAAAAAATTAAAAAAAGAAAGTAAATTTTATGTACTTTTTCTTTAACTGCTTTCTATGTATAAGTTTATTTGTTTTTTATGCTTTAAATTTTTATTTTGAAATATTTCAAGTTCATACAAAAGCTGGAAAAAAGGTGCAAATAGCTTTTATACACACTTTAATCAGATTCCCAAGTCATTACTGCCTCTGAGCCTTGGAAAATGGATTTTAGATATGATTATGTTTTTTTAAAGATGTATTTACATATTTATTGGAAATCCATCCACTGGGTCACACTCCAAATGGTTGCAACAGCCAGAGCTGAAGCAAGGAACTAGCAACTCCACCTTCTGCTGCCTTCTGAGGTGCATTAGCAGGAAGCTGGATCAGAAGTGAAGCAGCTGGGAATCAAACCAGCACTCTGACGTGGGATGTCAGTCAGTATCGCAAGCAGTGGCTTATCTCACTCCCCCACAATGTCAGTTCATGATGAAGAATTTGTTTTTCATTTTGAGGGTATATATTCTGAAACTTTTCTCAAAAGTCAACAATATAGCCAAAAATCAGGAAACTAATATTAATGCAATGTTATCTGATTCACAGACCCCATTCACATCTCCTGATATCTTAAGGTCCTTTGTAGGTCAAGATTCAACATAAGACACCCGTTGCATCCAATTGTCACGTTGCATTGTTACTTTGAATTTTCCTCATACTTCTTTACAATTAAAGCATTTTTGTCAAATTTACCACAGAATCGATGGTAGGTTTATCTCAGTGCGTTGTATCAGGAAGCACATGGCGCCAATTAGTCCCATTACTGATGATATTAACTTTTATCACTTGGTTAAGATGATATGTAACAGGTTAATTAATCTATATCTGTAAAGGTAATTAAGAAGAATGTTGCACTTATTAATTAGCAAATGATTAATAAGCATTCATGGGGAGATACTTTAAGACTATGCAAATATCCTGTTCCTTATCAAATTTTCCACCTGCCAGTTTTAGAATCCATTGATGGCTCTTGCCTGAATCTATTATTACTATGATGGTTGCCAATTTAAAAATTTCACCATTCCCTCTACATTTATTAGTTGACTTTTGACTGTAAGGGGAGTTTTTCTCTTTCTCTCATTAATTAATGAACTAATTAATTAATATTATGTATTCATGGATTTCTAGTTTATAGGATAATATTCCACCAATTCAATGGATAGTTCAATAGTCAAAGGATAATTTCAGTATTAGTGGATAATACTCCACTAATTCAATGGATATTAAATTGTAAATCAATAATTTGAATCCAATAAATAAATGGATAATAATCCATTATTATTGTTATTCAATTTTAATGTACAGATAGATGATCCAAGATTTGACCAGTGGGCGCTGTTCAATCTAGGTCCTGTGTCCTTTTGACATATATCACATTTCTGTTTGGAGACTTTATTACTTTTTAGTTCAAAAACATAATCCAAGTGCATGTTGAATTTACTTTGTCTGTACCCTGGAGATAGCCGATTATCTAAGGAGCTCTGGTTCCCATGGGTAGAGAATTGCTTTTGGAGACCAATATCTGGGCACCAGGGATATTCACTGCTACCAGGGAATCATCACTTCTGGGCCTTCCAGCTAAAACATTCAGGAAAATTGTGTGTGTGTGTGTGTGTGTGTGTGTGTGTGTTTCTATACCTAGACACATAGATGTAGATACATGATAGATAGGTAAGTAGATAATTGAAAGCCAAGAGCTCACACGATACCCAACAACACAGAACGTATTGTAGGTATCCATCTTTTCGTATGTGTCACTCCCTTTATAGAGTTGTTGAGATTTTCTATTTAGACCATGTATGATGTTGTCTGTGAAGGAGGGCACTTTGTTTCTTTCCTCTACAGATGGCACGTTTTAATTGCTTTTTCTTGCTTGATTGTACTAAGAGTGAATATGAGTGGCAAGAGTGGACATCCTTGTCTTCTTCTTGATCTCAGGAGTAAAACATTCAAGTCTTTCACAACTGAGTATAAGGTTAGCTCTCATAAGTTTGTAGATGCACTTTGTCAGGCTGAGAAAATTTCTTTCTGCTCCTGGGTAGCTGAGAATTTATCATGAATAAATGTTGTATTTTGAACAAGTGGATTTTCTGCACCAATTAATAAGATCATGTGCTTTTTTTTAAATTTATACTCTTAATATGGTGAATTAACTTTGATTTTTCAAATATTGAAGTAGCTGTGCATTTTAAGGATAAATTATCCTTTATTTTATTTATTTATACAGATTTATTTATACAGATTTTTATTCTTATTTCCATAAACTTTTTGGAGCATTTTTATAATTTCAGTTTCATTGGTTTATGCTGTTATCATTATTATTTATTTCATTCTGCTTTATTTGGCTTCAATTTGCTCTTTTCTAGTTTTGTAAGGTAGAAATTTTTTATTTAAACAATTTATACTCATCTAGAGTAAGCTTTTTAAAAAGATTTATTTATTTATTTGAAAGTCAGATTTACAAAGGCAGAAAGAGAGAGACACACACACAGAGAGAGAGAGAGAGAGATCTTCCATCTGCTAGTTCACTTCCTATATGGCCACAATGGCCAGGCCTGGGCCAGGCTGGAGCCAGGAACCAGAAACTTCATCCAGGTCTCCTATGACAGGAGCCCAAACACTTGGGCCATCTTCTGCTGCTTTTCCCAGGCCGTTGGCAGGAAGCTGGATCATAAGTGGAGCAGCTGGGACTTGAACCCACCCTCATGTGGGATTCTGGCACTGCAGAGGGCAGCTTTACCCTTTACCCCACAACACTGGCTCCAGAGTAAGCTTTTAATGCTTCAACTTTCCCCCTCTATGCACTGCTTTAGCTACATATCTCAAATTTTTGATATGTGGTGTTTTTTTTTTTAAAGATTTATTTAGTTATTTGAAAGAGTTACACAGAGAGAGAAGGAGAGGCAGAGAGAGAGAGAGAGAGAGAGGTCTTCCAACCGCTGGTTCACTCCCCAATTGGCCACAAAGGCTGGAGCTACGCCAATCGAAAGCCAGGAACCATGAACTTTTTCCAGGTCACCCACATGAGTGCAGGGGTCCAAGGGCTTGGCCCATTTTCTACTGCTTTCTCAGGCCATAGCAGAAAGCTGGATCAGAAGTAAAGCAGCCAGGACTTGAACTGGCACCCAAATGGGATGCCAGAGCTGTAGCCGGTGGTTTTACCCACTGCGCCACAGCACCGGACCCAGTATATGGTATTTTTTGTTCACACTGAGTTGAAAACATTTTCTAATTTTCTTTGAGACTTCCTTTTTGACCAATGGTTTATTTAGAAGTTATTTAATTTCCAAGTGTTATGAACTTTTCTTGTTTTCTATTTCTAATTTCTATTAATATTCCACTGTGGTCTATATTTCAATTCCTTTGAATTTGTTAAGATTTGTTTTACAGCCAAGGATATGGTCCATCTAGGTATGTATTCCATTTGTCCTTGAAAGGAATGCATATTCTCCATTTGTTGTTAGGTAAAGAGTTCTATAAAATGTGTTAACTTTAATTTTGACTGTATAAATGGGTTTTTGTGGTTGCTCTAAAGATTACAAAATACCTAACTTATTGATTTGAGACACACACACACACACACACACAGAGAGAGAGAGAGAGAGAGAGAGATCCTATTCACTTTTTTTTTAAAGATTTTATTTATTTATTTGAGAGGTAGAGATACAGACAGTGAGAGGAAGAGACATAGAGAAAGGGCTTCCATCCATTAATTCACCTTCCAAATGGCCATAAGTCAGAGTTACACAGAGAAAGAGAGGCAGAGAGAGAGAGAGGTCTTCCATCTGCTGGTTCACTCTCCAACTGGCCGCAACAGCTGGAGCTGCAGCGATCCGAAGCCAGGAGCCAGGTGCTTCTTACTGGTCTCCCATGCAGGGGCAGGGGCCCAAGGACTTGGGCCATCTTCTACCACTGTCCCAGGCCACAGCAGAGAGCTGGATTGGAAGAGGAGCAGCCAGGACTAGAACCAGCACCTATATGGGATGCCGGTACCGCAGGCAGAGGATTAACCTACTTTGCCACAGCACCAGCCTCCCATTCACGTTTTACAGTCTACTTAGAATCAATAATTTACCATTTAAATTGAAATCTAAGAAACCCGCAGCTATATAGATCTGTTTGCCCTCTATCCTATTGTGGTCTCATATATTACATTTACACGCATTGAAAACTCTATCAGACACTTAAAATTTTTCCTGATGTTCCAAGTTTTATTCTGGTATGATTTCCCTTCAGTCTAAAGAAATTAGTTTGAAAGATTGACTCCTTTCAAAAAGGCAGTTGCAGAATGAAAGACAGAGAGAGAGAGAGAAAGAAATATTCTTCCAAAATTTACTCCCAAAATAGCTGCAGTTCCTGGGGCTGGGCCAAATGGAAGCTGGGAGCTGGGAGCCAGGAGCTCCAAACAACTTTCCTACATGGGTGAAGGGGCCCAAGGACTTGCGTCATCTCCCACTGCCTTCCCAGCCACACTGCAGGGAGCTGGATCACAAGCAGAGCAGCTGGGGCTCGCAGGAGCACTCATATTGTGTGCTGGCGTCCCAGGCTGCAGCTTAACCGGCTGTGCCACAACACCAGCCCACAGTCTACAGAACTTTATTTAGCAGTTCTTTCAGACAACAACTGTTAGCTGTGAGTTATCTTGGCTTTCCTTCAGATGAGAATGCTTTTATTTAAATTTCACTCTGCAGGGTGTTTTTGTTATAATTCTGCACTAAGGATTCTTCTATTTCGGCCTCTGAAAAAAAATAATTTCCTTCCGTCTTCAGTGATTCTTGAGGAAAACTCTGCCATAGTTGAATTGTTCAGGCATAATTTTTCTCTGTCTACCTACAAGATTTTCCTTTTGTGCTTAATTGGCAGCAAGATCGTTATGATGCATCTGGGCACAGCTTCCTGCGGTTCTGTCTTGTGTGGCTTTGCTGACTTCTTGTGTGTGCCAGTCATAGCCTGTGCCAAACTTTGCTTGCTTTTAGTCGTTATTTCTTCCAATATTTTTTCAATATTGCACTTTTCCCCTCTTGTTTATAATACCAACCATGGAAACTTTCAACGTTTTGTTCTTGGCCCTTAGACCCTTTAGGTTCTGTTTGTTTGTTTATGGGTCTCCTTTTCTTTGTCCAGACTGGATAATTTCCACTGATTTATCTCCAAATTCTCTGGCTCCTCTGTCATCTCCACTCTGCTATTGAGTCGTTCAGTGCTTATTTTCTTGGTTTATCCCATTTTCAGCTCTAAGATCTCCACCTGCTGCTGCTTTTGTCTTGTATTTCTTTGTTGTGTCTTTCCATCTTTGTCTTCAGTAAAGAGTGTTCACAATTGCTTATTCGAGCAACTTTTTAAAAAGCAGGTTTATTCTTCTCAGATAATGTCAATATCTGTTTTTTTTTTTTTTTACAGTTCATAAAACAAAGTTTTATATAACTGAAGGATCCTTTCTGGGACTAGTTAATTGCCCTTTACAAGAAAGAAAACAAACAAAAAAGAATGCCCCAGAACAGAATGGAATGAAATTCCAGTGTTCCAAATTAACTTGTTCTGCATGGTTAGAGACCCACAGTTTTCTGATAAACTAAGTGGCTTTCCTTTCTGTCTCTTCCTAGGTCTCCAGTCATGATTCAATTCAGTAGAGAATCTGTAGGCAACAGCAAAAATTGTGGCGTTAAAATACTCATTAATACTGTTGTGTAGTTCAACAGTGGTCTTATTTCTGGGTGAGCTTACAAACCATGAGGTTGAAAGCGTAACTCAAATGGGTGCTAAGAGACTCAAATGAGAAAATGTAAAGAAAGAATTTTTAAAAAGAAAAAAGAGAAATAGAGAATGAGACAGAGACAGAGAATCCCCTTTGGAAATAGCCAGGGGGCATTTAAAGGACCCCTAATGATGCCAACAAAATTTAAACCCCTCCTTTTTAAAAAGGAGATTTTTTGTTTAAAATATTTCGCTCTAAATGAATTTACGTCAGCTGTCAATGAAAGAATGTCACTCATACACTGTGGACAATGTCTGTGTCATCTTGTTGACGTTTATTGATTTTTTTCCGTGCATATTGAATTTTGTGATTCTTCACATGCCACGTAATTTTGGATTGTATCCTCGGGATTTTGATTATTACATTGAGGAGATTCTTTGTGCTGTTTAAATCTTATGGAGAACACGGATGCTTTTGTTCTAGCAGTTGATCGGGTTAGGTTCAGGCTACAACTTCTCTGGTCTCAGTACCAACCCAGACTCCAAGTGTTTCAGCACTGTTTGCAGTGCACCCCACAGAGCCTTCAGTCTAAAATCTGAGCTGACGTACGTATTTCAAGCCTGTGGTATACTAATTACCATAGATCCGCTCTGTGAGGCAGGCAGTCAACACAGTGGTGAAGATGCCAGCTAACGTAACCCACATAGGGTCAATCTACAGCTCCAGCCCCTGACTCCAGCTTCCCGCTAATGCAGACCCTGGGAGGCAGCAGTGATGGCTCAACTAATGCATTGTGGGTATTTGGGGAGCGGACCAGTGGACGGGAGTGCTCTCTCTCTCTCTCTCTCTCTCTCTCAAATAAATGACTTTAAAAATCCACTTAGGTGCAGTTCGGAGGTAACACAGGAGTCCATTAGAAACCTCGTGGGGTCACCTAATGGAGGTTTTTTCTCTCCATGACTCTCCTAGTACCTTTTGGTCCCCGGAGCATCATTTTAGTCCTCTGGATGGAACATGACCACTTCTCTGATTGTGATGTGGGGACCCTGAGAAGGGCTAACAGAGAAAGAGAGCAAGGATGACCCCTTCTTTCTAAACAGTAGTTCCTTTGAATGGAAAAAGATTTTCCTCTTCCTCGTGGTTTTGACTCCTGCAGGTCCCCATGGCTGTCACCGTTGCTGCTGCCATAGGTTTGCCTGGGAGGCAGGCACACGATAGATTGGGAAAAAGAGAAAACAGTGTGATATTTTCATACTCTCTCTCCAAGCACTGGGGCTCTCTTTTCATTACTCCAGTGACGGTCAGAGGGATTTTCCTGAAGCTTCTCTCTGTGGTCTCAGCGTTCACTTCTGGTTTTCTGCCCATGTTCAATTCAGACTGGGCATAGATAGTAGGGAGGTTAAAGAGTGATACCTTCAACCCTGATCCAGAGTGCTTTGAATACACACATTCTTCTCCAGTATGCCTTCCGCTATATATTTTTCAAAATTGTTGAGTTTTCAAAATGCTGCATGAATTCTGCCCAGGTTTTACATTTGCATACACTGGGAAAGAAAGGATGGAATGTGTTTATGCCGTCTTAACCAGAATTAAAATGCTTCCTCTTACTTTTATTTTATTCTCTATTTATTTTATATGTTCATCATTTTCCCTAAATCTTCATTGACACTTTAAAATTATGTAGACTTTAGATACAATGGAATGGGCCAGTGCCATGGCTCACTAGGCTAATCCTCCGCCTGCGGCGCCAGCACCCCGGGTTCTAGTCCCGGCTGGGGCACCAGATTCTGTCCCGGTTGCCCCTCTTCCAGGCCAGCTCTCTGCTGTGGCCCGGAAGTGCAGTGGAGGATGGCCCAAGTGCTTGGGCCCTGCAGCCACATAAGAGACCAGGAGGAAGCACCTGGCTCCTGGCTTCAGATCGGCACAGAGCACTGGCCAAAGCGGCCGTAGTGGCCGGCTGTAGCAGCCACTTGGGGGGTGAACCAACGGAAAAAGGAAGACCTTTCTCTCTGTCTCTCTCTTTGTCACTAACTCTGCCTGTCAAAAATAAAATAGAATAAAATAAAATAAAATAAAATAAAATAGATACAATGGAATGGACATATTTTAAGGGAATATTTTATGAGATTTGACAAATGTTCACATTCATGCAGTCACCAAAACTGATCAAGAGATAGAACGTTTCCTTCATTTCAAAAAATTCATTCATTTCCACTTCCAGGTCATGTATAACCCCACCAAAGACAACCTTTATTCTTATTTTTATCATCATAGATCCCTTTTGCCTGTGCTAGAATGTCATTCAAGGGAATCATATAGTATACATACATTTTTTTAAATATTTATTTATTTATTTGAAAGTCAAAGCTACACAGAGAGAGAAGGAGAAGCAGAGAGAGAGAGAGGTTTTCCATCCACTGGTTCACTCCCCAATTGGTAGCAAGGGCTGGAGCTGGGCCGATCTGAAGCCAGGAGCCAGGAGCTTCTTCTGGGTCTCCCATGTGGGTACAGGGGCCCAAGGACTTGGGCCATCTTCTACTGCTGTCCCAGGCCATAGCAGAGAGCTGGAATTAAAGTGAAGCAGCCAGGACTCAAACTGGTGCCCATATGGGATGCCAGCACTGCAGGCGGTGGCTCTACCCGCTACACCACAGCTCTGGCCCCTAGTATACATGCTTTTATGTGCAGCATCTTTCCCTTTGCATTTTATTTTTAGGTTTTCTTCTTTCTGTGGTATCCAATCTACTATTCATACAATGAATATTTTGCTTTATATACTATTTTGCTTATTTTTTCTCAGAGTTTCCACATCTCTTTTTCTATTCTCCATGTCTTCATCCTTAATATCAGGATTTACTATAAATTCTTTATCATTTTTAGCATAATAGTTCCCACAAATAGTATATCTGTGAGTCTGTTTTTACTGAATATTTTTTCTCTTGACCATGAGTCACATTCTCCTGTTTCCTTACATGCTTAGTAATTTTTAATTATATACTGGACTCCGGTGATTATAGATTATAGATATTCTGGCTTCAGTTGTCTTTCTCTTAGGAGTATTGTGCTTTATTTTAGCAGACTTCTCATTGCTAGTGGACTATTGTGATGTGTGAAGACTTTGTTTTAGGCTTTTGTGTAAGATTTTGATTTCATTTTTGCCCACATTACTATGATATACCCCACATTCCTAAAACGTAAGTCTTTACTCTTAAGATGTGAACTTTCCAGAGTTTCGGTGGAATTCCTAAGAAGTAGAAATGCTCTCAGGGTATGGACCTCAACCTGCTGGGTTTCCTTACTTCAGGGCTCATGGTTTTTTTCATGTTCTTATCTACTCTTTGTCACTTGCCATTATCCTTAAGCAGCGTTTTAAATGGCTTTTTATATTTTTTCCCAGGCTCTATGGTTGTTGTCAGCAAAAGTCTTAAGCTATGCTTGAGTTAAGTAGAGACTTCGCCTGTTGATACAGAAGGCTTCTGTTTTGTTCTGGAGTATTTTTCCCCTTAGATGACTTTATCCAACGCTGCTTATTCTTGGAATAGACACGAGGGCTCTCATTTGTCTTATCTACTGTTATGTTTTATGCTCTTCATAGTCCCTTTGTTTAGTTGTCCTTGTTCCTCTGTTGCCTTCGTGTGACAGTGTCTGTGTTTACTACCTGCAGTTATACACACAAAGAAGGCAGCTTTGTTTGTTGTCCGTAACCGATTTCACTGTGCCTTCATTTCCCCCAATTTTTTTCTTTGTCCGTTAGATGTTCTTCAGTCTCCCTCAGGTAATTGGATGATTCTAGATTTAAGTTCAGTCAATTTGGGAAGTCTTCTCTTTCTTCTTCCCTTTTCCCTGTGGGTGATCTGGGTGCTGTGGATATGTGACAAAGAGGGCGGGAGGGCACTACCTTACTCTTCTGCCACACTTTGATCCATTGTGTTCCTGGCTAGCGCTCCTTGTGGCCCGTCCCCTGGCCCAGTAGAGTCCAGGGCTGCCTATTTGTTGGCTTGGTACCCGGCTCAACTCTCATTCATTTGATCCTCTGAGAAATAGCCAGAATTTCTGATTATCTCGCATTAGCTCATATTTTGTATTCGCCCTGGTGGGTTCACCAGTCAACATCTTCAGACACCGCCTACACTCTCCGCCTTCCACTACATGTGTGGGAAACTTTTAGATCATCTACCTGACAATAGCATGTTGTGACTGTGGGGTTAGGGTGAATAAGAGCATTAGCTTAAGCCCATCTTCCTAGCATCTCTCTTACTGGTTCTGTCTTATTGCTCAGCGGAAAGCTTACTACAGTCCCAGGTACCATATGGAATTTCTCTGGGAAGCCCAGCGTCATTCCAGGCTACCAAAAGAAGAAAAAAAGCGGCAAAGTCAGTATTTCCTTGCCTTAGAAGCTGGCACGCACAAGCCTCCCACTCTTTCATCATTTTTATTATTGTTGTTGCTTTGTTTTCCTGTTTGTATTTTATTTTCTTGAGAAAGTCTCTTTATCTGATTTTTGTTTGCTTTGTCATATACTTTTTTGGGTAAATATTCTTTCTTATGTTTTTATAAAGTTTTAAAATGTATTAATTAATTAATTCTAAAAGGCAGAGTGAGAGAGAGAGAGGACGGAGAGACAGAGAGATTTTTCCATCTGCTTGTTCACTATTCAAATGGTCCTGACAGCCAGGGTAGGACCTAGCTGAAGCTGGAAGTCTGGAATTCCATCCAGGTTTCCCACATGGATGACAGGGACCCAAATGCCTGGGTCCTCATCCACTACCTTCCCAGGAACATGAGCAGGGGTCAGAGGCAGAGCAGCCAGGACTCGAACCAGTGCTCTGATACAGATTACAGATTGCCCACCTGGCAGATGGCAGCTAAACCCCCTGAGCCGCAACACTGGCCCTGATTTCTTTTACGTTTTCCTTTTATGCTTTCCTTTTCTTCCGGAGCATTTTTGTATGTACATGATTTTGGATTTGGGACCTGGTATTTACTGAAGAATGGTGAGAAGGACAGAGAGTCGGGGCAGCGGCAGTGAGATTTCATTGTTATCAGGGGGTAGGTCTTCCAGACTCAAGTGAAATTCTGACTATGAAGAACCCTGTGCATGATGAGTGAAAGCAGTGGCACTCACCTTTCACTTGCCTAGGCACCTAGAGTGCCTAGGTGTGAGTCTTAGCTAGCTTTCCATCCCAGCTTCCTGCTAATGTGTGCCCTGGGAGGCAACAGGTGATGGCCCAAGAACTTAGCACACTGCCACCCACATGGGAGACAGGGATTGCATCTTAGCTTTGGCCTGGCCCAGTACTGACCACTGAGAGCATTTGGTAAGCAAGCCAACAGGTTGGGATGCTCTTCCCTCCCTCTCAGGTAAAATCTTAAAAATAGATAAATAAAGCAGTTAACTTCTGATAGAGACAAGTGCTATGAAGCAACAGGGGGCAAGGGAAAGATGGTGGTCTAATTTACTTTCAGAGGCACAGTGGATTAAAGCCCCAACCTGCAGTGCCAACATCCCATATGGGCGCTGGTTAGAGGCCTGGCTGCTTCTCTTCCAACCAGCTCTCTGTTATGGCCTGGGAAAGCAGTAGAAGATGGCCCGAGTTCTTGGGCCCCTGTACCCATGTGGGAGACCTGGAAGAAGCTCCTGGCTCCTGGCTTCAGATCAGATCAGCTCTGGCTATTGTGGTCATTTGGGGAGTGAACCAGCAGAATGAAAGACCTCTCCCTCTCTCTGGCTCTACCTCTCTATAACTCTGTCTTTCAAAAAAAAAAAAAAAAAAAAAGAGTGGATGAAGCAAGGCACATACTGAGTCTTCCAGCATCTGCACTCACCTCACTCAGCAAAGCAAACCTCATGACCACAGTAAACTTCAAGTGGAGAAGAATAAACAAGCCTACCATGCAGCATGTATAATCCTATTGTATTGTGTACACAAGGGTACTTCAAAAACATCATGGAAAACTGGAATTCAAAAGTGAAGCTTACTTTGGTGTAACAATTTTTGAAATTCATACACTTTTTTGGTAATATGCACTTTTCGTGAACATTGGTGACCTCTCACATCCATTGATTTCAAAATTTTTCTGCACCAAAATATGTGTATAAACTTATCTTTACATTTTATTTATTTAAGAGTCAGAGAGAACCCTGAGTGCCTACAATGGTCAGGGATGGGCCAGGACATGTCCAGGAGCTGAGAACTCCATCCACACCTCACACATGGGGCGGGGGTGGGGGACACAATTACTTGAGCCAACACCACTGCTTTCCAGGGTCCACATTAGCAGGAAGCTGGAACTAGGAGCCGGAGGCAGGAATCACACCCAGGAACTCCGATGTTGGATGTCAGTGACCTAATTGGATGACTTCATTGGTAGGCCAAACACCCACCCCAACCTGTGCTTTGTTTTCTCTTTTGAAGTGCCATCATATTAGAGAATGGTTCTAATGAATCCAAACAGATTTCTCTAAGGTCAGTCTTGGGTTCACAGCCTATGCTCCTATGCTTTGTGAGGATCTGGCCTCATATCTTTCCATGCTGGACTTTCCGCATTCCTTCACTGTGTGCTTCCAGGTTCTCAAGGAGTTGCACACGTTTCCCAATTCCATTCCGTCTCTCCCCCCACCCCGCCCTCGCCCCCACTCAAGCCCACAGAGATAAGACACATATGCATATCTGCATGTCTCATTCTTTTCCCAGGCATGACCCTTGTTTTGTACCTGAATCCAAATGGTGCCCACATGTCAAGCAGAGAAACCCTTTGGGACCTTTTAAACCATTCTTCAGGTGTTCTGATGGTTGCTGCTCCCTGAACAAGTTCAAGAGCAGGGTCTAAGCCATCATCTTGCTCTTGCTGCATTGTGCTAGAAAATATGAATTTACACTAAACTAAAACCATCAGTAAATTCTGAATTAAGAATTATTGAAAATGAATCAATGGGGATGTGAGTGGTGAGTTAGATTCTACATGTGAGGTGTTGTCTGAGGTGACCTTTTGTGGGGTCATTTGAGCTACACATGATTTGTTGTGTGTGTGGCTGCCTCTAGGGTAGATTTGCCAGTCCCGAAGATCCAGGAGATGTTTCAGTCAGATAAAGTCAGTACCAGATTCAAAACCTATTTTCATCCTGGTTTTATTTCCTATTCACAGTTAACTTGTTACATGTAGGCTCTTGTGTTGCAAAATACTCAGTAAACTTAAATATGATGCCTATAAATCCCATTTCATATTCTGCACAAAACCTCTAATTCACATACCAGCTTCCCCTTAAAATCTAGGATAAGTCCACTGTGGAGGTGCTGGGCGGTTGACTTGACAAAAGGATGAAACGCAGGCCAATAAAGCTGTCTACACGTCTCTTACCTTGAGGCCAGTTCAGGAGCATAAATTAATCCTGATGTTGGCTGAGCAGTATTTCAGCTGAGACTGAATGAGCTTCTTGTCAATGCATGTATGTATCTAAGAATTCTTGGCTATTATAGGGAAGTTAGTCCCTGGCACTACTGGGGAGAAAAGCCACACGCAGACCCAGGAGACTTACGGAGAACATGGCTCCTCATGGTTTTCTAGCAGCAACAAAGGTGTTGTTATGTCTTTGATGTCTTCCTCTTGGGTCCACTTGGGCTGTGGGAGTTTATCTGAAGGCAGAAGAGGTGACTCAGCACGTGAGGGTCTTTGCCAGCCGTGGTAGACAGGAGTCCCAGCGACAGTCTGGCACATACTACCCTCAGAACTACTTTTCCAGCCGCACTGCCAACAATGGAGAAATTGTCTCAGGCCCCTGCTGCTAATGGAAAATGAACTCAAAGTTATGCTGACTTCTTTCATTTGGAATGTCTTCTCATAGAAAAGTCAGAGAAAGCTTTAGATGGAAGGAAAAAGTTTCTAAGATTTCACCAGGCAGGATAAATGGTAGTCATGAGCTTAGGCTTTGAAACCAGACTGCCCAGGTTGAAACCAGAGCTATGCCCTCTAACCTTGAGAAATTTACTGTGCTCAATTTTCTCATCTGTAGAATGAGTATAATAATTTGACTTAATTCATAATATTGTGAGAATTAAATTAGTTAATACCTAGAGAGCACTTAAAATAGTGTCTTGATAGTGTTTAATATGTTAGCTATTATTATTATTATTATTATTACCGTTATTTACCATATTAGGACAAGAGGCAGATAAACAACATGGTATGCAGTGAGCTTTCATTCTAGGTACCATAGTTAGTCTTATTTAATCCTCACAATAAAACAAAGACAAAATACTGTTCATGAGCTCGTTTACTTCATTCACTTAGTACACATTTATTGAGTGCCTGCTATATGCCAAGCATACTGTTCTAGATGTTGAAAGTGGAGCAGAAAAGAAAACAGGAGGGAAAAAAGCAAAAAGGCTTTATCTTCATGGAACTTACATTGCAAGAGAGGGGCACAGACCACAAAAGGGATCCATAAAATACAAAGGGTCTTCACCAAGTTCATGGGAAATGTGTATTATGAGAAAAAAAAAAAAAACCTGCATGGATCTCAAAAAATTTTTGACACCAAAATCAATCAATCTTTTAATTCTGTTTTGCACAAACTTCTTAAAGTGCCCTTGCACAGAGCATGACTGGTCATAATAAGTATTATAAAGAATAATTAAGCAGAGGAAGCAGCTCAGGAGAGCTAAGCCTGTTGCAGTCCCAGCTGAGTGGTGAGCAACGACCTCGCAGGAAGGTGAGGCTTGAGCAGAGACCTGGAGGGCATGGAGGCATCAGATGTGAATCTGTCCGTCAGCGGTCCTGGTGTCCGAACCAGGCAGGACACAGAAACCCAAAGCAGGAGTGGGCTTGGAGCATTGGAGCCCATCCATCAAGGCCAACATTGTGGGTGTGGTGTGCATGTGTTCACGTGCATATGATGGGGCACACGGGGAGCGGCAGATCTTATATGGCTGAGATTTTGTAAAGACTTTAGCTTTTGTTCATAGTGGCTAGGGAATCACCAACTTTTTCTGAGCGACTAGGTTGATTTTGATAAAGATTCAAATATACTGTGCAAAGAGGTTTATCAGGTCTGAAACCGTGAGTTCAGAGATTTTATCTGTTGCACTGTTTACTTGTTTGTTTTATTGTTTTAGGCAGGATGGCAACTCTGAAACCTGAGGCAGGTGTTTGCTGTTATGGTGTGACGCACAGGAAGTCCCACGCCCTGCAGTCTTCTGTGTCTTTCACCCATTAGACGGCTTTTGACACTCATCCACACTGTTATGCACATCATTACAGGGAGAAGACCATTGCACAGATATACCACAGCTGTCTTATTATTCTTAGATTTTTTGTTTATTTATTTGAAAGGCAGAGAATCAGAGAAGGAAGGGAAGGAGGAGGGGGAGAAGGATGAGGAGGTGGGGGAGGAGGAGGAGGAGTTGCAGGAGGAGGAGGAGGAGGAGATCTTCCATCTGCTAGTTCACTCCCCAAATGGCTGCAACAGCCAGGTCTGGGCCAGGTTGAAGCCAGGAGCCAGGAACTCCATCCAGGTCTCCCACACAGGCGGCAGGGGCCCAAGCACTTGGGCCATATTCAGCTGCCTTCCCAGGCACATTAGCAGGAAGCTGGATAGGAAGCGGAGCAGCCAGGACTCAAACAGGCACTTCGATACAGGATGACAGCATCTCAAGCAGCTGCTTAAATCAATGCACCACAGCACTGGCCTTGGTTTATTACCCGAGTGACCAATATGGAAAAGCTTTACTGAGGAATAAAATTCAATACATTACACATGATCACAGCTACCAGGTTGGGAGAAATCATAGCCACAATCAATGTAATGGACTTATCCATCACCTCCAAAAGTTCTTTATGCTTCTTAATTACTTCTTTCATCCACTCCCCAACTCCTATCTTTCAGCAACCATTTGTTAGCTTTATCCAAATCTAGAATATTGTATCAGGGAGTCACATATGTATCCTGTGTTGTCTGGCTTCTTTCACTTTGAATGAAAGCATAGTCTGTTCAAAGACCTGTAGATGAATTTTCTTGACTGCTTTATCTATAAACTCAAAACAGCCCAAATGTCTATTAATAGGTGAATGGATAAACAAATTGTGGTATACCCATATGAGGAAATACCATTTGGTAATAAAAAAGAATGAATTATTTAAGCACATAGAACAGAGATGCATCTCAAAATGCTTACGCTGAGTGAAAGAAGCAAGACTAATAAGTGGTACATACTATATCTATCAAAATAAAATCATGGAAGATACTAACCATAGTTATAGAAAGAAGGCTGGTAGGTACCTGGAGAGAAGCGGTGGTGAGGCTGGGTGGGAGCAGTTATGGAGATGTATGGGACCACCTGGGCATCGTGCACATGATTTTTATAGTTCATAGTGTATGAGTGTGTTACACATGCCAATACGTGTGCTTCCTTGTATGTCAGCTACATCTCAAAAAATGTTAAAACAAACTCTGACTGGAGAGCTTTCTTATCCTGTAAAAGTGGTTGAAAGAAAAGAGCTACTAAGTATTTCAAAATTATATTCAGAAAATGGAAATTAGAGAGAGAGAGAGAGCGAGCGCAAATCCATGACTGCCTGGGGTCAGGGTGAGGAAGGAAATCAATTACCATGAAATGTTCTATAGCATGATTGTGGTCATGGGCAGAAGACTATATACATTGTCAAAACTCATGACACTGTATACCTAGAATGGGCAAGTTTCTTAGTATGTAAGTCCTATGCTCCAAGAAAAGCTGATTGAACAGAAGTCTTATCATTCAAAAATAGTGCCGGGCACTAATGTAAGTGCTGGGAAGACAGTGATGCACAGAACGGTCACGTGCTTCAAGGGGTGCATGTTCAGTGGAGGAGGCAGATGACAGACATGTAAACAAATAAAGATCGGGGAACTTCCCCAGGAGATGATCAAACTGACTTGTGCGGGTACATGTGTGTGTGCGTGTAGAGGGTCTGCGGTAGCCTCAGAGTTGGAGGCCTTTCTGAGGGGGAGATATTGGTACTGACACCTAAGTGACATGAAGGGACACGGACAGAGCTCTCTAACAGAGGAAGCAGCTAGGGCAAAGGACGTGGTTGAAAGGCCCCGGGGCTGGAGCCTAGGAAGGAGGGGACAGCTTGGCAGTGGCTGATCCTGCACAGCCTCAGGGCCCACGTCAGGAGAACTGAAGGGCTCCTCCATGCTCCCCTCTTTCAAGATCCACTGCATTACTTCTGTCACTGTACACGCATTGTAAAATGCTTGAGCCCAGTGGTCATGCTCTCATTTTTCCCAGTTCCAGATGAGCTCATCCCAGGTGCTTTCCAGTTTGTTAATTAGTTTATTTGCTCATAGCGTGACTTCCACCTTAAGCACACTGGGTTTCCTCTCCTTGACAACTACTTTGTGCTCTTTCTTCAATCAGATTCATTACTCCTCCTCATCACAACCAGAGGTCCTTTGACTTGGGGAATTAGCTGTTCCCTGCACCCCTGCTACCCTTGAATCCTGCAAGTGTTGCTCTCCACAATCGGAGAAGCAGAATGTTTGGAAAGCTGAGACTTCTTAGAAAGATCCCCTGAGATACCCAGATCCTTAGACATCCATCACCAGACAGGTGCCCACTGCGTGCCATGCCCTGTGCTGAGCCTTGGTGGCACTGTGTTGTCAGGCTGCAGGCAGGGCCTGTGGGGTCAGACTGTCAGGCTCCAGGTCTCAGCTCTACCAGTTACCAGCTTGGGACAGACTATTTCAGACGTCTCATCTTATGTTTCCTTTTCTGCACAATGGGGTTGGTAATAAAAACTGCTTTATAGTTAGTGGTGAAGATAAAAAAAATGACAGATGAAAAACATTTGGAACAATGCTGGATGCCTTTTTATGCAAGCACTCAAAAATTAGGCAATGATGTTACAAATTCGGGGTATTTGTATGGACCTCAAAGTTCCAAGGTACCAGCAGAGGCATTCCAAAAGGCCTTGGCTCCGTCCACAGGGGACGTGCTCTGGGGCCCAGGGGTAGGGGGTGGGTGGACTGTGTGAATGGCAGCACGTCAGTCCCATAATCAGAAACAGCTCTGCACAGGTGGGATATCTCCGAGCAGTATTGACTGGGCCCTTATTGCTTGTTCATCTTTTTGTTTGACGTTCATTAAAATTGTGGCCGGAAAGAACCGGAGGTGATGGTTACTGTCAGTCCTTACTTCTCTGTCGTTATATTATACTAGCACCCAGGGACCGGGGCAATAAAAAGACTATTTTTATCAGACCAGTAAATAACCTCCAAGCAGATAAAGAATTATTACATAAGGGATGGTGTATCATTGATTACTGTCCCCCCTTAAGGGGACAAGTGGTGAAAGTGGAGTTGGCATTCCACAGGACAGACAGAGCTGGCTAGTGGACAGACATCCTGACCAGGGGCTTATGCAATGCTACACTGTGTTATTGTAACTCCTGGAATTCTCTTGCTAAAAACAAGTTTGAAATAGCAGAGCTGGTTTCCTATATGGGATTGGTCAGTCAGTCCTGCTTGGAGCCAGGTCCAGAAAAATGTTCCGGCAACCACGGGAGCAGTGAGTTGGAGAGCAGTACTCAGCAGAAGTTTCCTGAACTCTGGTTGCATGCCAGGAGGGCTGGGTGCTGAGCTGACAGTGAACTCAGAGCGGAGGGCCAGGTGTGCAGGGGAGCTGGAAGGGCCAGGGTGCAGAAAGCCTGAAGACCACGAGGAACCACAGGTGACTGCCCGTAGGCCTGGCGTGGCAGAGCTTGGACACCTGGTAGGCACGCCCCCGGCTGGGAGTCTGCACAAGAGATGGCTATTCAGCATGCCCAGTGAATGAGGTGAGTATCCCTGGCTCACGCCGAACACGTAGCTATGAGGGCAGTCAGGACTTCCATCATAATCATGACCCTGTCCAGGCAGCTCTCTTTCCTACTCTCAACCCTCACAATTAGGAGAGACTGAGGTCTAACATTCCCTACTCCCACTCTCTTGCAGCTGTGAGTATGATGAGCCTAGGAAAGATTCAAGGCGGAGAATTGCTGTGGACACTCGACCTGGCTCTGAGAATGAGCAGCCCTGAGGACTGCTGGGGCAGGACAAGTCACTGCTGGGCGCACAGGCTTAGCAGGCAGGAAAGAGCTGTCACTTCCCCACTGAGTGAGGAGCCATGGGGCCTGCAAGCATCAGCTTTGGCATCTGTAAGGAAATGAAGTATTTTTTTTAAAGATTTATTTATTTATTTGAATGGCAGAATTACAGAGGCAGGTAGGGGGGAGGTGTCTTCTATCCACTGGTTCACTCCCCCAAATGGCCACAATGGACAGAGCTGGGCTCATCTGAAGCCAGGAGCCTGGAGCTTCCTCTGGGTCTCCCACATGGGTGTGGGGGCACAAGCACTTGGGCCATCTTCCACTGCTTCCCCAGGCCACTGCAGAGAACTGGATAGGAAGTAGAACATTTGGGATGCCGGCACTGCAGGTGGCAGCTTTACCAGCTATGCCACAGTGCCAGCCCTGAGAGATGAACTATTTGACAGCACTAATCACAAGCCGGGTGAGAAAGAACTCAATAAATCATAATTATGTTTATACTATCATTGCTGCCACTCTGCTGCCTGACCAAGCATTGGACTGCCATGGAATCCTTCCTTCAGCAAACTCCTCAGTGATACGGAAGAAGGGTGACCAGATGCCCTTGACTGCCATGGGCCGCAGGCCCCCTGCTGTCTCTGTGCCCTGAGGAGCAGAGAGGTGTGCGGGAACAGTCCTTGGCAGTCTGGAGACATCTGGCCTCCAGGAAAGCAAGTCCACAGAATGCAGGACCTGGTGAGCAGCAGGGGAGAAGCAAAGTGTGGTGGTCCAGAGATGCCGAATTTCATGTACAATAAAATGATATTGAAAAATAAAAATATGTTTTCTTGTGCTGCTGTGTGTTTTGCTAGTACATTTCAGAACAAGTAGTTTTTTTTAAAACCTGCATTACAAAAATCAGTAATGATTAGAATATTCTTTACACTGGTAACACTGTGTGTAAAATGTACACCTACAGTCAGCCCTCTGTATCCTACAGACAGGCCTCTGTATCACACTTCCACGCCTGGGGAGCCAACCAACTGCAGGTTACAAAGCTTTGGGGAAAAATTGTGTCCATACTAAGCATGTACACATTTTCCTTCTTATCATTATTCCATAAACAATATAACAACTATTTATAGAGCATTTCATTGTATTAGGCATTATAAGTCATCTAGATACGATTTAAAGTGCACCGACACATGTGTGTAGGTTGTGCGCAAATCTTACACCATTTTATAAAAGGGATTTGAGCATCCTCAAAGCTTGGTATCAGTTCTCCGAGGATATTTAGGACAGCTGTTTTACATTGTTACTTAGATACCATTGGAGCATTTAAGAATGACTTGCTAAGGATGCATCTAGAAAGGAGAGCAGTGGTTAAAATCCCACATGTCATTTTCTGGATTCCCACCGCACAGTTATTATGTGTTCCTCAGCCATGCAGAGCCTCTTTGCAACTTTCCCATTGCTTGTAGGTGCACGGGGACTTCATCGCCCACTGCTCGGGAGCGGCCCCGGGAGCCCCACACTTCCCCAGAACCGCTTCCAGCAGCTGTGACGTGTGCCCACTTTCCCCTGGCAATGTGGTCGCACTCTCGTCCCCCTGCCTCTCCCCGCTGCTTGGCCACCGCTTGTCTTGCCTTCCCTCACACAGCCCTTTTAATCCTGCAGCCAGAAAGGGAGCAGCCCTTCCTCCCCTTCCTTCCTCCTCTTTCCCACCTGGGCA
Organism: Oryctolagus cuniculus; assembly: GCF_051225735.1. Taxonomy (NCBI): domain Eukaryota; kingdom Metazoa; phylum Chordata; class Mammalia; order Lagomorpha; family Leporidae; genus Oryctolagus; species Oryctolagus cuniculus. Next base: position 144,200,472 of record NC_142870.1, read on the forward strand.
CCCTGAAAATTAATGGGTTGAGAACGGTGTGGAAAAGCAGCAAGACGTTCTCCCGGTTGTGTGTGCGTGTGCGCAGGGGGGTGATGGATGGGAAAGCAGCGCCAAGCCCGGCAGCCGCGTTCATTTCACGTGCTCAGTCCCAGATGGGGCGATGAAGGGTGTTTTGTTCTCTGTCCAGCTGCTTCTGCGGTAACATGTGGAACAAACGTCTCTTTTGGACTATGATGAGGTAGCGTGGCGAGGTCGGTAGTATCATTGCATTTGGACTCTCAGCTGGTTTTAGTTCCTATTGAACCTTTAATGGAAACGCATACACAGCAAGTCAAGGCCTGTCCCTTTTCCCTTTTTTCTTTTTTTCTTCTTCTTCGTCTTTTTTTTTTTTTTTTTATTTCTTCCAGGAGTGCTGATGATAAGGAAAGCGATGTCTAAATCTTCTTAATGGTGTTTATGCAAGCAGTTTTGCTTAGCTGCAGCCGGCACAGCCCCCTCCCGTCTCCCCTCCCCTCGCTTCGCCCTGCTAATATTGCTGCTTCATTCCCTTCCCTGTTGGCTATTACTATGGACTACAGCAAATCTAAAACTAAATAATCCCCTTAGTGTCAAGTTTTCGGGGCTGAGCAAATAAATCTAACGAAATGCATTATCTAGGCGGAGGAGGCTGTTGTAAGAGGGAAAAGATGAAAGCTATTTTATTTTAAGGCAGAGAATAAACTCTCGGTCGTTGGGGACTGGATTGTGATTTTTAAGTATTGTTATTTTATTTTGCTTAACTACTGTACATGCCCTTTTTGGATGGTAATTAAAAACGGCCGGCAAAGCGTCTAACAACCAGAATTAGGAAAGGACGAGGGGATGAGCATCTGGTGAGGGAGCTACGTGAATTCCTTTCAGCGGAGATAGTTTCAACACCCCAAGGAGGCTGGGGTGCTGTGACTCAACAATGGGTTCTTCTTTTCTTCCACTCTGTACCTTCTCACAGCTAGGATGGGGTAGAGGCAGGAGCAAGACTCCGGATGAACAAAGAAATGGAAAGTCTCATTTATTTAGGGAGAGAAATCCGAATCTCTGCATTGTCTGCTGGATAAAGCAAGCTCCCATCCAGAGAGCATCCAGCCCTGTCCTGTAGCTCACCAGTAGCTGGGTGAGCCGAAGGGAGGCCGGGCTACCAACACGCTCCTGGCTCCTTCTTCTGCTGGCTTCTCCCAGTGTGGCTTTTTAGTAAACACCCCCAGAGAGGCCCAGCCCAGCGAAGCTCCATCTTTGAACTTCAGGATTCTAGAACCCGTGAGTAGAACCCAAGGTGGGTGGAGCTGCTCACCAGATGGCTTCTGTTCATTTATTTACTTAACCATTTGTGAGTTTGTTTTTCAAAGAAAAATCGTGATTTTATTTATTTTTAACTGACACACACAAATTGTACATATTTATGGGGTCATGTGATGTTTTGATACAGGTATACATTCTGTAATGTTCAGTTGGGGCAAACATCTCTATCTCCTCAAACATTCACCTTTTCTTTATGGTGTAAATATTCTAAATACTTCCTCATCCTCCTCGTCCTCCTCCTCCTCCTTCTTCTTCCTCTTCTTCTTCTTTATTAGAAAAATACTCAGTACATTAGCATTATCTCTAGTCATCATGCTCCACAACAGAACTCTGCCAATGGGCTCCAGATTTGGTTCTGGATGCAGAGGTTACAAAGCAGTGAGTAAAAGTCCTGCCCTCATGCAGCTCATACTGCAGAGAGGGGAGACAGCAAACAATTTGATGAAGAAACGCTGAGTAGACTAAGGGTGTTAGGAAGAGACAGAGAGGTCAGGAAAAGCCTATCTCATCCGCTCCTTCTTTCATGCATTCAGCAAATGTTAAGTGTGAACCTAGCAGAACCAGGGCTTTCTCTAGGCTCTGGGGTAAAGTGGTGAACCAAACAGACAAATTGCATGCCCTCATTAAGTTTATATTCTTTCTTTTGAAAGATGTATTTATTTATTTGAAAGTCAGAGTTACAGAGGCAGAAGAGAGGCAGAGAGAGGTCTTCAATCTGCTGGTTCACTCCCCAGTTGGCTGCAGCCAGAGCTGCACTGATCCGAAGCCAGGAGCCAGGAGCCAGGAGCCTCTTCTAGGTCTCCCACATGGGTGCAGGAGCCCAAGGACCTGGGCCATCTTCTACTGCTTTCCCAGGCCATAGCAGAGAGCTGGATTGCAAGTGGAGCAGCTGGGACTCGAACTGGCACCCATATGGGATGCTGGCACTGCAGGTGGTGGCTTTACCCCCTATGCCACAGTGTCAGCTCCTAGTTTATATTCTATTGGAGGCAAATATCAACAAACAAGACAAGTAAAATGAGTGCTAAGAAAAAAATTAATGCTTGGGCCAGGGCTGTGGCACTGTGGGTTAAATCACACCCTGCAGCACTGGCATCCTGTGTGGCCACCTGTTTCAGTCCTGGATGTTCCACTTCCGATCCAGCTCTCTGCTATGACCTGAGAAAGCAGCAGCAGATGACCCAAGTGCCCTGCACCCATATGGAACCCAAGAAGAAGCTTCTGGGACCTGGCTTAGGCCTGGCCCAGCCCCAGTCATTACAACCATTTGGGGAGTGAACCAACAGATGGAAGAGCTCTCTCTCGCTCGCTCTCCTTCTCTCACTCTGTAACTCTGCTTGCAAATAAATAAATCTTTTTTTAAATTAATGCCTGAAGAGAAAGGGAATAGAGCCTGGGGAAGCTGAAATTTCAGCCAGGAGACATTGGAACAGAGCTCTGAAGCAAGTGAGAGGCAAGTGTACGAGGACCTGAAGGTATAATGCTGCAGTCCAAGAGAGCTGTGCAAAGGCCCTGAGATCCTGAGATGAAGCAGAGGCCTGGCTCATCAGAGTCACAGCAAACAAGCCAGGGTGGCTGCACCAGCCTGAGTGAGGGCAAGAACGTGGCACCACTACAGTGGTAGGCAAAGCAAGGACACTCCTCAAATAAAGAAACCCATGAAAGGTAAGCAACTGAGTCTTACTGATGTACCACCCCAGTGGAGCAGGAAACCACCCAGGAGATTCTGAACTGGTGTCTCATTAGGAACACTGAGTGCACGATTTCTGTTGCTTAGGGGTTGGCCTTGGAAGTTCTTAGGATGGAAAGGCAGGAAAGGGCAGGTCTTTGGGCTAGCATTTCCTTAGGTGATGGTTGAGGTAAGCAAAGTGAGGTTAGGAGTCAAGAAGAAGACTCGTGAGGCCCAGGACGCTGAGCAGAAGGGAAGTGCAGCACTGGTAGGAGTGGCAGCTCTGGCTCTCGTCATTTTACAAGGTGAGTGGCTCCCAATGGCTTCACCTGTCCCTCTCTCATCTATTTAGCGTCCTCTTAGGGTGACTGAGAGGCTAATGGAGAGGTTTCAGAGCTGCTCTCCCCGCTCTGGGCCCAGAATTCTGCAACAGACTCATCCTGGGCCGAAATTCAGAGAACTGCACTTCCTGCGTCACCGCAATGCCACCTGCAGACTTCTGGGAGATTTCATAGGCTGTTTGACCCAGCAGAGCTGCAAATGACTGCCTATGACGATTTGCAGTGAGAGGGATTACATTCTGCACACGTAGCCTTTAAGACAAAAAAGAACAGAGCAGAGAGAAAAACTTCATTTACTTACCTTGAAATAACTGTAGACTTACAGAGAAGTTGCAAAACATAGTTTCAGAGAGTTTAATTGATAAAGGGACTTCAAAAAGTTCATGGAAAAGGAATTACAAGATACAAATAAAAATATAAACTTCATCAACATGAGCTCCATTAAGACCAAGACACCTTTTTAAACAATGATACCAGCCATTTAGTCCATCTCTAAAGGGAACTCAGCTGTGTCAATGTGCTAATTTTTACATTGACAGAAGAAAAATGGGTCTTCTTTAAAATTTTTTTAAGATTAAGAAACAGAAATAAGTCAGTAAGAGCTAAATAGATGTTTAATGATTTCCTGTTGCAGATCTCTCAAAATTGTCCTTAGTTGATGAAAGGAATTGGCAGCAGCATTGTCATGGAGAAGGCTCTCTGGTGAGGACTTTCTGGGCTTTTTTATTTTTGTTATTTATTTTAATATTCACTTATTTGAAAGGCAGGCAGTAACAGAGAGAGGAGAGACAGACAGGTCTTTCATCCACTGGCTTCCTCCCCAAATGCAGCAGCCAGGGCTGGTCCTAGCTGAAGCCAGGAGCTAGAACCCCACCCAGGTCTCTCGTGTGGGTGGCAGGGACCCAAGTACTTGAGCCGGGAACCCACGGCTTTCCCAAGTGCGTCAGCAGGGACGGGAATTGGGGGCAGAGTATTTGGGATGTGAACCTGCGGTCCAGGATGGGATGCTAGTGTCTCAGGTGGTGGCTTCACTGGCTGTGCCGCAGCACTGACCCCACTCAGGACTTTTTTTTTACTAAAGTCTAGTTTGCCTTTCTCAGAACACTCTGGCTCTGCAGAAACTCAACTAGCAAAATGCTTTGCATATCCTCACCCCACCCCACCCCACCCCCCCAAAAAAAAAACTGTTGCCATGATCTTTGCTGTTGGCCTGCTCACTTGTGCTTGGTCTCCATGATTATTTTGGTAAATCCATGCTTCATTTCCTCCTACAATTCTTTGAAGAAATGATTCAGGATCTGTAGCCCACTTTTTTTTATTTCCAGCAAAAGCCCTGCTCTTGCCTTCAGATGACTTGGGAACAACAGTTAAGACCCCAACAAGTGAAAAGTTTGCTCCACTTTTAATTTTTCACAATTGGGCAAGCTGAACCAATTGAGAAGTCTAGGATGTCAGCTATTGTTTCTGCTATTAATCGCTGGTCCTTTTCCATCAGGACATGAGCAAGTTTGATGTGGATCATCTGCCACCGAGGACTTCATCTTCAACATCATCTAGTCCTTTATCAAAGCGAGCTATGCTCAAGTAAAAGCTGCCATCTGCAGTGCCGGCATCCCTTATGGGTGCCGGTTCAAGTCCCAGCTACTCCACTTGCAATCCAGCTCTCTGCTATGGCCTGGGAAAGCAGTAAGAAAATGGCCCAAGTCCTTGGGCCCCTGCACCATTGTGGGAAGACTCAGAAGAAGCTCCTGGCTCCTGGCTCTGGATCTGCACAGCTCTGGCCATTGCAGCCGACTGAGGATTGAACCAGCGGATGGAAGACCTCTCTGCCTCTCCCTCTCTCTGTAACTCTGACTTTAAAATAAATAAATAAATCTTTAAAAAAAAGATAAAAAAAAAGCGAGCTATGCTTTTGTAAACTGATTATTTCTTTGGGGCATTGTCCCTTGAGGTTTTCATAAAGCATCAGTGATTCTGCCATTCTTTCACCCAGTGACCACGTACAGTGATGTTTGTTCTGGCTTCGATATTAGCTCAGAATGTTGCTCTGAGAGGGGCTCTTTTCAAACTGATGGTTTATCTTTCTCAGTGCCTCAAGGGAGAATCTATTTACATATGTTGTAATGAGTCAGTACTAGTTCTTTTTGGTACAAAACATTTTGCACTCCATGCATTTTTTTTCATAATGTGCATTTACCATGGATGATATGAAGGCCCCCTTATATATCCAACCCAGCTTTCCCTATTGCTAAGAATTTATATAACCACCACACAATTATCAAAACTAGAAAATTAACATCATAGCGACACTGTTCACTGAAATACAGACCTTATTTTCTGGACATTTCCTTTGGAGGCAGGTTTCAGCTCCCCTATGTTTGGTGTTAAACTCTGGCAATAGCAAAATGCAGCCCCATGGTCAAGTTCTACCAGCATCCATTGCTCTGTAGCAAAGTGCCAGAAATACAAGTGGCTTAAAACCACAGATGGTTTTTTTATTTTAATTGTACCACAAGACTCTGCGAGTAAGCAACTTGGACAGGGTCTAATGAGAAAAGCTCGTCTCTGCTGTGATTTCCTTACCTTCATTGAGGAAGACCCGAGTGGCGGAGGCTGGAACTGGGAACTGGGCGGGCAGGCTCCCTTTACTTCCATTGTGCCTTTCCACGTGGCTGGCCTGGGCCCCTCACATTATGGTGGTCCATGTGCTAGTTGAGTAGTTCAGGGCTCTGTGAAGAAAGAAACAAAAACTGACAGTCCTTTAAAAGTTAGCCTGGGACTCATCTTGCATCACTTCCACTCTCCCACGTGGGTCAAAGCAAAGATAAGTAGGGCCGGCGTTGAGGTGTAACGGGTAAGGCCTTTGCCGACATTCCACATGGGCCCCAGTTTGTGTGCTGGCTGCTCCACTTCTGATCCAGTACCCTGCTAATGACCTGGGGAAAACAGCAGAAGGTGGCCCAAGTGCTTGGCTCCCCGCTACCTGCATGGGAGACCTGGGTGAAGCTCCTGGCTCCTGACTTCGAACTGGCCCAGCGCTGGCCTTATGGCTGTCTGGGGAGTGAACCAGCAGATGAAAGATTCTCTCTCTCTCTCTCTCTCTCTCTCTCTGTAACTCTGCCTTTCAAATTAATAACTATATCCTTAAAAAAAAGCAGACACAATCAAGGGCAGATTCAGGAGTGCACATAGGTCACCTCTCAATCAGAGGAGTGGCAGATAATTTGCTGTCAAATTTAGTTTGCTGCAGGTAATAGCTGTTCCGACTAATCTCACAGCTTGGTGAGGGGCCAGTTGACTTGGAGCAGAGTCCCCTTGTTCGGACCAGAGCCCCCTGGTAGGCCTTTCATCCCTCCCCAGGGAGAAGACTGTGAGAAGAGCCCTCCTTTTCCACACATTTAGCAATTCTGAGCTCTGGAGTCCAGGGAAATCCTTGTAAGGAAGCCCTGGGCTTTCTGGGAAGCAAGGCTCGTGGTTAAGGAAGATGGGTCATGGCGATTCCATCTGAAGACCCTGCACAGAGAGGGACACCAAGGCCCTTTGGGAGGATTTACCGTGAGGAAGGAGCATCCAGCCCGGCCACCCAGACTACGCGGAGCCCACAGCTTTGAGGGGAAGAGCTGGTGCTGGTAGCACCTCTGGGTGGGCCCATCCAGTGTAACAGCTTTGCTCTGAGAATGAAGGTTAAACATGAACTCATGACATGGAGAGGCCATCGTCCTGGCCTGGGAGGCCTCTGTACCAGTGAGGGCATCAGGGCAGCTCTGGACAAGAATCCACCCGGAGGCCTTTTCTCTAACAGAGGCAGAGACAGCCACTGTGGGCAGACTACCAAGCCTCTCTCTGCCTGGAAATCAGGTACGGGACTCACCCCGCAGGACTCTGGCGGGTAATGCCGGGGAAGGGAGAGAGCTCTCAGGAAAGAGAGGCTGTGCTTCCTACTGCGAAGAGCCCGAGGGTACACACATGAGTGCAGCTACCTGGGAATTTGAAAAGGGGTGGTCTCTTAGCTCTTCTGAGAAAGTGAAGTTCAATCAATCACAGCAAGACTCAACAAACTTCTGCTGTAAAAGACCAGGAAGTAAATATTTTAAGCCCATGGGTCATACTGTCTCCATTACATCCACCCATCTCTGCCATTGGAGCAAAAAAGCAGCCACAGAAAATAGGTAAAAACAAACAACAACAAAAAAGCAAACAAACAAAAAAAAGATCGAGTGTGCCTCTGGTTCAAACTTTATTTATGGACACTGAAATATGAATTTCATATAATTTTCATCTGTCACAAAATATTCTTTTCCTTTTTGTCCCGACCATTTAAACTAGTAAAAACTATTCCTAAATCACAAGCCATACAAAAGCAAGGAATAGGCCAGATGAAAGCTAGTGATTGGCTTAACCACCCACGAGTCCTCTCCAGAAGCTGGACAAGTAACAATTACAGCATTGATAAAGAGAGTTTCTGTTTCCAGACCTGTCCTCCCTCTGCAACCCAGTGAGCTGCGAGGTAAATAAGTTTAAGGATCTTTAGTATCGACTGGTGATGTCTTGAGTTTTCGTCCTGCTGATATTGCTCCATGAAATCAGTCGCTCCTGCTCTGTCACCTGGGAAGGAAGGGGGAGCTAAGATCTGAACCACGTGAGCAATCTTCCCAGCCCATTTTCAATACTTTGTCTAACAGGAGCTGGTTTTACAAATGGAGCTTTTAAACTAGATTTCAGCATTCCCTAGAAAGCTTTTTGTGAACATATAGATCGAGTTCAGTATTTTTTAAAAGATTTATTTTATTTATTTGAAAGGCAGACTTACAGAGAGAGAGAGAGAGAGAGAGAAGGAGAGAGAGAAAATCAACTGCTGGAGAGAGAGCGCGAAAGAGAGAGAATCTTCTGTCTGCTAGTTCACTCCCCAAATGGTCCCAACAGCTGGAGCTGAGCTGATCCAAAGCCAGGAGCCAGGAGCTTCATCTAGGTCTCCCACATGGGTGCAGGGGCCCAAGCACTTGGGCCATCTTCTGCTGCTTTCCCAGGCCATAATCAGGGAGCTGAATTGTAAATGGAATAGCCAGGACTCAAACTGGCACCCATGTGGGATGCCAGCACTGCAGGCGGCAGCTTAACCTCCTATGCCACAGCGCTCACCCCAAGTAAAGCATGTGAGATCCCCAAATAGTAAAATTGGAATGAGTCTAGTCTAAGAACCTCAGCTTCCAAATTAAGAAAACAAGTAGAACTAATCAAAGAATTACTGTTATTTTTCTTCCTTCAATGGGACCCATTTTTGTTAATATTATTTTCTTACCCCATTTGGATTATGCTGACCTAGTCTGATTAGGCAATTTCCCTAAGGCCACACAATGAAACAAAAGTCTTGAGGTTTTAAAATCTCTACCCCAAAATATTCTGCAGTGTTTTAAAATCTCTACCCCAAAATATTCTGCAGTGAGTAAACCGTGTGTACCATTACTCAAAGAACATGAGGCTTACTTCCCTGGGAAATAGGCATTCCATAAATTAAGAACCAATATGCACAGGACTCCCCAGGAACAGTGTAAAATACTGGCAAGCTGACCCTGCTACATCATCATACTGCCCTTCCAGTCTTATTCTCTCAACCTTCTTGAACCCAGAGGCTAACATTATTCATTATTTCCAGTAAACTGGACTTGGAAAGATGAATTTTCAAATGTGAGTGATTACCCATGACTTTCCCCAAAGACAAAGCCATCACAGAGACTCCAGCAGGGGCATAACAATGACAGCTCCTATTTTGAAAAATAGTTCTGGCTTAGGATTAGAAAGGAGAGAATGATCCAACATGGGAAGCAGGCAACACAGCAGACTCACAGAATGACAAACGCCCTAAGCAGCACTCTGACCTCAGAATCAGCCCTTAAGGCATTCGGATCTGGCTGAAAAGCCCATGAGAGCATTACAGGCATGGAAAGCCAAGAAACTGTGGGAAAAATGATCTACATGAAAGAGCTCTGTGAGTGAGATCCCAGTGGAAATAAGGGGCCATCAAAGAAGGAGGTACCTTTCTCTGAAGGGAGGAGAGAACTTCCACTTTGCCCTGTCTAAATACTGACAGAGTCTGTGGACTCAAGACTTCCATAGCCTTGGCAGCTCATGACAAGAGCCTTGGGTGATCACTAATGTCATAAATGAGAGTGTCAATTGTTAAATCACCAATGGGAGTCAATGTGCACCTATTCTCCATGTAGGACCTCTGTCTTTAATGTGTTATAGTATGTAAATTAACAGTAAAACTAGTCTTCAAACAGTACTTTATACTGTGTGTGTCTGTGTGGGTGCAAACTGTTGAAATCTTTAGTATAGAATTGGCCTTCTGTATATAAGGATAATTAAAAACAAATCTTAATGAAGAATGGGATGGGAGAGGGAGTAGGAGATGGGGCGAGAATGGAGGAAGTATATGGGGAAGAACCACTGTATTCCTAAAGCTGTACCTATGAAATTTGTATTCGTCAAATAAAAGCTTTCTTAAAAATATAGTTCTGGCTGTCTTGTATTATAATAAAAGAGGCACAAATTAGCCCCTGACTCCTCTGGAAAAGAGAGGAATTGTGTGATTACAGACTCGCCAAAAGGTTCCAACAACTGTTAAGATGCTTTGATTACTAAGGGTTTATCTCTTTTTAAAAAAGAATCTGGGTAATTCCTTTAAGAGTCTTGCTAGCTTAGAACAAGATGCCACCATAATCAACTTAGAGCTGTAAGCAAGAATAAGATTACATCCTAAGTCAATTGCCTTTTCTTCCACTTGAGCTTCCAAATACACAACTGAAGGCTGATTTGGTGTTTTCTATTTGTCCTCACAACAAAGCAACCCACTAAGTCAAAAATCAGAGAGGAAGTGTGGACTTTAGTCATTCTGAGGGATTCTGTTCACACACAAGGACTTTCTGATGTCACCTCAGCAGAAATGCACAAATTTGAAATTAGGGTAAGATGGGAGCCTGGGTCCCAGCTGTGGCTTAAGTTAGACTGATAAACACAGAACAGCATGCTCCCAATGCTCTACTCATTACAGACATTACTAATCTATCAGAGAAGGCTTTCGGTTGCCCACATGACAATGTCACAATCCTTCCCAGAACAAGCCCTAGACAAGCACTCTCTGAGTTGGTGGCCACAAAACCTTTGTGGCTTTTGGACACTTAAATGTCATGGCTCCAAGTTGAGCTGTGAGGCACACCAGATTTTGAAGATTTGATTTGAAAAAAAAAGAATGCAGACTATCTCATTAATAACTTCTTTAAAAAGATATATTTATTTGAAAGGCAGAGTTAAAGAGAGAGGGAGAGAGAAAAACAGAGATCTATCTTCCATCTGCTCGTTTAGTCCCCAGATGGCTGCACCTGCAGAGCTGGGCTCTGGGCCTCTTACTTGGCCGTCTTCTGCTGCTTCCCCAGGCACATTAACAAGGAACTCGACCGGAAGTGGAGCAGCTGGGACTCGAACGGGCACCAATAGGGCTTGCTGGTGTCACAGGCACCAGCTTAACCCCTTACGCCACCGCACAGGCCCCACATTGATAGTTTGAATACTGATTACATGTTGAAATGATGGTAGTGTAGCTATCTTGAGTTCAAATATTTTTAAATTAATTTAATAGCTTTTTCTACCTTTGTAAAAAAATTGTAACTTAAGGAAAATTTTAAGCCACATCTGCAGCTCCCTTTTTTGTCCATCGTGTCTCTGTGGATGGCAGGGCTCTGCATAGCCACAGCTGGGTAGGCCAAGTTCACACTCAAGATAGAACTATATACCACACCAAGCCTGAGCAGCAGGGGCAGGTCCTCCCTGACTGGGCGCTCAACAGAGACTCCCTGCTTTAGTTTTTAAAGACCATCGTATGGACACAATTGATTGCAAAGCATTTTTTTTTTCAAATTTAAAACAGAAAGGCAATATCTATTTGACAAATAACTTTGCAAACAACTCTGTACATTTGGGGATGAAAGCATAGATTAGGAGGATGATTAAAAGGTCCCCCAGAACCATTTTTGGGGAGACATCTGAGCCTACTGAATTAGGGAGTGAAGGCCCAGGTTGTGAAGAAGTCACACGGGGGTCTTTGAACCCCGCCCCCTGTCCGGATTCCCACTGCTCCCCACGGCTACCCCAGCATCACTGTTCGCACCCAGTCATGGTCCCAATAGAGCTTACAGACGTGGCCAGGTGGTTTCCAACCATAGCGTGCTGTTCTCAGATCACAGCTAAAGTCTCCGCCTTGCTTCTCGGTCAGTCCTTTCATCATCCGAGCCCTTGCAAAGGAGCAGGAACCCCTAAGTTTATCTTTCCCCCATCTCGGTGCCCTCCTGCCACCCTGGATGCGGTTCCCCCGAGTGCCCCTCCACAGGGCTCAGAGCATGAGCCAGCAGCGCTGGTTCCCAGATACGGGTTTTGCTGCACGTTAACAGTTGCAAATTCATGGGGAACCATATGCCTTGTTCCTTAACTCCCTCCCCATTCATCAGCACGTTTTCATCCCAAGGAAATTAATGGCCAGCTGCAGTGCTGCCCCCAACAAACTTGTCCAAACTTTCTTCAGACACTTCTTTCTCTTAAAGGGATTGTGTGTCCAATTCTCTCGGAGGACACTTTTTATAGAGACACTTTAGACAAGGTAGGGCAGGCTTGGGCCACTTTTCTTTTCTTTCTTTCTTTTTTTAACTGGCTTCACCCCATTTATCTTGTGAAGACCTGCAGACCTGGAGGTGTGCATTCCTTCAAGGGACAGAGTCCCTGCCTCCCACCTTGCTTCCCTTTGGACTAATTATCTAGGAGGGTCCCCTTCTGTGCCAAGGAAGCTCAATAGGTTGGGCAGGAGACACTGGTGACACTATCAGCTGGGGCTCAGAAATGGAGTTGGGAGGAAGGGGCCAAAATTTTTTTAAAGGAACAAAGCTTAGGTACTTTTTAAGATGCTGATTTAGTGGGTTATTGAAAATGCTGCCCACATAGCCTTTTAACCCTCAAAGATATCAGATAACTTTTTTCTTGCAGTGAGATGAAGTGGCTGTCATTATCTCCGAAGGTCTGTATCATATTGGAATCTGTCAGTGCAGGTCAGGGAGTCCGCGCTGCTCCGGGCCCAGCTCGGGGACTGAATTACATTTCCCAGGCACAATGGCTGCAGAATGGGTGGGTGCTTTGTCATTTAAACTGCATAAAGAGGCAGAAATTGATTTTTATTGTGGATCTTCATATCTAATAAAGCTCCAAGGGGCTCTTTTCTTCTCCGATTGAATAGCCATTGAATGCTTTCAATCTAGTTCTGTGTTTCATGCCTAAACTGAATAGCAGGAAGGCAGAGAATAGATGGAGGAAAAGAGGCCAAGTCACTTTCCAGATTGAAAAGGATATGGCAGAGAAATAAATAAAAAATAAAATAAAATAAGACTATTTGGAAAAGCATTTAAGTGGAAAGGGGAACATTCCTGATGCTCTGGGGGGAAAATTGCTTTTTGAGGTGTGCGTGTGTGTGCGCACACATGGAGGTGCGTGTGTGTGTGCACACATGTGTATGTGCAAATCCATTTGTAGGTGCATGTGGGCAATCATAGTGCTTTATGTGCACGTGTAAAAAATCTATTTATGGTCAGCTGGGCCAGGGCTGAAGAATGAACCACCACAAACTTACCTCTTAAAGCCCACCCTGCCTGTCTTCAAGGCCCCAGGCCCAAAGAAGCAGCAGCCAGAACAGGCACTAGGAGTGGAGGTCCCAAGGCGAGGGGCAGCAGAGCCTGCTGGGAGAGCAGGAATGGCAGATGCCGCTGCACCTGTGAAGGCTCAGAAATGTCCTGACCCCAGACTTACGTCTGATTTACAACGTCAGCTAATCGGCCACTGCCATCTTCTAGAAGAGAATTAAAATTCTTCCAGACACCGCCACCTGTTGTATCCCAACTTCCTTCATGGCAAGGGGCTTATCCCACATTACTGAGGACTGTGGGAGTGTTCACCCCAATAGATCTTTCAATGGCAGGCTGAGTCTTCCAAGCCATGTGGGTATTCACGCTTTCAGCCATGGATCCCAATCTCCAGCCCAGCAGCCATGTACCCAACACCTGCTCTATCCACGGCCCTCTACGAAGCTGTGAGCCACTCGGATCTCAGGTGGCCACAGCTGTGAGGTTTGTCTCCCTAGTATCAATTCCACCCTCTTCTGGGGACTGCTCCATTGTTCACTCAGTTTTCCCCCTCCCTCTCTGTAAGACCAGCCATCTGAAAGGGATCCACCCCTGTCTTCAACCCCAAGCAAATTAACTGATCATTTCCCCTGGCCATTTTGACTGGCCTAGGAGGATACAAGTAACCCAAACTCATGCAACCAGAATAGTACATTTGGGGGTCATTGCAGCATAGTGCGTAAAGCTGCTGCCTGCGACACTCGCATCCCATATGGGTGCTGGTTGTGTCCTGGCTGCTAGGCTTCCAATTCAGCTCCCTGCTAATGTGCCTAGGAAAAGCAATGGAAGGTGGCCCAAGTACTTGCACCTGCATGACCCTTGTACCTACACAGGAGACCTGGGAGAAGCTCCTGGCTTCAGCCTGGCCCAGCCCTGGTCATTGTGGCCATCTGGGGAGTGAACCAGAGGCCTCTCTGTCTCTTCCTTTCTCTCTGTAACTCTGATGTTCAAATAATTACGTAAATATTTTTTAAAAAGGATAGTACATTGGTAGGAACTAGGAGAAAATAGGATTCTTCATTCTGGATGGAAATGGTGAGCTAGGAAGCTGGAGCTGCTGCTACCACATTTTCGCCGTGAAGGGCAAATCTCCCTGAGGATGCAGCCAGCACACAGAGAGCAGAACCCAGCAGAGAGCTGGAGCAAAGTCAAGAACCCCTGGATCCAGCTTCACCTGAAACCCAGCCCTGTCTCCACTTGGTATTTAAATGGGTTGAGCTACATTCAATTTACTTTGCTTTGAGTTTTATTACTTGCAAAGAAAAAAAAAAACTTTAACAGCAAATAACAATCATTTGTAGAAAGTTTCAGTTTAGAAAGTGAAATCCAAGACTCTGGTCTCTAATGATGACTGCTTTTCTGTACAAAGGTGGCGGTGCCCAGCCAGCAACCCCAAGAGGCAGTCCAGCTACTGCCCACGCCCACAGGTCAACAGCGCACAGTCAGCCCGTGCTCTGCATCCAGGACATGGTAATCCTTGGGAAGTAGCCGCAGGGGTGGTGTCGAGGTGCTGGAGGGTAAGCCACCGCCTGCAACACCAGTATCCCCTGTGAGCTCCGGTTCAGTTCCTGGCTGCTCCACTCCTGACCCCGCTCCCTGGGCCTGGGAAAGCAGATGGCTCAGGTACTTGGGCTCCTGCCACCCATGTGGGAGACCAAGGTGGAGTTCCTGGCTCCTGGCCTTGGCCTAGCCCAGCCATGGCCATTGTGGCCGCTTGGGGAGTGAACCAGCAGATGGAAGATCTGTCTCTGCCCCCTCTGTTTGTCTGTAACTCTGCCTTTCAAATAAATAAAAACAAACCTTTAAAAAAAAGAAGTGACCATAACACATCATTTCCTGTGAAAAGACAGGAGTTTGGGCGGGGAAATGCGTGACGTCACAGTTACGCCATCACGGAATCACTCTCTCCCAGGGAGTTCGGGCTCTGGATGGTACACCTACCCAGACTTGCAGAAGTTACCAAGGCAGATGCCCACAGAGGCCAGGGAACCGCCATCAAGGTGACAAGACACCTCCCTCGTGGTCCATTGTTTCCCCCTGAAAGATGCCTGAGACCAGGAAAATGTCCATTTTTGACTCTGTACAGTGAACAGCAGCTCAGGCAGAGCAGTCAGCAGCAGAGACCCAGCCCCAGGGCTGAGTGGGAACCAGGCAACGATGTGGCTGCCGGGCCCAGCGTGTCCATGCACACCCCAGCTTGATGCAGCCGCTGCCTCTGCTGTCCTGGGGACCGAGCTGGTGGGAAGGCAGCCAGAGTTAGCACAGCTCTCACATTTTCCAGGAACCAGAAGTCCGCTTTGTTATGCGAAGAAGTACTCCCCATCCCCACCTGGCATGGTACATGCTAGGAGAAAACCCATCTAGGAATAAATATTTCTCTGCACCTGCCCTACCACCTCCCCAAGCACCAGAGAGGCTTGGGGCGCTGCCCAGCAGGGAGTGGACAGAAAACACTGAGTCATCACAGACAGGTGCCCCCCAGGTGTCCCCAGCTGCTGCCCAGCTTCCATAAGTGCAGAAAGAAATAGCCACGGAAGGCACCTCCTGCCGCTGCAAAGTGCAAAGTCTGACCCTGGCTGTCCCCTCCAGGGTTTTAGATTCGCCAGGTGCGTGAGGCTCTTTCTGGCTGAGTCCTGTGTGTGGGACTGATGGGTGATGACAGCTGTCTCTCCTTCCCTTGTCCCAGAAATGCTCACGTTCACAGATAACACAGTTCTCCCTGTTGGTGCAAGAGCGGGTCTGGGTCGGCCAGTGTAAGGGGGTCTGGATTTGCATACCTTGGTCTGAACTTGACACAAGCCACCTTCCTCTCACAAGCTCAGCACTGCTTGGGTCCTCGCTCTGATCTGGATGAGCCTGTTTATATGAAGAGTGAAAATATTATTCTAAGGAATCCACTCTGGCTTTCCTTCTCTTGAGTTTCCTAACAGTCGCTTTATCACTGGAACTCTCAATTTCCATCAACTCTTTCTTCAAGGGTGCAGGGAATTTAAAACACACTTCTCTTCATCTGTGGGTACTTTTAAAGCCATACAATGTAAGTAATAGAAGTTAAAGATAATTGCAAACTATTCTTGATTTTACTAGTGTTTTCTTAACAAATCTGCCTTAATCCAGGATTAAAACTGAGTGAGATTAGAGGATTTCTCTCATCTGCAGCTTGGAGCAAGAGTCTCTGTAATAAACGTGCCTCTTTGCTTGACATAAAGCCATCCTATTATATTCATGGCAGCTCTGAGTGTAGGCCAGCTCTGCCTGCCCTGCACATGTGCAGTGATCGGCAGGAGGGCGCCCAGTCTGGCTAAAGGACCAGGCCTTTCAGCCCTCCAGATGTCAGGATGAAGCCTACCTTCGCCTCTGTGCTCTCACTTTGTCTGTCTCTGCATTTCATCGGAGGTTACGTCACAGGGCGCGCTGCTGCAGGAGCCAGCGATGAGAGTAGAAAGCATGCCACTTGGCGCAGCTGGTTTGCTCCATTGATTGGAGCACCACTCACAAGAAGAAAGTCACAGGGCCTCCATTTCCAAGGGGACAGTGAGCATTTTTCCTCTTCTCCAAGGTCTTGGCTGTACCTGTAGGCTGGACCACCTGCCACTGTGAAAATGTCACCATCTGAGAGATGACAGGGACTCAAAGGGCCTCTCTTGTGGGCAGTGAGCAGCAGCGCCATAGCATAGATAAAGAATGTTATTTTATCTATTGAAGGTTATCCGTAGAGGGGAAAAGCTGTGCCAATCAGAAGCGACTGAGGACAAAGCAGGCTGGGTCAACCCACCCCTGGCTGCTCCGCACAGTCACTCTCCAGGCCCCAGCCTCAGTCTGAACCTTCTTGGGAAGACACGGCCTTCTTTGAAGTTCATTTCAAACATCCATGCAAGTCCCTTTTGTCGCTTGATTTTGTTTCCAGTGTTACTGCCAGTAGTGATGAGTAGACAAATATGGCGCATACACATGGACACAGGTGTAGGCACTGCCTGCCCGTTCGAGTGTACCTGAACTCCCTCTCTCATTTCTGCTTCCACCACAAAACGGGTGCATCCAGGTCTGTATCTTAAGCTGACCATTTAGTTCACCCAGCTACACACGTGGCTGTCACCTTCTCTCCTCCTTTCTGTTCCCAGTCTTCTGTATACAGTAGTATACATCTAAATGTATACGATCTGCCATCTAAATGTCTCAATCTTCTCGCCCTTTCTCCTCCCTCTCATGGTTCCAGTTCAGACCACAGCTATCTTTGTCCTTGACTTCTGTCATGGCTTGCATCTGGCCTCCCTGCCTCGGAAGCATTCCCACCTCCCATTGGCCCTCACGGGCACAGCTTCATGGAGCTGCTAAACACACATCTGGCTCTTCAGCTCCCTGAGTGAAAAGTTTGCAGGCTTCCACTGCCCTCAGAAAGCAGTCTAAGCTCCTCAGCATGGACAATAGGAACTGTCACATCTGACCATGGCCTCCACGCTGGCCTGAGCTCCTGTGCCCCATTACCAAGCAGGCCACGTCCACCGCGTCAAACTGCTCACCCTTGCCAGAACATAACAAGACCTCTCGGGCTGCCAGATGTTTCCAGGTGTTAGGGGTTGGCCTAGAATGTCTTCTCCCATTTTGTCCACATAGTGATTTCCTAATTCTCCAAGTGCCAACTTCACACCCTCCCCAGGGAAAGCCAACCTACTTTGGGATGGGAGTTGATTGTAGCACTTGCCTGCCTGTCTCCCTCACTCTATGGAAGGCCCATGATCCAAGCATCTTTGTATTTCCAAGGACCACCAGGACACGGGCGGGTCACACTCATTCACTCTGCTGAGGACCTACCACATGCTGGGGAGAACAAATAGAGAGAGGATTCTTGGTCCTCATTATGGTACAAAGTCAATATATCATCTATGCAATGGTCATTGTTGAATGAGTAGGCTGTGTTTTGTCTACGTGGTGGCCATGCATCAAACTCAAAAGAAAAGAGAAGTAACAATCAGCAGGAAAGAAAACAAAATTTCCATTCTCCAATTCCCAGATTTTCTACTTGCAATCAAGTAGATGAGCTATCTAATGCAGAGGTGTTTGGCTTCTGTTAATAAGGACACCCAACTTCCAGCTTAGTAATAGTAACAATGACAATTAAAAAAAATTACTTTTTTGGAGTGTTTGCTATATTCTAGACCCTATCCTAAGAGCTTTCCATGTGTTGGCTCTTTTTTTTTTTTTTTTCACAGCAATCTTAGGAAACAGAAAAAAACAAGTCAGCACCTATAAAGTGTGAGTGAAACACAGTCAGTAGTCATTTCAGGGGCAGGGTGGGCTCACTGTTGAGGTCACAGCAGAGCACCTCAGCTCTGTATGGCCCTGCCGGGGGCAGGGGGAATGGATGCTTCTGTCCAAACTCAGAACTGTGCACCATAAAGGATGAAATTTTCTGGGTGGTGATATAAAAAAACTAAACCAGGACGCGAGAGACTCTAAGGTGGAATGCAGAAGACCAATGAGTCTAACTATAACACAGATGTGTGGCATAACTCCACAGGAAGGGCGCAGTATAAAGAGGACCTTCCTAAATCATTTAGGAAAATGACATCTGGCCTGGATACTAGAGCTGAGGACAAAAGTAATTGTAAGTGAACACTGTACTCTAGTTGACATATTTGTTTATCAATGATCTAGAGGTTAACAATCCTGACTATATGCGTGCTAGGATTAAACAAAGTAAATACACTGTTGATAATAGGATCTCATTTTCCTACTATAGTAGCAAAAAGTACAGGAGTGGGGTGGGGGAGGCTCTGATAAATCCTGTGGTGCTGGACTACAGTCAGAGAGAGAAGGGTTGAACTCTTGGTTGTCTTAAGAGACCCAGAGAGATACATGGGTTAGTAAACCTGCTCTAAGTAGGCCAGAAGCATTGACAACCGAGTAGCAACAGGCAGACTCATGACTGGATTTATTTTTTTTAAAGATTTATTTTTTATTATTTATTTTAAAGTCAGAGTTACACAGAGTGAGACAGAGAGGCAGAGAGAGAGAAAGAGAAATGGAAAAATTTTCCTTCCAAAAGAAACCCAATTAGTACAAGCTGATGGACCCCTCTCCAGGAGGTAGAACATAAATCTCCTCTCAGGGCTGGAGCTGTGGCTCAGCGGGTTAACACCCTGGCCTGAAGCACCGGCATCCCATATAGGTGCTGGTTCGAGACCTGGCTGCTCCACTTCCAATCCAGCTCTCTACTATGACCTGGGAAAGCAGTGGAAGATGGCCCAAGTCCGTGGGCCCGTGCACCCACGAGAGAGACCCAGAAGAAGCTCCTGGCTCCTGGCTTCGGATCGGCACAGCTCTGGCCATTGTGGCCAATTGGAGAGTGAACCATCAGATGGAAGACCTCTCTCTCTCTGCCTCTCCTCTCTCTGTGTAATTCTGACTCTCAAATAAAATAAAAAACCTTTAAAAAATAAAAAAAAAATCTCCTCTCTAAAAATTTGAGGCTGGACTTAATGACCCGTGTCCTAAACATAACATTTAGAAGAGTAAAACCAATGACTTCCAGTGGAGAAACCCAGAAGACAGCAGCCACTAGAGTAACAAAGTGATGACTATTAAGATATCATATGACCTCTGATACAATGCCACAAGAAGTGTGCATCATCTCTGTGAGATTCTTCCCTCAAACCCATGTGCCCAGTATAACTATAAGAACATCTCCAACTGACCCCAGCTGGGGGGTCACTGTGCAAAATATCTGACCGGTATTCTTCCAAATCATCAAGGTCATGCCAGCACTGGCATACTGAGAAACCCTCACAGGTCAGAGGTGTGACAACTAAATGCACGTGGTGTCCTGGGTTGCATCTTGACACATACCAAAGGACATGAGTGGAAAACTAGTGAAATCTGAATCAAGTCTTTAGCTTAGCCAATAGTATTATACAAACATTTGGGGAACATTTGCCATCATTTGAGGAAGCAAAGAGAATGGTGTATGAGAACCACCTCTTGTTTTGCAACTCCATTGTCAATCTAAAATTCCTCCAAAATAAAAAACAAAAATAAAATATCAGAAATGTTCACTGCCTCAGATACATACATATACTATTTTGATTTTTAAAATGTGCAAAAATGCCATCTATTCAAAAAAATAAAATTTTAAAATAAAATAGAAACTGCATTCATTACAATATACTTCTGAAAATGGCCAGGCTATCAGTTCTCTGTCTGCCTTGCTCTCCATCATTTTACTCCACTGTTTTTGTTTCCATAATAAGTTGGAATTAATCCAAGAAAATGTCAAGTAGGGTTTGAGACCAGTGCTAAGGAAGCTGATCTATGTCTCCTTTCTGGTCTTCAGAGTTGAACTCCAATTTGGGCGAGATTCAAAAATAATGGAGAATCTTCTTTCATTGAAAGCCACTTGTGAGCCTGAATTCAGCCACTCCCCAGGGCTTAGCTGAGCCCAGTGCTTACGCTTGGGCAGAAGAAAGAACAGAGACAGCAAACAAATGTCCCAGGTAAACTTGCCACGGGGAACTTTCCGAGCCGGTACCTGTTTTCAGCCTCATTTGGATATCTACTTCCTTCCAGATTTGTTTCGGGCTCATTTCAGCAGAAACATACAAATCACTGATGGCAGATAGAGCCGGGAGCCGCGCTGCCATAATAGGTAATTCTAGGTAGACAAGCAGGTGTTTTGTGGTTGTCACTTTTGCAGCCCCTGACAAACGCTACTGCCGAGGCGGCTGACACGGATATATGAGGAGCCTGCTGCCCGTCTGCTGTGCCAGGGCATCCGGCAAAACACATCATCTGTGACAGGGCGGCATTAGGCAAATGAATGCCTGGGAGTTTTTAAAATAATAATTTTTTTTCAAAAGCGAGGAATTTGGGTTTCAGTCGTGATTGTAGAAAGAAATTGTTTCAGTCCTCTGCGGGGCTGGCCCTCGGCCACTGGCCACCAATGCCACGGGGCTTGGTTCTCTTGCTGCAGCCACGTCTTCCGCAGTCTTTCATCAGGGGAAGGACCTGAGCGCGCTTCTCTGCCCGCACTGTCGGGCTTCTGCTCTAGGTAGGAGACGAGCAACCCTTAGGGAGAACCTTCTGAGCCAGGCCTCACCTGCACTGGTGGCCCCACAAAGCCAAGGAGAGCAGCTCCAAGGGGCAGAACATTCCAAACTAGCAGCGCTCGCCTCTGGTCTCCTAGGGCTGAAAAAAAAAAGGAGCCGTGGCCTGGCCTGGCAGTCTCCTGAGGAGCCTCCTTGTTGGAGCCCTTGTCCTGTACGGTGCCTTCTCAGAACAGCCAGATGACCTTTTAAAAATACATAAACCAATCCCACCAGTGCTGTGCATAACAACCCTGTAAATGCTTTTGGTGCCTTATAAGACCTAGCTCCTCCCTCCTTGGTCACCAACCAGCCTGGTCCCTTCCTGTCCTCCTGCACCCTGGTCTTCCTGGCTGACCTCCTGGCGAGTGAAGCTCTTACAGCCGCAGGACCTTTGCACATGTGGTTCCTGCTCCCCAAACTGTGCCTGCCCGGATTCCTGTGTGGTTCCTTTCTTCACTTCAACCGTTGGCCCAAACGCCACATTCTCAGTCCCTGCTGACCACCTTACCTAGAAAGCTTTCTTTCCTCCTGGCTTCCACAATATCTATGCTTCCTTCCTCTGACTGTTCACTTAATGCCTCTTAAAACTGTCCTCTGTGTAACCAAGGGCTTGTTGACTTCCTGCCCTACCAGAATGGAGACTTTCCAGAGCATGTCCAAGGTCTAGACTAGTGTCACAGCCAGCACCGAAAGTATTCACAAAGCCTCCTGTTCCTGTCCTTCCACCCTCGGCCACGTGATGTGTCTTAGCCAGTGTGTCGTAAGTAGCAATGGGAGCCTTCGGAGAGAGTGAATGATTGGCCGTGCCCCCTGCCCTCTGCTGGGAGTGTGGGGAGCAACTCGGACTAGACTAAGTTACTGGAATTAAGACTTATTCTATGCATCTGCTCTCCCACAATATGGCGCTGGGAGAGGAGTAAACAGCTTCTACACAGCTGCCTCCAGTTCAACCAGTAACCTGCAGGAGCTGATCCCGCTCCTGATTGGAGGAGAGCAGCGTACTCGGCGTGTGGGTAGCAGAGTTGGGATTGGTGAAAAAGGACTATAAAGGAGGAGAGAGACAACATGCACCTTCCACGGAGGTGGAAGGGTCGGTAGCCAACCCGGGAAGAACCAGCAGCAAACCCGGGGAGGGCCGAGCAGACAAAAGAACAGCGCAGGGTCCTGTGTCGTTCCTCCACGAAGAGGGGGAGCGACATAATGGTGCCGTGACTCGGATAGGAAACCTAGGCAGGGTTTAGTGTCGTTCCTCCACGAAGAGGGGGGGGAGCGACAGGGAGAGTCGGGACAACCCTTGGGTAGCTCACCTGGATGTGAGTCAGGTGAACCTCTGTGCCTTGGGGGAGGGCCTCCTTCATGACGTCAGCATAATCTAACCCATCCGGACTAACACAGTGCCCGAATGAATGATGAGCCGCTTACCCTGGCATCAACAACAACAGGCCAACTCGGATTCTCCCCAGCTGATAGTAAACAAGACCAGGGCCAAGGCCAGGGCAATGAGCCCACGGTGGAGACTGTAGGGCAAAACAGAGGGCTCCCTGTGTCGTTTGCTCAACCTTACTCCCTAGCTAGGGGTCCCATGCGGCATGCTTCCTCTCAGTAAGTCATGGACTCAGAAAACAGCCCTCCCTAGAGAGCTGGGGTGCAGAGGACTCTCTCAAGCCCACCTCCTCACCGTCACTCCCTCCCACCGAGCAGCCCCCTGTTAATTAGCTCGGGCATCTGCTGGTCTGGGGGTCCCATCTCTATTACTTCCTAGCTGCTTCCTTGGGCAGTTCCCTTACCAATCTAAGCTTCAGTTTTCCTCTTTATAAAACACAGGCAGGGCCGGCGCCACGGCTCACTAGGCTAATCCTCCGCCTTGCGGCGCCGGCACACCAGGTTCTAGTCCCGGTCAGGGCGCCGGATTCTGTCCCAGTTGCCCCTTTTCCAGGCCAGCTCTCTGCTGTGGCCAGGAAGTGCAGTGGAGGATGGCCCAGGTCCTTGGGCCCTGCACCCCATGGGAGACCAGAATAAGTACCTGGCTTCTGCCATCGGATCAGCGCGGTGCGCCAGCTGCAGCGCGCTGGCCGCAGCAGCCATTGGAGGGTGAACCAATGGCAAAGGAAGACCTTTCTCTCTGTCTCTCTCTCTCACTGTCCACTCTGCCTGTCAAAAAAAAAAAAAAAAAAAAAAAAAGAAACACGGGCAATAATACAACTACACTTCAAAACACTTGTGGAAAAATGAAATTAAAAGATAATGGAAAATTTCCATGAATTTTTGAAAACATTATTTATTACTTGAAAGGCAGAGAGACAGAGAGAGAACTTTCATTTATTGTTTCACCCCCAAATGCCTGCAACAGCCAGGATTGGGCTATGTGGAAACCAGGAGCTGGGAACTCAACCCAGCTCTCCTACCTTGGGGACGGGGACCCAACTACTTGAGCTATCATCAGCTGCCTCCCAGTAGGAGGAAGTAGTAGGAAGCTGGAATTGAGAGTGAAGCTGGGACTCGAACCCAGGGACTTGGATATAGGGTGTGGGCCTACCGAGTGTCTTAACTGCTACAACAAACATCCACCCTTCCATGAAATTTCTGAAGACCCCTCCTACCCCGCCTCTCACAAGACAGTGAGAATTAAATAACAAAAGGTCGGTGATGTGGTGCAGTAGGTTAATCCTCCCATATGGGTGCGGTTCTAGTCCCAGTTGCTCCTCTTCTGATCCAGCTCTCTGCTGTGGCCTGGGAAAACAGTAGAAGATGACCCAAGGCCTTGGGCCCCTGCACCTACATGGGAGACCTGGAAGAAGCTCCTGGCTTCGAATTGGCGCAGCTCCAGCCATTGTGGCCATTTTGGGAGTGAACCAGCAGATGGAAGACCTCTCTCTCTCTCTCCCTCTCTCTCTCTCTCTCCCTCTCTCTCTCTCTCTCCCTCTCTCTGTCTGTAGCTCTGCCTCTCAAATAAATACATAAAATCTTTTTTTAAAAAAGGTATTTGTGACCCTAACTCAAAGTCTGACACAAAGTATGTTCTCAATAAACACTACCAACCAGCAAATACCAATACCAACTCTAGGAATCTCTCGGGATGTACAGGACAAGTCCCAGAGCGGTGGGAGCTATTGTCTCAGAAAGTGTTGGCCATGGTAGAAACAAATAAAGGAATATTCTCCTAAAACAGTCAAAATGGCTGTAATTTAATTGGAATTCCAATAACAACACAGAAGGACGCAGAGTGGGGGCACAGCCACTCTACGAGAGTCGGCATGCCATTAAGGGACATTTGCATTGTTTGTGTTTGTTGCTGTTAGTGTTATCGTATTTTTGCACAGACCTTTAATCTCGGAAATTAAATGACTACTCTAAAAGGTTACAGGACTTCTTAGCCTCCCTCCCCCGAGTTGTATTTCCTTTTGAGACATTTTAAAAGTTTCCAGTAGGAAAAAAAATATGCTGTAAAAGGCTAGGTTGAATTATATGATCCATTGAAATTAAAATGAAATTTTAAATTATCATGCAGTTCGGGATGATGTAGAATGAGTGATAATAAATAAAGGTTAAAAGGATGATGGCAGATCCTTTTTCATGGTTTTTATTTTTTTCCCTTTCTGTTGTTTATAAAAACCTTCTCAGAAGATTAAAAATAATATTTCTTTCCCTATTGATTTTTTTCTTTTCCCATTTGGCAAACATTAATTTATTTCCTGTGTTTCTAATGGAGCTGATATTAGTACAGCTTTATTTATTTATTTCATCCCCCGGACATCAGCATTACTGGTGACAGCCCAAGCCCAGGGGCAGCCGCCAGAGAGCCACAGGGGTGACAGTGCTGTCGTCTAGGTCCCACCAGCGTCCCCCAGCATCTGCATGGAGAGGACGCTTGCCTATGCACTCCAGACTCAGGGGGCTTCTTGCCCACCCCCCCATCTTGCGCAGGCTGTTCTGGAAACGGCCCAGCGTCCTGCTTGTGTGGTGCCCTCTGCTTGGAACTCCTCTTCCCTCTTCTTCCTGCCTTTAGGCCCCAGCTCAGATCCTGCCTTTCAGGATCACAAGGGCCCTGATGCCTTTGGTGTGCAGGGCACGAACCTCCCAGTAAAATGAGTTGCTCTCATCTAGTCAGCACGCCTTGGGGACCTCAGACCCAGGGTCACAAGCTAGATGCTCAACAATGACCGAGGCACGCTCCTGCCCCCAAGCAGGCCCCGTCCAGGTAGGGTGGACAATCATCTCAGGGCTGCAGTGCAGTGCTTCTCAGTGGGAGCCCAGAGGCAGGGCTCATTTTACTGGGGAACCTACACAGGGTAGGGTCAGGGAAGCCCGCCAGGAGGAGGTGGCATCTAAGCTGAATCTAGAAGGAAAGAAAAGCATGAAGAGAGGAAGTGGAAAACAGCTGAAGGGCTTGCCCAAAGAAGCACACCCAGGGGCCAGGTCAGGACTGACGGGGAGGTACCCAGACTCCTCCTAGTCCATCCCTAGCTTTCCCATGTTGTGACTATCGCCTTAATTTTGTTAGTTTTGCTGTTTGCTAGGTTCTGTAGTAATTGATTTACGGAGTCTTCTGGAGTCAGTGCCAGAGCTCAGAGAGACTGCTCTAACTGTGGGGTGTCCAGCATGTGTCAGAGGAGATTAGGCAGCATGGCTTCCTTGGATTTGAGAGGGCTGCCCTTCCTGCACACTGCCCCCAGCTCATCACCCCTAGGCACTGAGCCTTTCTGGAAGGCTCTCTTCTCCTGTCAGCTGTTTCTTCCAGAACCTTCTGCCAAAATCTATCTTGAAGCAACTTGTCACCTCAGAGTGCCTCCTCAGGTTCTTTCTTTTTAAAGATTTATTTTATTTGAAAGAGTTACAGAGAGAGGTAGATACAGAGAGAGAAGTCTTCCAACTACTGGTTCACTCCCTAAATGGCCCCAACAGCTGGAGCTGCACGGATCTGAAGCCAGGAGCCAGGAGCTTCTTCCAGGTCTCCCATGTGGGTGCATGGGCCCAAGGACTTGGGCCATCTTCTACTGCTTTCCCAGGCCATAGCAGAGAGCTGGATTGGAAGTGGAGCAGCCAGGACTTGAACCAGTGCCCATATGGGATGCTGGCGCTTCAGGCCAGGGCATTAACCTGCTATGCCACAGAGCCGGCCCCTCTCAGGTTCTTTCTTGTTCAAATAAATCCAGCATAGCCGGTCCTGACTGGCAGGTTGGTTTCTTCCAGACAACGATTGAGGGCTCCAGGCTCCTTCTGTGTGTGGCCCTGCTCTCCACAACATGGGGCGGGTGAGGTCACTGTGCCTTCCGTGGGCCAGCAGGAGGAATCAAGCACTGGAAACCTCACGCAGGAGAACAGAGTGGTACAGCCTGATAATGATGCACGCCACTGCTACTCGTGTTTTATTTCTAGAACTTAGTCACATGGCCACATTTACCTGTGTGCAGTCTAATTGTGTGCCCAGGAAAAGGAGTGTAAAACAGTTATAGAACAAATCCACTGGCTCCTCCACAACATATGAATTCCAGTCTTAGACTCCAAGGAGACTCAGTAAAAAAAATGGTGATCATTGTCTGGGTACAAATGCAGGCTCTCTGCTTGATAGGGGCTGGGATGATCCATTTCTTTTTCCCTTAGAAAAAGCAACGAGTTCACACAACAAACCAACCTCTCAGAGTTGAATCTGTCTGACTCCAAAGCTCTGTAACATCCACGAGAAGGTTCCTTTCAAGGAGCTTATAACTGAGAGGCAAGGGAGAGCAACTAGGTACTCACTGAATCCGAATTTATGCTTGATTTTTTTTTTTATTTTTTGACAGGCAGAGTGGACAGTGAGAGAGAGAGACAGAGAGAAAGGTCTTCCTTTGCCGTTGGTTCACCCTCCAATGGCCGCCGCGGCTGGCGCACTGTGGCCTGCACACCGCGCTGATCCGATGGCAGGAGCCAGGTACTTATCCTGGTCTCCCATGGGGTGCAGGGCCCAAGCACTTGGGCCATCCTCCACTGCACTCCTGGGCCACAGCAGAGAGCTGGCCTGGAAGAGGGGCAACCGGGACAGAATCCCCGACCGGGACTAGAACCCAGTGTGCCGGCACCGCAAGGCAGAGGATTAGCCTAGTGAGCCGCGGCACCGGCCTATGCTTGATTTTTCAATTGAGCAGTTTCACTATTTTCTCTTTCCCACCTGTATAAGACCTGTTGAGCTGTCTGTAGGTATTAACTCTCACCCAAGCCCCTAGCTGTAGCTATTGTTGCTTTTCACCAAATATTTCTGGCTCTCTCCACTCCCAAGCCCAAGATAGTATTGCATTTCCCTGGCTCCTTGAAGTTAGTTACCACCACGTGACTTCCTTTGGGTCACATAATGTGGATGAAAGTGACGTGTCCCCATTTGGGAGGAAATTTTAAGAATGAGGGGCACATTTGCCATAGCCTTCTTTTCCTCAATTCACGTGATTGGCAAATGCTCCATCAGCCAGGGCCCTGGAGTAAGGGGACGTGGGGCAGGGTCCCCAGCCAACCTGCAATGGGCTTGTACCATGAGCTTGGAAAACTTACTCGTTAATAGAAACCACTAAGCTTTTGCCAAGTCTTTTCTGCTGTATGGCCTAGCCTACCCAAAATCATCTCTCCCAACATATACACCACCCAGATATTTAAATGGATAATCATTTACGTAGTGGAATTTTGGCTTCAAAGAAAACCAACTCCTTTTGAAGTAAACAGTCTATCGTACAAATACGAACGGAGTCCAAATTTATGAATCTACTCCCTTGTGGAAAGGTGGCCTCACCTTCCATCTTACAGCCACTGGAGAATTCCAAAGCTTAGGATAATTTTGGTGATGTTGAAGTCTATGCTG
This sequence comes from Oryctolagus cuniculus, assembly GCF_051225735.1. Classification (NCBI taxonomy): domain Eukaryota; kingdom Metazoa; phylum Chordata; class Mammalia; order Lagomorpha; family Leporidae; genus Oryctolagus; species Oryctolagus cuniculus. The sequence continues at coordinate 144,228,431 of NC_142870.1, forward strand.
TTAAAAAAAATTAAAGTCAAGGAAGAAAACCAAAATTGGCCTCTTTAAGCACTAGACTGTAACAGACTAACAGAAGCACTGTGAGGCTTAAAGGAGTAGGGACCCAATTCATGACTAACTGTGTGTGAGAAAGAGAGCAAAGCAAGTCGGAGCAAGGCCAGTGGCCCTCAGATAGCCATGGTCCCAACACCAGGCCCCAGGTGGGAAGTGAGGATGTGGCCGATTCCGACAGGCCAGGCAGATGTCTCTGCACTGGTGCCTTCATTCTGAACCAGGCAGAAGCAGCAGAGTGAGGACTGCATATAAGTCAAAGAAACCAAGAAGAGCAGGCTAAGTGCCCCTGGCGCAAGCAGTCCTGTCCACAGAGCAAGTGAGGTAGGGGCTGGCTCATCTGACAGAGGTGAAAAGCTCTGAGAGGATTCCTCTTAGAAAAAGAGTTAGAAAAACTCCAACTCTGCCACCTAGCAGGAGCAGTTCAACCATGACCTCCCCTTAGAGCAGAGGTGGGCAAGCTCAAGTTTGAGTCCCAGTAATCTGTGACAAGAAATTAATGGGACAGTGGAATCCTATATCAGAGTTCCTGAGTTCAGCCCCCAGCTCTGCTTCTCACTCCAGCTTCCTGCTAACGCGCACCCTGGAAGGCAGCAGGTGATGGCTCAAGCACTTGGGCCCCTTCTGTCCATTGGAAGACCCAGACTGAGTTCTGAGTTCTTGGCTTCAATCTCACCTAGCCCTAGTTATTGCAGCCATTTGGGGAGTGAGAGAACCAGAACACAGAAAATTTCTTCTGTCCCCTCATTCTCTTTTTTGTTTGTTTGTTTTGAAAAGCAGAGTTACAGAAAGAGAAGAAGAGAGACTGAGAGGCCTTCTCTCTGCTGGTTCACTCTCCAAATGGCCACAAGAGCCAGGGCTGGATCAGGCCCCAAAGACAGGAGCATGGGACTCCATTGGGATCTCCCATAAAGGTAGTAGGGTCTCCAGCATCTTTCCTAGGTGCAGTGTCAGGGAGATGGGTTGGAAGTGGAGCAGCCAGGACTCCCTCAAATCAGAGCTCATAGGGGATGAAGGCATCACAGGCAGAGGCTTAACCTGCTGTGCCACAATATCAGCCCCAGATAAATATTTTTTTTACAAAGAAATAATCATAGGTAGTGAAAGGAAAGGCCTTTTTATCACATTTAACCTCAACAGGTTTCTACCTCTTTTAAAGGAGGCAATCAATGGTATGTAATGCTGGATTTCAGATTCTGCTCTCCTGGGATTAGAATTCTGCTCTGTTGCTGAACTTGACCAAATGTCTCAACTTCCCTGTTAGTTTCCTTATCTATAAATGAACACAATTATACCTTCCTATATGATTAAGTTGGATGAAATGAGTGTTCTTGCTGGCCAGAGGTGAAACTCACATACCCTTCCATTGATCCTGCTTGGGAACCTTGTATAGGGTCTATTTTAAGGAAGAGGATATCTGCATTTGCTTGGCAAAGAAAGAATGCCTTTTTCTTGTTCATTTTTAAAAGACTTATTTATTTATTTATTTATTTGAAAGTCCGAGTTACAGAGAGAGAAAGAGACAGAAGAGAGAAAAAGAGAGAGAGAGAGAGAGAGAGAGAGAGAGCGAGAGATCTTCCATCTCAGGTTCAGTCCCCAAATGGCCACAATGGCTGGGGCTAGGCCAGGCTGAAGCCAGGATCCAGGAGCTTCATCCAGGTCTCCCACATGGGTGCAGGGGCACAAGAACTTGGGCCATCTTCTGCTACTTTCCCAGGTACATTAGCAGGGAGGTGGATTGGAAGTAGAGCAACCAGGTCTTGAACTGGCTCCCATATGGGATACCAGCATCGTAGGCAGTGGCTTTACCCACTACACCACAGCATTGGCCCCAAAGGGGAAGAAGTTAATTGGGTGTTTGGCCTGAGTGAGAAGTTAAGATGCAGCTTGTTCCCTTGCTGGTCTGGAGGATGGTGAGCAAAGGAGACTGAAGGAATTGTGTGTAAGAAGTCTTTGCAAGGCTTGCCAGCCAGTCTGCTGGTCTTAGGTGACCAAGCAAAGCTGGAAGTAGAGAATGGGATCATTCTGTTCCTTACACCTACCACGCCTGCTCTGCCATATTTGTACTCACAGATTGTAAAACTCAAAAATTCAACCCACAGTGACAACATACATCAGTCAATGTAACTGTGGCTTCTGTACTACCTCCTCAACAATTATTCATTCTATCTCAGTAAGTCTTCCTCCAAGAAGTATTCCTTTTGAAATGTGAGCTTGGTAACTTATAAACAGATCCTGATTTCTTAAAAACAGCACGTTATATTTATCTAGAAAATAAAACACAAGTGAATCACGAAAGCACCTCTACCTCGTTTCAGTTTCTAATTCTGCAGCAATTCTATTTCTGGAGAATTATTACCAAAATCTGGTGTTTCCCAAAGCCAGTCTATATCCAGATAACCAACTGTTGATAATGATTTCTTGTAAGAGCAGAAAGAGGATAGTTCACAAAATTTTATTTTTTTAGTTTCTTACATTTCAAGTATTTTACTAAATAATTTATTTTCTGAAAATTGAATGTCAATGCCACTTAGCATAAAAAACAGGGAACTGCGGGGCTGGTGTTGTGGTGCAGCAGGTTAAGATGCCACTGCAATGCTGGCATCCCCTATGAGCGCCATTTCGAGTCTCAGCTGATCCGCTTCGGAGCCTGCTCCCTACGACTGTGCCTGGGAAAGCAGCAGAGGTTAGGCCAAAGGCTTGGTCCTCTGCTACCAAGTGGAGACCTGGATGGAGTTTCTAGCTCCTGACTTATGCTTGGTCCAGGTCAGACTATCACGGCCATTTGATGAGTGAACCTGCAAATGAAGATCTCATTCTCTGTCTCTCCCTCACTTTCTGTGTCACTCTGCCTTTCAAATAAATACAATAGATATTTCTTAAAAATCCAGGAATTGTTGAAACATATAACACCCTGAGAAATCCCAGAAACACATCAAGTAAAAGACAGACACAGGAAGCTTGCACACTTTATTATGGTTCCATTATATTCATTACAGAGCAGACAAAGCTAATTGACACTGAGAGAAGTCTGGTTGGTGATTGATTCTGCCAAACAGGGGATGGTAGATTGGAAAATGAGAGAATTTTAAACTATACTCAAGGTCACATGATAAATCCATGAAACATTTTATTTAAAAAACTGGATAATTGAAAAAAAGGAGTTGACCAACAAAGACAAAAGTGAAAAAAACAGAATGAGTTTTTTAGTAGCTCCAAGATGGCGGAATAGGGAGGGAGTGCACTGATAGTCCGGGAAAAGATAGTTTAATAAAAGTGGAGTTACTGTAGTCTCAGGGAAGAATTAGGGAAAAAACTGCAGAGGAAACTCTTCCAGAATTAGTGGGACACGGTGGACCTACGTGGAAGGCACGGGTGCCCACAATCAGGACCCCAGCCACCGAATCTACACACCAGTGCTGGAAAGGGAGGTGAGGAGAAACTGCAGTAGCCTGAGACATTGACGGAAAAGTGGCAGGAAGAACCTAGAGGGAACGAGGCGTGAAGCCTGTGGGGGGAAGTACACCAGCCTAACTAGAGGAGAGAAAAAAATAAAATAAAAGGGACTGGTATGGACACGATCCCTCTCTCCACTCACCTTACAAAGGCGGGGAAGACAATGGAGCAGGCCCTATTTTGGGCATATGTAACAGCTGCAAAAGCTCCGGGCTACGCCTGCCCTCACCCAAGCAGAAAAACCTAACTCTGGTGGGGAGAAATAACAGCAGATTAAGACCTAGCGAATATGTGGAGCTTATAAACTGGGACTGTGAAAAAAAAAAACAAAACTGAGGGTGTGTGGGAGAACTCACTGTGTGGCTGATATGTGAATAGTCTCTGTGGGAGATGCCAAAAACTCGGTAACCTTGGCTATGCGGTGAGAGACATTGCAGGGTAATCTAAGCTTACACTGAGGACTGCACAGATCCTTTGTGTGATCCTTGGGACAGAGCAGACAAATAATATACCCACTGGGGCTAGTGCTCAGGCATTGACTGCCATCAAGGAGAAGAGCTCAGCTGAGTGGAATTATTTCACTTCTGAAAAAAGAGAGAGAGAAGATTTACCATGTCAAACCTGGGTGTGTCACCTTCAGCACACCCTTGACCAAGAAGAACTGTTGGCCAGTGCTGCAGCTCACTAGGCTAATCCTCCGCCTTGCGGCACTGGCACACCGGGTTCTAGTCCCAGTTGGGGCGCCGGATTCTGTCCTGGTTGCCCCTCTTCCAGGCCAGCTCTCTGCTGTGGCCCGGGAGTGCAGTGGAGGATGGCCCAAGTACTTGGGCCCTGCACCCCATGGGAGACCAGGATAAACACCTGGCTCCTGCCTTTGGATCAGCACGGTGTGCTGGCTGCAGCATGCCAGCTGCAGCAGCCATTGGAGGGTGAACCAACGGCAAAAGAAGACCTTTCTCTCTGTTTCTCTCTCTCACTGTCCACTCTGCCTGTCAAAAAAAAAAAAAAAAAAAAGAACTGAACAGAGCTCTCTGACCATACCTATCACAAGCCTCTAGAGATTCACCAAAAGGAGACAGTCCACTTAATCTAGAGTCATAGTATAACAAGAAAAGCCACCACAGTGAGGGGGAAAAAAAAGAAGAAACCAAAGAATATCTCCACAGTGCCAAACAACAAATGCAGAAACCAAGGAAACAAGAACAAGGAAGACATTATGATGCCCCAAGTAAACAAGACAATCCAATTCAAGATTATGAAGATGATAAGATTGAAGTAATGCAAGATAGGGATTTCAAAAAATTTATAAGAACATTTAGAAGTTCTCAAACACAAATGCATGAAATAAAGAAATCCATACAGGATAGGACAGAAAATCTCTCTTGTGAAAATGAAATCTTAAGGAGGAATCAAAATGAAATGAAGAAACTAGTAGAACATGAAATTGAGATATTGAATAGAAATCAAAATGAAATGAAGAATTCAATAGATCAAATGACAAACACATTTGAGAGCCTTAAAAACAGAATCAGTGAGATAGAAGAGAGAATATCGGACTTAGAAGACAGAGCACAGGAAAACATACAGTCAAACCAAAGAAAAGAAGAGGAAATTAGAAATCTAAAAAATATTGTTAGGAATCTACAGGATATTATTAAAAAAACCCAATATTCGGGTTCTAGGAGTTCTTGAAGGCAGAGAGAGAGAGACAAATGATTAGAAGGCTTTTTTAGTGAGATACTAGCAGAAAATATCCAGGGTTTGGAGAAAGAAAGAGACATCGAGTACAGAAAGCACACAGAACCCCCAATAAACATACCAAAAGAGATCCTCACCACAATGAAACATAAAGAAAAGATTCTAAAATGTGCAAGAGAGAAACGTCAGATTACTTTCAGAGGATCTCCATTAGACTCACAACATACTTCTCATCAGAAACACTACAGGCTAGGAGGGAATGGCGAGACATAGCCCAGGTACTAAGAGAGAAAAACTGCCAGCCCAGAATATTATATCCTGCAAAGCTCTCATTTGTGAATGAAGGGGAAATAAAGACCTTTCATAGCAAACAGAAATTGGAAGAATTTGTCACCACTCGTCCAGCCCTGCAAAAGATGCTTAAAGATGTGTTACACACAGAAACACCGAAACACAACCATCAGTATGAAAGAAGGTAAAGGAAGAAAACCTCCCAGTAAAAGATCACAGGAAGTTCAAAGCATATATTAGAAAAATCTTTGGGAAAATGGCAGGGCAAAGTTACTACTTATCAATAGTCACACTGAATGTTAATGGCCTCAACTCTCCAGTTAAAAGACACAGACTGGCTGAATGGATTAAGGAACAAACCCCATCTATTTGCTGCTTACAAGAAACACATGTTTCCAACAAAGATGCATGCAGACTGAAAGTGAAAGGCTGGGAAAAGATATTTCATGCAAACAGAAACCAAAAAAGATCTGGCATAGTCATCTTAATATCAGACAAAATAAACGTTAACACAAAAACTGTTAAGAGAGACAAAGAGGGGCACTATATAATGATTAAGGGATCAATTCAACAGGAAGATGTAACTATTATAAATGTAAATGCACCTAATTACAGGGCACCAGTTTATTTGAAATATATGTTAAGAGACTTAAAGGGAGACTTAGACTCCAATTAAATAGTATTGGGGGACTTCAATACTCCACTCTGAGAAATAGGCAGATCAACCAGACAGAAGATGAACAAGGAAACAGCAGATTTAATCGACACTATAGCCCAAATGGATCTAACAGATATCTACAGAACTGTACATCCTGCACTTAAAGAATTTACATTCCTCTCAGCAGTACATGGAACCCACTCTAGGACTGACCACATACTAGGCCATAAAGCAAGTCTCAGTAAATTCAAAAGAATTGAAATCATACCATGCATCTTCTCAAAGCACAGGAGAATGAAGCTGGAAATTAGCAACTCAGGAATCCTAGAGTATATGCAAACACATGGAGACTGAACAACATGCTCCTGAATGAACACTGGGTCATAGAAGAAATCAAAAGAGAAATCAAAAACTTTCAGGAAGTAAATGAGGATAACAAAACAATATACCAAAACACATGGGATACAGCAAAAGCAGTGTTGAGAGGAAAGTTTATAGCAATAGGTGCCTACATCAAGCAATTGGAAAGGACCACATAAATGAGCTATCAATACATCTCAAGTATCTATAAAAACTGCAGAAAAGCAGACACAAATCTAGTAGGAGAAGAGAAATAATTAAAATCCCAGAAGAAATCAACAGGATTGATGCAAAAAAATTACAAAAGATCAGTCAAATGAAGAGCTGGTTTTTTGAAAACATAAACAACATTGACACACCATTGGCCCAACTAACTAAAAAAAGAAGAGAAAAGACCCAAGTCCATAAGATCAGACATGAAAAAAGGAATGTAACAACAGACACCACAGAAATAAAAAGAGTCATCAGAAATTACTACAAAGAGTTGTAGGCAGAAGCATGTTGTTATGTGCAGAAGCATGAAGTAAGACCCCTACCTTACACCTTACACAAAAATCCACTCAACATGGATTAAACATCTAAATCTATGACCTGATACTATCAAATTATTAGAGAACATTGGAGAAACCCTGCAAGATATAGGCACAAACAAAGACTTCTTGGAAAAGACCCCAGAGGCACAGGCAGTCAAAACCAAAATTAATAATTGGGATCACATAAAATTTAGAAGATTATGTACTGCAAAAGAAACAGGAGAGTGAAGAGGCAACCGACAGAATGGGAAAAATACTTGCAAATTATGCAACCAATAAAGGATTAATAACCAGAATCTACAAAGAGATCAAGAAACTCCACAACATCAAAACAAACAACACACTTAAGAGATGGGCCAAGGACCTCAATAGACATTTTTCCAAAGAGGAAATCCAAATGGCCAACAGACACATGAAAAAATGTTCAGGATCACTAGCAATCAGGGAAATGCAAATCAAAACCACAATGAGGTTTCACCTCACTCTGCTTAGAATGGCTCACATACCGAAATCTACCAACAACAGATGCTGGCGAATGTGGGGAAAAGGGGACACTAACCCACTGTTGGTGGGAATGCAAACTGGTAAAGCCACTATGGAAGTCAGTTTGGAGATTGCTCAGAAACCTGAATATAACCCTACCATTTGACCCAGCCATCCCACTCCTTGGAATATACCCATAGGAAATTAAATTGGCAAATAAAAAAAGCTGTCTGCACCTTAATGTTTATTGTAGCTCAATTCGCAATAGCTAAGACCTGGAATCAACCTAAATGCCCATCAACAGTAGACTGGATAAAGAAATCATGGGATATGTACTCTATAGAATACTATACAGCAGTAAAACAAAATGAAATCCAGTGATTTGCAACAAAATAGAGGAATCTGGAAAACATCATGCTGAGTGAATTAAGCCAGTCCGAAAGGGACAAATATCGTATGTTCTCCCTGATCATTGACAACTAACCGAGCACCTAAAATGAAACCTGTTGAAGTGAAATGGACACTATGAGAAACAGTGACTTGAGCAGCCCTTGTCCTGACTGTCGAGGAACAACTTACTACTTTATTCCTTTTAGTTTTTTTGTTGTTGTTGTTCTACTTAATACTATTGGTTGAACTCTTTAATTAACACACAATTATTCTTAGGTGTTTAAATTTAACTGAAAAGTGATCCTTGCTAAAAGTAAGAGGGAGAATAAGAGAGAGAAGTGATGTACAGTTCGGCACATGCTCAATTGGACTTGCCCCTAATGGTAGAGTTAGAAACATGCCAGGGGATTCCAAATTCAATCCCATCAAGGTGGCATGTACCAAACCCATCTCACTAGTCAACGTGATCAGTTTCAGTTCATAATTGATCATAGTGATAGGATTAAGAGTCAAAGAGATCACGTAAACAACACTAGTGTCTTCTAATACTAACTGATAGAATTAAAAAGGAGAGAACAATCCAGCATGGAAAGCGGGATACACAGCAGACTCATAGAATGGTAGATGTCCTAAACAGCACTCTGGCCTCAGAATCAGCCCTTATGGCATTCAGATCTGGCTGAAGAGCCCTTGAGAGTATTTCAGGCATGGAAAGCCAAGACACTCTGGCAAAAAATGACCTAAATGAAAGATCTCTGTGAGTGAGATCCCAGTGGAAAGAACGGGCCATCAAAGAAGGAGGTACCTTTATCTGAAGGGAGGAGAGAACTTCCACTTTGACTATGACCTTGTCTAAATAAGATCGGAGTTTGTGAACTCAAGAGGCCTGCATCCCCTTGGCAACTCATGACAAAAGCCTCGGGTGATTTCTGATACCATAAACAAGGGTGTCAATTGTTAAGTCAACAACAGGAGTCATTGTGCACTTACTCCCCATGTAGGATCTCTGTCCTTAATGTGATGTACTATGTGAATTAACGGTAAAACCAGTACTCAAACAGTACTTTACACTTTGTGTGTCTGTGTGGGTGTAAACTGTTGAAATCTTTACTTAATATATACTAAATTGATCTTCTGTATATAAAGATAATTGAAAATGAATCTTGATTTGAATGGGATGGGAGAGGGGGCAGGAGATGGGAGGGTTGCAGATGGGAGGGAGGTTAGGTGGGAAAAAGCCGCTATAATCCTAAAGTTGTACTTTTGAAATTTATATTTGCTAAATAAAAGTTAAAAAAAAAAACAGAATGAAAGGTGGTAGCATTGGGAGTGAATTTCAAACTGAACTTAAACAGAGTTAAGAAGAAATGAATGAATGGGGAGTGGTAACACTGCTGCCATTCAAGAAACTCTACATCTGTCACCAGAGGAAATTAGCTATGGCAAACTTAGGCACACCCATCAGTCTTCATAATAAAAAGCATGACAATGTCTTAGACAAAAAGCTCAGGGAACTTCACACCAAAGGAAATTCCATGACATCCAAAACAAAACAGATAAAATGTTGGAGACTCTTCCAGACTTAGGAAGGAGTAGGACAATTTGGTAAGACAAGGAAAAGATTCCTGCTGTGTGCTGTAAGAAGGCAAGCATTACTCAAACCTCTCCTGGGAGCTTTTGAAAAATAAATAAAACACTTTGATTCTGAATGGTTCTAATTTTTATAGTGTCTAAATAAATACTAGTTTCACTATTTTTTGTTTCCTATACATTCATAAACAACAATAGGAAAGTTTTAACATTTCAATGGAAAATTTTAGAGGTCATGGAACAAACATAATTTTTCCATTGATCATTAAGATAATTGTGTATATTTCAGCATTCATACTGATTGTTTTCGTCCCATGTTACATGAGAGTTGCTTGTATTTGTATACTTTTGAGCAAATACTCATTAAATTTTATTTCTTATTTTATCAGCTATAGACAGCATCTCTTGACACCCTTCTGTTGGTTGATGAAATTAATGCTCTCGCAATACTCTCCCGTTCTGTTGCCTCTCCAGGCCCTAAGTTCTTTCATGATACCATTGCTTTTCAAGTGTAAAAATAATTACAATTGGAATTTTAATTTGTCTCTGATAGATTTTAATACTTGACGACCAATAAACAGCATTTGAATAGAAGTTTTAACTCCTTTTTTTGTTTTTGTTGTGAGAAAAGAGACATAACTTCTACATATTACAAGAGTGCTCTAGCTTTGGAATCATCATGTTTGTGGAACAGAATTCACTCCACATTAAAGACAACCATCTCAGAGCCCTCTGGCTGCCTGTTCTCATGGGGCTCTCCTGAGTTCTGATCTGCTACATGGCCATCCTGTTAAGTACTTATCTTGAGCTGGCTCCACAGTTTCTTGGAACTAATGTCTCTCTTACCTGCTCTTTGTTTCTGTTCCTTTTTTTAAAGAAAAGGTGCATGGAATGCCTATTGTAATTCCACATTATTCTTTCACCCCAGGCAAAGGTATTGCTTCATTGCCTGTAAGTCCAACTTATTGCTGACAATAGTATTTTCATATTTCTCCTTGATATCCTGATGTGTAGTCAGGATACATGTGTTTATCAAGTGTAGCGTTCATGCCCTCTTTTCTTCTTTTTCAATTTTTTATTTATATAATATAAAGGCAAAAATTTCATATATTTAAATATAAATTTTAAGAACACAATGAAACTTCCCACCCCACCCTCCCTCTCTTCTCCTTCCCTTCTTATTTTTCTTTTGACTTTTGCAATGACACACTTTCAATTTACTTTTTAATCACAAGCTTAACCTTCCATTAAATAAAAAATTCAGCAAGTAGTAAGTAGAAAAACCGTTGTTCCTTAGGATTATAGACAAGGGCTATAAACCATAACCAAATCTCACAATGTCAATTTCACTCAGCTACATTACATTTTTTGTGCTCTATATATCTGTTACCACAAATATCATGTTTTCCTCGATATCCTCTTAATGAAAACTCATATTTCTTGAACTTGGAGCTATTTTAAAATTATGTCTTTAAATATTTCTTCCTATATTCTTTCTTCTTTAAGTAATTTGTAAAAATAAACATTGCCTTACTTAAACTGCTCCTTTTCATCATTTAACACTTTACCCTACATTCTACAAGTATTTTTAGTATTCTATATTATGCAATATTTAAATTTTATTTCAGGGTTTCTATTAACTTATTTTTATTCAGGAATAACTTTCTTGAGAGACAATGCAATGATTCTTAAGCATCTCTAGATATGTGTATATGCACCCATGAAAGCACCACTCAGATCAAGCCATAACACATTTCCAGTAACAAAGTAGATACTTTCCTGGCCGTATCAGTTGATGCTTCCAAAGGTCACCCACTCTTCCAATTTCTATCACCACAGACCAGTTTTGCTTATTTTGAGTTCATATAAATTAAATAGAAGTGTGTTTGGCAAAATAATCCCAACTCCATGTGAAAACATATCCATGCTCTCATACCTTAAACCTGTAAAATCATTGCCTCCTATGGTCCAGAGAGAGTGGCAGGAGAGGACCATGTAGATGTAAGTCAGGGATCTTGAGCCAGGGAAGTGGATCCTGGGTTTTCTAGTTGGGTTCAATATAACCACAGGGGTTCATATAAACGATAACAAGAGGCAGGAGAGGTAAAGGAGAAAAGGATCACAAATACAGATATGTGGAGGGAGAAGGAAGGAGAGGGAGATGGGAAGAGAGCCTGGGAGGGAGGGTGGACAACCATGAGTCCATGCTGATGCTGTTGAAGACAGCGGAAGGGCCTGGGTGCCAAGGACTGCAGAGAGCTTCCAGAGACCAGGGAAGGAGCTTATTCCCTCCTCAAGCCCTGTCGACACCTTCACTTCAGCTTAGTAACCTTTTTTTTTTTTTTTGACTTTTGATTTCAAAACTGTAATATAATAAATTTCCGTCATTTTAAGCCACTAAGTTGTGGTCATTTGTTAGAGCATCCACAGAGGGGCCAGTGTTGTGGCTCAGTGGGTTAAGTAGCCACCTGCGACACCAGGATCCCATATAAATGCCAGTCCAGTCCTGGCTGCTCCACTTCCAATTCAGTTCCTAGATAATGGCCCAAGTGTCTGGGGCCCGCTGCCCACATGGGAGATCTGGATGGATTTCCAGGCCTGCCCATCCCAGCCATTGTTGCCATTTGGGAAGTGAGCCTGTGAATGGAAAATCAATCTCTCTCTTTCTCTCCGCCCCCCCCCCCAAACCCGGATCTCTCTGTCTTTCCCTGTCTCCCTGCAACCCTGCCTTTCAAATAAATACTCCTTTTTTTTTTTTTTTTTTTTTTTAAGCAGCCATAGAAAGCTACAGTATATAATCTCTGTGTCTGGCTTTTCCCTTTTTTTTCTGCTCTTTCCTTGTTTTTCCCCCCCTCAACATTGTATTTGTGATATTCATTTACACTGTTGCATCCGTCAGTAGATTTTGTTGTTGTGAATAGACCACAAATGGCTGGGGCTAAGCCAGGCTGAAGCCAGGATCCAGGAGCTTCATCCAGGTCTCCCACATGGGATTAGGGGCCCAAGCACTTGGGCCATCTTCAGCTGCTTTCCCAGGCGCATTAACAGGGAGTTGGATCAGAAGCAAAGCTGCTGGGACTTGAACCAGCACTCATGTGGGATGCTTGTGCTGCAGGCGGCCGCTTTACCTACTATGCCACAGCGCTGGCCCCTGTAGTTTTCTAATGACTGTCTTCTTGGTTTCGTAGATGTGCTGACCTCATGCTGTGAATTGGGAAGTCTGGAGGAATTCAGGGTTACATTACACGGTTTTTAACCTACATGTTTGGAACTTAGCAGTGAAGCCATCTAGCTCTGGAGTTTCCTTGGAGGAAAAGTTTTAAATTATAGATTAATCTTCTCAATAAACATGGAATTGTTCAGAGTATTTTTTTCTCCTTGTGTAAGCTGGTAAATTCAGTAAATCTCTAGGAATTTGTCCATTTTTATAAATTTTAATTTTTTATAATAAAGTTGTCTCCAGTATCTTCTTTACATTTGCAATTTTTATAGAAAGTGTGGTGATATTCCTATATACACTTCTGCTATCTACAATTTGTATTTTTTCTTTTTCTTCTTGATTAGTCTTGCTAAAGAGTTGTCAATTTTATCAAGTTTTTCAAAGAAGCAATTTTTATCTTTTCTGAGAAATTTATCATTATTTTCTATCTTATGTTGTTTCCTATTACCTTGTTTTCTGCTTTTATCTTTGTGATTTTTCTCATTCTACCTTCTTTTAATTTAATTTAATGATCTTTTACTAGTCTCTTAAGGAAGAAGCTTAGGTAGTTGATTTTCAACTTCTTTTTCTTTTAAAATATTCAGGAGCCATAAATGTTCCTTTTTGCACTGCTTTGTATGAGTTTCATAATCTGGAGAAGGTTGTTGAGGTATAATTGATATGAAACAAAACACGTATATTTGAAGTGCATAATTTGATAAGTTTTGGTGTATATGTACATTCATAAGACCACCAAAAACCAACCACCCATCACCCTCCAAAGTTTCCTTGCTTCTCTTCGCTCCCTTGTTCTATCTCTTTCTGCCCTCATCTACCCTATCCCCAATCACTGATTGTCTTTCTCTCACTATAGATTAGTATCTATTTTATAGGACTTTGAAGAAATGAAATTAAGTATAGATACTAATTTCTTTCCAGTTTTCTCACTTAGAATATTTATTATTTTGATATTCATCCACATTATGGCATATTTCAATTACTGATATATTTTATAGATGAGTAATATCCCATTATTGGGAAACACCATAATTTGCATAACCATTCATCTACTGATGGATATTAGGTAGCTTCAAGTTTGGAGATGTTACAGCTACAGCTGCTATAAACATTTATGTATTCTTGAATTCACTTTGGCAAAATTTTGTTTAGAATTTTTTCTCCAGTTCATGAAGTATGTTTGTCTATAGATCTCTTTTCTAGTGATGTCATTTTTATGTTTTGGGGGCAGAGTAATGTTGGTTTTGGAGAACGAATGGGGAGTATTACTTTCTTTTCAGTTTTCTGGAAGAGTTGCTATGGAACGGGTGTTATATGTTTGAATACAGCGCAATCACCTGAGTCTGAAGTTTTCTTTATTTTATTTTACTTTTTTATTTTTATTATTATAAGAGAGCAGAGTTCATGTATTTCATAGGTACAATTATAAGAAAATAACCATACTCCCTTCCTTTCTCTCTCTCTCTTAATACCCCTCTTTCATTTTCTTTTTTTAAAAAATTTTTGCAAAAACATAATTTCAATCTACTCTATAATCACCACTAACTCTACTCTACTCTATAATGCACCACTAACTGTAATATTCAATAAGTAATAAGTAGAAAGACCACAGTCTCATGGTAGTATAAACAAAGGCCAAAGACCCAATTTTAAACTATAAATTTGATAGAGTTCATAGATATGGTTTGTATTTTTGCTTGACTGGACAGTGCATATCTTTCAAGGAATTTGTCCACTTCACCTAAACTGGTGAATTGGTTGGCAAGGTTTTCAAAATATATCCTTATTCACCTTTTATTATTTGTAGAATCTACTAGACTCTATAATGATATAATCTCTCACTATAAATATTTTAAGTTTATTTTGTCCTTTTCTCTGATAAGTCTGGCTGGACATTTATCAATTTTATTGATCTTCTCAAGGAACCAGCTTTTGATTTCATTGACTTTCCTCTTTTTTTCTCCTTATATTTCATTTGATTCCTACTTTGATCTTTATTATTTTATTTTTCTATTTATTTTGGTTTTAATTCACTCTGATTTTTCTAGTGCCTTAAGGTGGGAGGTGAAGCTATCAATTTGACACCTTCTTTCTTTTCTTCTGTAAGCATGTAACACTATAGATATTTCCCTAAATATTGCTTTAGCAGCATTCCACAATTTTTTGTATGCTGTATTTTCATTTTTATCCAGTTCAAAACACTTTTTAAATTTCATCTTTAACCTATGAGTTATTTGTGTGTGCTTTGTTTAGTTTCCAAATATTTAGATATGTTGTATGTACACCTCAGCACTGTTGACTTTTTGTGCCAGAAAATTCTGTGCTGCTGAACTGTTCCTTGTACTGTAAGATGTTTAAAAGTATCACTGGTAGGCCGGCGCCATGGCTCAATAGGCTAATCCTCCGCCTTGCAGTGCCGACACCCCAGGTTCTAGTCCTGGTTGGGGCGCCCGATTCTGTCCCGGTTGCCCCTCTTCCAGGCCAACTCTCTGCTATGGCCCGGGAGTGCAGTGGAGGATGGCCCAAGTGTTTGGGCCCTGCACCCCATGGGAGACCAGGATAAGCACCTGGCTCCTGCCTTCGGATCAGCGCAGTGTGCCGGCCGCAGTGGCCATTGGAGGGTGAACCAACGGCAAAGAAAGACCTTTCTCTCTGTCTCTCTCTCTCTCTCACTGTCCACTCTACCTGTCAAAAAAAAAAAAAAAAGTATCACTGGTGCCACCAACTAACTGCCAATAGTACCGTCTGATATATAACACAGACATTATTAGACATTGCCTAACGTTTCCCAGTTGAACATGGGGGTCAAATTGCCCCAGTTGAGAGAACCCTTAGGATTTATAATATACATATTTGATTTTAATATAATACACATCTTTGATACATCTTTAAAGTATTTAATACATGCTTTAACATATCTTTATCACATTCTTTCTTCGAATGATGCTATACCACTTGAAATTTAGTATAAGAAAATTATGAATGTATCTTCACCTTTTTCTTTTTTTAAAAAGATTTATTTATTTATTTGAAAGTCAGAGTTACACAGAGAGAGAAGGAGAGGCAGGGAGAGAGAAAGGTCTTCCATTCACTGGTTCACTCCTCAAATGGCTGCAATGGTTGGAGCTGCACCAATCCAAAGCCAGGAGCCAGGAGCTTCTTCCAGGTCTCCCACATGGGTGCAGGGACTCAAGGACTTGAGCCATCTTCTAATGCTTTTCCAGGCCATAGCGCAGAGCTAGATAGGAAGTGGAGCAGCCAGACTGCACCGGTACCCACATGGGATACTGGTACTGCAGGCAGCGGCTTTACCCGCTAGGCCACAGCGCTGGCCCCCTTCACCTTTTTCTCAGCATGCTTTGTCCTACTGTTATCAAATATTTCACTTTTATGTATGTTATATGCAGCCTTATCTGCTACGCCACAGTGCTGGCTCCGCTGTCTGAGAGATTTCAATAGCTGTCATAAAGCAAGTCAAGTATTGACAAATTCTTTGAGATTTGTACATATGAAGAAGTCATTTCACCACCATTTTAAGCATATAGCTTGGGGACCAACACTCTGCACAGCAAGTGAATCTGCTGTTTGTGACATCGGCAGTTGTATCAGAGTGCCAGTTCAATGCCAGACACTCCACTTCCAATGCAGCTTCCTGTTAATGTGTCTGGAAAGGTGGCGGGCGACCTCCAAGTTCTTGGGCCCCTTCCATTCATGTGGGAGTCCCTGGCTCTTGACTTCAGCCCAGCCCAGCTCTGTCTGTCATGGTCATTTGGGGAATGAACCAGTGGATAAGAATTAAAAATAAAAGATTTTCAGAAAACTTTATGAAAATATAGACAGACAAGTCAATGAAATTAGAAAGACAATTCGTGATATGAATGAGAAATTCGGCAGAGAGACACAGATTATAAATAAGAACCAGTCAAATCTTGGAGCTAAATAATCCAATTAATGAAACAAAACTACACTGGAGATCCTCAGTGGCAAGCTGGATCAAACAAAAGACTTTCTGAGCTTGGAAACAGATCTTTTGAAATAATCCAGTGAGACAAGAAAAAAAGTTTATTCCCCATTAATGATGTAATTATTTCTCTTTTGCCTTAACTTATTATGGAGTATGGTTTGTAAGACTGGGACATTCTGGGTGATCTTAATACCTTATTTGAAATTCATACTTTATATCATATAAATAAATCTTACTAATTTTTCTTATTTTTAATTCAATTTTTGTTGCATTTTGTTAACTGCCCATTCATTGTTGATTAATTTCCTCTTATTATATAAAATATTTTCATTTTTATTATAAAAGCAGAGAGACAGAGATTTTTTGTCCACTGGTTTGCTCTCAAAATGCCCACAACAGAAAGGCCTGTACAAGAAAAAAAACCAGGAGCCTGGACCTCCATCCATGTTTCTCATATGGCTGGCAGGGAGTTAAATACTTGAGACATCATCTGCTGCCTCCCAGGGTGGCCATTAGCAGGAAGATGGAATCAGAATTGGCAGCCAAAGCCAGGCATGCAACCTCAGCACTCCGATGTGAAATGTGAGCATCTTAACTCATATCTCAACCAATGCCCAGCCCCAAGTTCCAATTTTTGTCGTCTGCTTCTAGAGTGACTGTGTCCCTTTGGGAGCTGAGCCAGAAGCAGAGTAGCCAGATCTCCAACTAGGCACTCAGTACAGGATGCAGGTGTCCCACAGGCAGCTTGTTAACTGCAGAGCACAAGCTTGACCCAACCCCTTGTTACCCAGCATTTTTTTTTCAATGTGATTGTATAATTTTTTACATATTCAAAAAACCTTTTGAGAAAGTCGCTATCATTACTCTCATTTTTAAAGAGGGAATACTGATCCAGGGAGGTTAGGTAATTTTCCAAAGTCACACAACAAGCAGATGTCAAATCCATGATTCCAAATCAGGTCTTTGTAATGGAAACCTCGCCTTCTTATCCACACATTTCACACACAGGTACATACACACACACGTTTTTCCCTTCATCTCCACTTTGATGCAAAGGAGCACTGGGAAAGGAAGTGCTTAAGGATCCAGGAGATTGAGTGCATGGATTCAGGTTCTTGAGTGGGCAGAAAGAAATGGATTGCAGAGTGACTGTACATACCCATTTGTCCCACCGTAACTACAAGGGTTTTCACAAAGTTCATGGAAAAAGTGCAATTAAGGCAGCAAGGGGTGGGTCTCAGATGCCTTTGATCTTCCTCGTGTCTCCCCCTGAAGCTTTTCCTCATCACTCTGCTTGCCTTTTGCTCTCGGTTTCCTGTACCACAGGGCCTACAGCAGCCTGGTGTTCTTCCTATATTGTTAGAATTCACTCAGCTTCTTCCACAATGGCTCAACAGCTGTACACCAGATTGAATAATGCCCCCCCCAAATAAATGTCCATGCAAAACTGGTGAACGTGACATTGTTTGGAAATAAAGCCTTTTCAGTTGTAATGAAATTTAAAGATGAGCTGTCCCTGAATTGAGCTGTCTCCTCATCCAATGACAGGTGTCTTTCTAAGAAGAGGGTAATTGGAGCACAGACACACACAGAGATAAATGGCCAGATGAGGATGAAGGCAGAGATCAGAGTGATGCCACCACCGGCTTGTTGCCACCCCCAGCAGCTGGAAGAGGAAAGCAAGAGTTCATCCACAGAGCCTTTGGGTGGAGGATGCTCTGCTGGCAGCTTGCTGCAGACTTCTGCCCTACACTACAGGGTCTTCTGCTTCATGGTAAATTTTTTAGGAAACTAATAAAAGCAGAAAATCTCTCACTCCTCTCTGAACCACTATTGGAACATCCCCACACACCAAGCAGGGCTGCCTATGTAGTTTTTCTTGCTAAATGTAGAAAACGTATTAAAGATCATTTTAATTTCAAGATTATGTGTGCAATGTTGTTCTTCAACCCTCAAAAAGAGATGTCAAGTGGGTAAGGGACTAGAGAGCTAGCTACACTTTAATAATTCTACATTTACTTTTCAAACCAGGTGCATGTACATGCAAACATACACTATTTTGAAGTCCTTTTCTTCTTCAATATCTGAGGATTGAATTAATAGTCATGCTGCTTCTTATACTACTAGATGATATTTCTCAGAGTAAATATGCACAGTACCTTGCCATTTCTTTCATTCTTTCTTGGTAACTTATTTTAGGCTCTAGCAAGAACAATTAGGTGCTTTAGGTGCTGTTGGGGATGCCTTAATACCGTATCAGAGTGCCTGAGTTCACGTCCTGGCTTCCCTTCCCATCCAGCTTCCTGCTGATGTACACTCTGAAGGGGCAGCAGGTGCTGGCTCCAGTACTTGGATCCCTGCCAACATTAGGAGTGACCTGTACAGAGTTCCAGGCTCCTCTGCTGGCTTCAGCCTGGACCCAGCTGGGGTGCTGGAGTTGAATATCTGGCTCTGCCCCAACAGACCCTGGGAAGCAGCACTGATGGTTCAAATAATTGGATCCCTGCAACCCACAAGGGACACTTGGGCTCATTCCCAGCTCCCAGCTTCAGCCCCAGCATAACCCCAGCCATTGCAGGCATTTGGGGCATGAAGCAACAGATATGAGCTCTCTCACATTCTACCTGTGTATCTAGGTATCTATCATCTATGTATCTCTCATTTCTGTCTCTATCTCAAGTGAAGTTTTAGCAAAATGTTACAACAAGATGGGAAAATAAGGATCTTTCTTTGAAAACCATCCTCTAATGGAACTCTCTGAATCCTTATAATTTATGTAATATTTCTTTTATGTCATGAATTTGTTGTTTCGTTGCCTCCCTGATCCTAGGTCTTTCTCATTTCCTCTAGCGCTACTTCTTTCTATACATTCCCCTTACGAACATGGCTTTCTGCTTCTCTCTGGGATTTTCACATAGCCTTGAGTTGTTGTTGTTCCGAATAACCTGTTGTGACAGCCAACTCCACAGCAAATTCCCTTTGCAGGTCAGCATGAGGACCAAGCCTCCCCTACTTGATGGCCATGCTGTGTTTATGAGGGGTCCACAGTTTAGATTCGTATTAATATTTGAATCTGAAACCTTCCAGTCTTCAGGGAGCACATAACCCTTTACAGATTATGGTCAATAGTGTCATTTTTATGAAATCAACCATTAAAACTATACTTTGAAATGGAATATGTGTCAAGGATGTTTATGTTTGCGAGTTGAAGAATCCTTCCCCAAACTATGTTACTGGCACGATAGCGGAGAGATGTTAATTGGAGTCCCCCCCAGATGGATTCTGGGCTTTAATAAATTTGAGCAACACCATGTAATAGAGGCTATTTAAAGTACGGCTCTCAAGAAACCAATATACTGTAGCTTAACACAGCATTTTTTTAAAATTTATTTGACAGAATTACAGACAGTGAGATAGAGAGACAGAGAAAAAGGTCTTCTTTCCATTGGTTCACTCCCCAAATGGCCACCACGGCCAGCGCTGCACCGATTCAAAGCCATGAGCCAGGTGCCTCTTTCTGGTCTCCCATGCAGGTGCAGGGACCCAAGCACTTGGGCCATCCTCCACTGCCCTCCCGGGCCACAGCAGAGAGCTGGCCTGGAAGAGGAGCAACCAGGACTAGAACCCGGCGCCCATCTGGGATGCCGGCACCGCAGACGGAGGATTAACCATGTGAGCCATGGCACCGGCCTAGCATTTGCCAAGGCTCTGGCTCCCACAGCATTTTCATACTTGCTTGTTTCCATCTCCCCTCTCCTTTCTCTCTCTCTCAGTCCCTCCCTCTCTGAATTAACTGAATAATCGTTAGGACTGTGTCTGCAGGCATCAGTTGTGAAGTCCTGTGCTCCAGAACATTATAAAAGCGTTCACCTAACAAGAGAACATGAAAATGGTGTGGAGCATTGCAGGAAAAAAGTTCTTGCCACACATTGCAAAGGTTCTGGGCAAAGGTTCATCGGCAGGAGGAGGTTGAGTCTTTAATGAGATCCATCAGGTATGACCATATTCTTTGTGCTACAGAATTGTAAATAAAAATCATCTTACATTGTAGCATCTTTTCTAACTTCCAGTCCTGAATCTTAGCAAATAAATTTGCAGGTAACACATCTCAGCAAAGAATCTCTTCAACCAGACATGCTGACACCAGTTGATACACACGTCGCAAAGCCGTTGGTTCCAGGTGATAAGGCAAAGACCAGAGACTTGTTTGAGATAGCACTTCTTCCCCTTTAATGTTAAAGATACAAGTCATAATGAACATAAGACAACGAAAACTGCTCAGCTCAGTACTTTGTCAAGCACAGTGCTACACACCAGAAGTAGAAGGGGCTGAAAACATGGGCTTTGCTTTCGAGGAGCTCATAGTCTACTGGGCAAGTCAAAGATCCAGTCAATGGGAAGAACGGAGTAGTAGAGGGACATGGAGCAGGGAGATCATCCACCTGGAGGTTCAAGGGGGGACTTGTGGACTTGAGCCTTGAAGGATGAGCGATATTCTCCTAAAGGGAGATGAGGAAAGAACACACGTGTTCACAGACACAGGGCCCTAAGAGATGACAGCATGCTCAGAGACCAACAGCCAGCTGCCTAGGGCTGAGGGTGCAGAGTGGTAGGCACGTTGGGGTGGAGAGAAGTGGACAATAGGAATGAGGGAAAGGAGTCAGGTGAGGCAGGCTTCAAAAGCCTGGTGTAGGCTCCAGACCACCGGCGAACTACTCACCACTTTGTCATCTACTCTTTCTGGAGCTTATACTTTAAGTTAAAAGCACAATTCCTGACATGACCTTGAGCAAGTTATTGAACCTTTCTTTGCTCCAGTTTCTTCATCTGTAACGTAGACGAAGGGCGACTGAGAAGATTTCACGCAATGATATACGTGCTTGACACGAAAGAAACATCTATCAGTGGTCGTGATTGTTGCTGCTGCTATTATCATTATTTGTATCATCTGAAAGGACATGCTAAGAGAATGCGTGTGACAGTGCTTCATCAGTCATAAAGCAGAATGGAGGAATTACTATCACTGTCTCAGACCCCAAGGCTCTTCACCGGGGCTGCCTGCGGGGCAGCCATGGATGTCTACCCAGACGGTGCAGCAGGAAGCTCCAGGGCTACTGTTCACGTGGATCGGGATGACACAGTATGCGAAGTGTTGGCTGGAGTATGGCTCACACATACACAATAAGTCAAAACCCATGATGCAGTCCACTTAAGATCTGTGTGGGTTTTTTTTCTTTTCAATTTAAATTACAACTAGGGTCCAAAGCACTTCCTGGAAGTTCAAGCTCACTTTCAGATCAAAGCACCTATGCACTGCACACCCTGAGCTGCCGGTCCCCATGCCCCTCTTGAGCCAGCCCTGGCCTCATGTCACCTTACAACAGGGTGGAAGGCCCTCAAATAACCTTTCTCTATTTCTGCCAGTCCTGGTCTTTCCAGGTAAAGAAACGTCACAGGAAAGCCCACTCCAAGTCCCCAGGCAAAAAGAGCTGTCACTCCATCCCTTCCTTCTGCTCATGGTTGACTGAGGGACTTGGCTTGTCTAACTTGCCTTAGGACATGCTTTAAGTTCCCCAACTGTCCCAAGTTTCTGAATGCTTTTTTGAAAAGCCTGTTTCTCTTATAACAAACAACGCCTTAGCAAATCCAAGCGATTTATTTTTAACAGATTTTTAAAGTGCCCTAAATCACGAGCCCTTCCCAGCAGGGGAGGATGTAAGACTCAGCCATCATTATCAATCAAGGAACCTGGTGTGCAGCGAGCAGGCATCTCACAAAACGCAGGGCACAAATTAAGGACGTTTTCTGGGCTAAGCCCCTGGTGAGCAGGGGCCCTGTCTGCCTAAATTGCTTTGTGCCACACAGAAGAGAAGAAAAGAGTGGTTTTCTATATTAGTGGTGGCTGTGCTTGCTGAGGGTCTGTGGAAGTGAGCAAAGGCCAGAGCCACCTGGGGGGGTTGACAGATTTTCTTGGGGGTGTCTGAAGACCCCTGAAGACTTAACTCCTCCAGCAGGTTGAGAATTCCTGGCAAAGGAATTGTGGAAAACAGAACTAGAATTGCCTCTGAGATCCAAATGCCTCAGAACTCACATGGATTTGTTTGTGGTTCTTGGAAGAGGCACATCAACTCCTAATGGTTGCAGAAAAAAGCGGGGAGCAAGTGTTCCTTTTTAATGTCACCCACCGTGTGCCCCTGCTCCCTGTCTCAGGCCTCCTGCATTCAAACTGCGTCTTCCTGACTATGTGCAAGTGCCCAAGGGGAGATCACCAAGTACCTCAGCTGTGTGGGTCTTCTCCCTCTTTTCTTTCTCTCTCTCTCCTCCCTCCCTCCTGTTCCACTCTCTCTCTCTCCTCTCCTCTCCTCTCTCACTAAACCTTTTACACTGCAGTTGAACAAGCCCCTGGATAAAGACTTTATCCAAAAACCCCCTCTTTAAAGTTATTTCAAATTTCTCTGCAAGGCTTTCAGAAATCTGTTTGTTTGAGGGCAGAATTAGATGTGACCGGCGTTTTATTGTGACATAAAACCATATTTCTTCCCTGGAAGATTAAAAAATAAAATCGGTTAATAAGAAAAGCTGTCAGCAACAGAAAATGGCTGACATAATCCGTTTATCCTCCGAGCAATAAAGATATTGGTCCTTGGGAGTCTATCCTCTCTCTCATGTTATTTCGCCCAAAACATTATCTTCCCAGCATTCTGATGGATTAAGAAGTCATATGGGAGATAGCAGGGAAATGACAGATACAAAAAAATATATAATATCCTTTCATTTCCCCTCCTCCCTCCACACTCACTCAGATTCTCCCTCTCCTTGTCCTCCCTCCCCCCCTCACCGAAAACACACACACATACACACACACACACTTTATTTTCTTCTTTTCCCTCTCCCTGACACCCTCCCATTTTTCTCACCCTTTGGAAAAGAAATAGATCTTCTTTTACCCACAGTTCCAATACTCTGATACATCTAATGGGGTGATGATGCAAAGTAGCACCCAAGTCCTGCCGTGTGTGTGTGTGTGCGTGCATGTGCGTCCGTGTGTGTGTGCGTGACGTGCACGCATCTACGTGGACACAGGTTGCCAAATGAAGAGATGAACCCTGGATAAGAGCACAAAGCACCTGGAGAGAAAGCCAGCTGAGCCTATCTGGCCACACTGGGAGATTTTTCATCTAGGATTTCCGACAGCTGCATGAATTTCAGGACAGAGGCTGAAGGCAGCCCAAGCTAAAGGAAACAATAAACGGAGTTTGGAAGAGGCTACAATTAAAATTGTGTTGAGGTTTTAGGGCACTGAGAAAATAATGTTTTAAAAGAAAGGGAAAAAAAAGCACCGTGTGAGCAAACTTGCTTACCTGTTTCCTCAGTTAATGCTGCCTTCACCATCTTCCCTCATACATGCAGGTTGTCCCACGCAAAATCTACTTTCCATTGCGCTAGGGGAGAAGATCCTTGACGAAGCCCACCGAAACCTCCAGGATACTTTGTAAACTGCCTTACAAAGAATTCCCATACCCTCTTCCTGGGACTTGAATGAGGGCTGCTGGGAATGCAAATAAAAACTGAGCAATGTCTCTGAAAACTATTCTCTCCCATGTCAGCTTTACTGGAGTGTAACTGACAAATAGGCATTGTCTATCTTTGAGGTGTACAATATGGTGATTGGGTCTACACGTGCATTGTGGAAAGATGACCATAACCAACTTAATGAACGCACCCTCGGTTTAGAATGTCCCTCTCTCTCCCACCTGTGCCTCTGTTTTTCCTAACTCGCCACTTTTCTTCAGTGAAAAACCACTTTAGTCAGTTGTACAAATGCTTTTCAAACCACTCAGTGTTTGGCACCCTGCTGCCCAAGCTATAGTTGTGTTTCAAGAGAATTCGACCAGATGCGTTTCCTGCTGCCTGCCATGTGTGCTGCCTTGGGTAAAGTGACAGAAAGCTGTCGAAGGAATGAAACAGCGGGCAGAGACCGTGAGCCCAATAAATGACTGGGGAATGGCGGGTTTCTGGAAATGATGTTCAACGTGTCCACGAATGTGGGCAATTACATATGCATAGATGTACATAGACACATGTATTTCAGTACCTGAAAATGATGCAAATATACCACTCACTACTGTTTTGAACTTTCATCAGGCCATGCTCACGTATGTTCCCAGAAATGGACAAATAGTAAATCTGCTATTTTTCTACTAGCTAATCCTCAAATGCCTCTGTAACTGCAATGGCTTCAGGTGGGTGCAGGAAATGGGACTTCACTCCGTTAATTATGTCTCCCCTTTTTGTGTGTTCAAAGCATTTAACAATTTACAAATGCTACAATAGAAATACTATCAGGGTTCATAAAAATAGCTTTAGTTTCTTTCGATTTATATACTTCTATCTATTCATATCTTTCTATAGCAAATGTCTTTGAGGACCATAACTTGCTAATACATTCTGAAAGCCATTGCTATAAAAGCCCTTAATTGCATTGTGCAAGATACAGTCTCATAAAAAATGGTGACACCCACTCAAGACAAATATACACATTTTATTATAGCAAAACCTCTTTATTTAAATGGCTATAAAATCAGATGTTAAACAAATGTCTGCAGCAATTAAAAACACGGAGTAAATTCATGAACCACAATTACTGAAGCCAAACGTTTAATTGAAGAAGAGGTTTTTCCTCAATTATAAGCCTTTAGTATATAAGAATTGCTTTAATTTTAAGTGTGTTTGATTTCTATAGCATGAAGCTGAGCTCCTCAAATATTTCCACATGATATTTGTAATGACTGAAATAGCAATTCTGAATTAAATTCCCAGTTTAGCAATTGACTGTGGTTAAAACACAACCCATTTATTACTTCATTGAGTATGTTATTGTTGTTGTGTTAAAGCAGGCATCATAAATCATTCTAATGCAAGGTTTAATACAGCCATAAGCCAGTGCTAGGAATTGACTAGGAATCGGCTTGAAGTTGATTACAATCCCTGGATTATACACTTTGCCTTTAACATTTATTCATTCTTTTCTTCTTTCAACAAACATTTACTGAGTGCTCACCATGCACCAGGTGCTATGCCAGGCATCAGGGATCTTCAGGTGGACAGGACAAGGTCAATACCTTCTGGAATGCCACACCCTGACAGGGGAGATAGTGTGTGGGTGCTCCAATAGAGGAGGCAGAAGGCTGGGAGCACAGGGCTTATTCCAAGAGGTGGGGGACTCTAGCCCAGGCGACAGCAGTGCCGTGGAGGCCCCTTCTCCACACACCACCATCCTGATTTGGGGACACAGAGGCCCACGTCTCATCTCAGAGACCTTCCAGAACTCTTTTGTGATTACATTTAATGATGTCACTCTGGGAACAGATAGCGTACACAAAGCTACAGAGTGTAGCTTTCCTGCCATCCACTGATCTATTCTAATGGCCCTGAAATAATCACAAGCAAGTTGTAAAATGGAAAACTAAAACACAACAAAGAATGTCCTCTCTAACAGCACTTTAAAGATCAACGGCTTGCCAGATTATTTGTATTTCAAATAGTACAAAGGCTAAGATAGCTCTTTTTTTAAAAAAATATTTAATTATTTGAAAGTTACAAGGAGAGAGAGAGAAGAAAAAGAAAACTTCCATCCACTGGTTCACTTCCCAAATGGCCACAACAGCCGGAGCTGGGCTGATCAAAAGCCAGGAGTCAGCAACTTCTCCCAACCTCCTGCATAAGTACAGGGGCCTAAGATGGACTTGGTCCATCTTCTGCTTCTTTCCCAGGTGCATTATCAGGGAGCCAGATCAGAAGTGGAGCAGCTGGGACTCGAACTGGTGCCCATATGAGATGCTGGAGCTGCAGGTGGCACTATGCCACAGTGCCATCCCCCAAGATATTTCTAATACCCGTTGTCTCCATCATAGCACTGTATGGAAATTCCAGCATCCCTATCTGCACATGACACAGAGATCCTTGAGAACTGAGATGGCTCACGGTGGACAGTCTATACATGTTTGTGAGAGTCAATCAAATGAAACAATTTTACTGTTAATGGGCAGTATGATTTGTCAATATTGAAAATAATTTACACTACTAGTATAACAATACCCTATACCTGGATTGGTTGTGTGAGTGCAACCTGTTGAAATCCCTGCTTAGTATATACTAAGTTGATCTTCAGTATATGAAGGTAATTGAAAATGAAACATGATGAAGAGTGGGATGGGAGAGGGAGTGGGTGAGGGGAGGGCCACGGGAGGGAGGGAGGTTGGGGGGGGGGAAGCCACAACAATACAAAAGTTGCATTTTATATTCTACTTAAAACTATTGGTTGAACTCTGTAATTAATACACAATTACTCTTAGGTGTTTAATTAATACTATAACTAGTACTCAAATAGTATTTTACACTTTGTGTTTCTGTGTGGGAGCAAAATGTGGAAATCTTTACTTAATATACGCTAAATTGATCTTCTGTATATAAAGATAATTGAAAATTAATCTTGATGTGAAGGGAAGGGGAAAGAGAGTGGGAGAGGGGAGCGTTGTGGGTGGGAGGGAAGTTATGGGGGGGAGGAAGCTATTGTAATCCATAAGCTGTACTTTGGAAATTTCTTCTCATTAAATAAAAAAAAGAAAAAAAAGAAAATAATTTAGTTTGTTAATAACAGTTATTATTTCTAATGGTTGTCTTGGAAGTATTCCCAGGAATTATTATATTATATTATATTATATTATATTATATTATATTATATTAAAATTTTTTTTCCCATTTTTATTCAGCTAATAATGCAGAAAAGACTGCATCAACATAAATTCTAAAGCCGGCGCCACGGCTCAATAGGCTAATCCTCCGCCTGCTGCGCCGGCACTCCAGGTTCTAGTCCCGGTCGGGGCGCTGGATTCTGTCCCGGTTGCTCCTCTTCCAGGCCAGCTCTCTGCTGTGGCCAGGGAGTGCAGTGGAGGATGGCCCAGGTCCTTGGGCCCTGCACCCCATGGGAGACCAGGAGAAGCACCTGGTTCCTGGCTTCAGATCAGCGTAGTACGCCGGCCACAGCACACCATCGAGCAGCCATTGGGGGGTGAACCAACAGAAGGAAGACCTTTCTCTCTGTCTCTCTTTCTTTCTCTCTCACTGTCCACTCTGCCTATTAAAAAAATAAATAAATTCTAAGGATCTACAGTTCTTTGGAGATGGACTAAATGATTGGTATCACCACTTACTAAAGTATCTTGAACTTCATTATGGAGATTTTGGGGATAAATAAATAGTGCATTTTTACTTCTATCTTTTAATTCAATTTCCCATAATTTTTTTGAGATTCTCATATATAATTCACTTAACATTAATGCCAGGAGATCCGAGATGACTGACTAGGGAGAAGTGGCACTGACCTCAGCCACAGACACCAGAAAAACAAAAGGACCACGTTCCCAGGGGACTTACTGAGAGAAATTTTCAGTGGAGAACAGATAGAACAGAACAGAGACTCTGTTAAGCCATGAGCAGAAAGGATAGATCTGCAGCCACTAGCTGAATGCTGCCAGTGACCACTGATACACACCACCAACACCTGGAGAGAAAGTGCCATTTGCCCAGGCAAGGGGAGAAGAGGCTGCCATGGTCCATGTCACAGCCAGCTCTGACTAAAGGAGAATTCCATGGTCCTCACTGGCTTTGAGTTTGGCCTGGGGAACTTGTGGGGGGCTGAGCAGCTCCTTGGCTCCAGGGAGGATGACAACATTGCTTCTCCCCTCTCCTTCCACCAAAGTACCAATCTCAACTTGCTGAGGTGGAGCTGCAGCCAATCTCTGTCCTGATTTGGGGAATGATGGGCAGGTTGCACAAGGGACAGGGAGGCTTGCAGGGCATGAGTGAACCCTGTACACCCTGTGACTGTGAGCATTCTGGGCATAAGCCCGGGAACTGAGAGGGACATGGGTTCTGCCTGGGTTCCTGTGCACCCACGAGGTCTAACTATGGAAAAAGAGCTTCTTCATGCTGGGGACAGATCTTGCAGACGGCTCTGGGGACACACCACAAAGTGGAATGGATTTCTGCATGACGCCTGTGCCTGGGTGGATTGGATGCACAGGCACTGTGAACTCACTCTAGGCCATCAATCAGCTGGCTTACCACGGCACAGAGAAGAGCTGGGATTGTGAACACACTAGCCAGCTCCAACATCACCGCCCCCTACTGACCATAGCCAGAGACGCTACACCATGCCCAACTTGGATGTCACTCTGGACTCTTGCCCCACCCCTAAACAGTGGCCAGAGCTTCCTGGAACCCCTCAGCACACAACCCTGGAACTCCAGGGGAAGTCTCAGGCACTCCACTGACCCACAGAGGCACATTTCCAAAAATAAAGCCTCCAATTAAAGGAAAAACAATCCCTCAGAGGAGGTAACAAGTGATCCCTCAGAGGAATAAAAACCAAGGAAGGACACAACAGGCATGAACAAGGGGGTAACATGAGCCCCCAAAAGGAATACAACAATACACTAACATTAGACTATGAAGAAGGGGAGACTGATGAAATGTCTGAAAAGGAATTTGAAAGAATTATCATAATGTTACTCAAGAACAAAGAGAAACAGTTACATGAAATAAAAAGAATAAAAAATGCAAACAATACCAAAAACAGTGTTCCAGATCTATGGGATACAATCAAATGACTAAATATCCGAGCCTTAGGAGTTCCTGAAGATATGGGGAAAAGAATGGCTTAGAAAATTTATTCAGTGAAATAATAGCAAAAAAAAAATCCCCAATCTGGAGGAAGATGTGGATATCCAAGTACAGGAAGCACATAGAACCCCAAATAGGCATGATTAGAAAAGATCCTCACCACACACATTACAATCAAACTTTCAAAGTAAAACATTAAGAGAGTATTCTCAAATATGCAAGAGAGAAATGCCAAATCACCTTTAAGGATCTCCTATTAGGTTTACAGCACATTTACCAAGAGAAATCCTACAGGCCAAGAGAAAACAGATATAGCCCAAGTTCTAAAAGAAAAAAAAAACCTGCCAATTCAGGATACTTTCCTCAAAAAATCTCTCATTCATAATTGAAGGTGAAATAAAGACCTTCCAAGACAAGCAAAAATTAAAAGAATTTGTCACTACCCAGCCAGGCTTACGAATGATACTTAAGGATGTACTACACACAGAAACAGAGAAAGACATTCACCATCCTGAAAGAATATGAAGCAATAGAACAAAGGAGATTTGAAACAAACATTAGGAATATTCATGGAAAAATGAAATTCATTACTTATCAATAATAACCTGAATGTAAATGTACTAAATTATCCAATTAAAGATACAGACTGGATGAACGGATAAAAAATCAAGACCCATCTATATTCTGTCTACAAAAAACACACCTCACCAATAAAGATACACAGAAACTGAAAGTGAAAGTATGGAAAAAGATATTCCATGAAAAAGTAAACAACAATCAGGAATAGCTATTCTCATTTAAGACAAAATAGACTTTAAGACAAAAACTATTAAAAGAGACAAAGAAGGACATTATGTAATGATTAAGGATCAATTCAACAAGAGGATGTGACTTTAGCAAATGAACATGCACCCAAGGCCAAGGCACCCAGTCTTGTAAAACAGATGTTAATTGTTCTAAAGGGAGACATAAACTCTAATACAATAGTAATCAGGGACTTCATCAGCCCACTTGAAACAATTGACAGATCAACCAGACCAAAAAATCAATAAAGACACAACAGAACTAATCCACACTATAAATGGAATGGACCTAATAGGTATCTACAGAACATTTCGTCCCACAGCTGCAAAATGCACATTCTTTTCATCAGTACAAAGAACAATCTCTAGGATAGATCATATCCTAGGCTATAAGAAAGCATCAACAAATCTTAAAAAATCAAAATCATATCATGGGGGCTGGTGCTGTGGCTCAGATTAATTCTCCACCTGTGGCACCAGCATCTCATATGGGCACCAGTTCTAGTCCTGGCTGCTCCACTTCCATTCAAACTCTCTGCTGTGGCCTGGGAAAGCAGTAGAAGATGACTCAGGTGCTTGGGCCCCTGTACTTGCATGGGAGACCCAGAAGAAGCTCCTGGTTCCTGGGTTCAGATTGGCTCAGCTCTAGCCGTTGCATTCAACTGGGGAGTGAACCAGTGGATGGAAGACCTCTCTCTCTCTCTCTTTCTCACTATATGTAACTCTACCTCTCAAATAAATAAATAAAATCTTTAAAAAATTATATCATGAGGCCGGCGCCGCGGCTCACTAGGCTAATCCTCCGCCTAGCGGCGCCGGCACACCGGGTTCTAGTCCCGGTTGGGGCGCCGGATTCTGTCCCGGTTGCCCCTCTTCCAGGCCAGCTCTCTGCTGTGGCCAGGGAGTGCAGTGGAGGATGGCCCAGGTGCTTGGGCCCTGCACCCCATGGGAGACCAGGAAAAGCACCTGGCTCCTGGCTCCTGCCATCGGATCAGCGCGGTGCGCCGGCCGCAGCGCGCCGGCCGCGGCGGCCATTGGAGGGTGAACCAACGGCAAAGGAAGACCTTTCTCTCTGTCTCTCTCTCTCTCACTGTCCACTCTGCCTGTCAAAAAAAAAAATTATATCATGTATCTTTTCTGATCACAATTAAATGAAACTGGAAATTAATAACAAAATGAACTCTAAAAAATATGCCAACATTTGGACATGAAAGAATATGCTCCTGAATGAATAGTGGGTCATAGAAGAAATCAAAAGAGAAATTAAAAAAATCCTTGAAATAAATGAAAATAAAAACACAACATATCAAAATGCATGGGATACAGCTAAAGCAATTTAAGAGGCAAGTTTATAGCAATAAATGCCTACATCAAAAAATTGGAGCAGTATCAAGTATATGATCTAATAATGTATCTCAAAGACCTAAGGAAACAAAACAAACCAAATCAGAAACTACTAAGAGGAAAGAAATAATAAGAATTAGATAAGAAATAAACAAAATATAAACAAAAACTATACAAAATTCAATGAAATGATGAGCTTTTTTTAAAAAAATTAAGCAAAATTGATAAGCCATTGTTCTAACTAATAAAAAAGGGGAAGACCCAAATTAACAAAATCAAAGATGTTTAAACTGATACCACAGAAATACAAAAGAAAATACGAATTATTACAAACAGCTGTATGCCAACAAATTGGAAAATCTAGAAGAAATGGACACATTTCTAGATAAATTTAATTTACAAAAACTTAGGCACAAAGACACAGAAAATATCAACAGACAACAATCAAGGCTGAGCTTGAATCGGTAATATGGAGTCATCCAACAACAACAAAAAAAAGCCCAGGACCAGATGGCTTCACTACTGAATTCTACAAATTTTTAAGGAAGAATTAATCCCAATTCTTCTTGAATTATTCAAAACAGTTGAAAGGGAGAGAACCCTTACGAACTCATTCTATGAGGCCAGCCATACTTTGATTCAAAACCAGACAAATATACAACAAAAAAAGAGATCTATAGATCAATATCCCTAATTACCATAGATGCAAAAATCCTCAACAAAATACTAGCAAATCAATTCCAACAACACATCAAAAAGATCATCCACCTTCACCAAGCTGGATTGATCCAAGGGATGCAGGGATGGTTCAACATACACAAATCATAAAACATGACACTTCATATTTAAAAATGAATTTGACAAAAACTTATAATTATCTAATTAGATGCAGAGAAATCATTTAATAAAATACAACATCCTTTCATTATAAAGGCTGTAAAATTATGTATAGATTGGAACAAATCTAAACACAATCAAAGCAACATATGACAAACCCCCAGTTAGCATTATACTATACGGGGAAAAGCAGGAAGCATTTCCACTAAGATCCAGAACCAGACATGGATGCCCTTACTAACCAATGTCATTCTATAAGTTTTAGCCAGAGCCATCAGGCAGGAAAAATAAATCAAAGAGAAATAAATTAGAAAGAAAAAAGGAAAATTATCCCTATTTGCAGACATGACTCTTATATAGGGGAACCAAAGACTCCACTAAGAGATTATTATAACTCATTGGAGAATTCAGCAAATTTACAGGACACAAAATCAACACAAAAAATTCAACAGTAGTCTTTATATACCAATAATGCTCTGAAAAAGAACTTATAAGAGAAATTCCATTCACAATAGTTACAACAAACTGGGGATAAACCTAATCAAAGGTCTGAAACATCACTACAATGAAAACTGCAAAACATTAATGAATGATGTTCATGGATTGAAAGAATCAATACCATCAAAATTTCCATACTGCCTAAAGCAATTTACAGATTAAATGTGATACTATCAAAATACTAACAGCATTCTTCATAGATATAGAAAAAAACCCTAAAATTCATATAGAAACACAAAAAAACTATGAGTAGAAAAAGCAATCTTACACAATAAAAACAAAACCAGAGAAACATCACAATATCAGATGTTAAGATATACTACAGTGTGGTTATAATCAAAACAGCCTAATTCTGGCAAAAAAAAAAATCAGACATGGAACATAATAGAAACCCCAGAAATTAAACCACTCGTCTACAACCAACTAACCTTTAACAAATGAGTCAGAATCACTCCCTGGAGAAAGGACTGTCTCTCTCTTTTTTTTTAATAGATTCTTTTTGTATTTTATTTTTGTTTTATTTTTATTTATTTATTTATTTATTTTTGGCAGGCAGAGTGGACAGTGAGAGAGAGAGACAGAGAGAAAGGTCTTCCTTTGCCGTTGATTCACCCTCCAATGGCCGCCGCGGCTGGCGCGCTGCAGCCAGCGCACCGCGCTGATCCAAAGGCAGGAGCCAGGTACTTATCCTGGTCTCCCATGGGGTGCAGGGCCCAAGCACTTGGGCCATCCTCCACTGCACTCCCTGGCCACAGCAGAGAGCTGGCCTGGAAGAGGGGCAACCAGGACAGAATCCGGCGTCCTGACCAGGACTAGAACCGGTGTGCCGGCGCCGCAAGGCAGAGGATTAGCCTAGTGAGCCGCGGCACCAGCCAGGAGGGTCTCTTTAACAAATGGTGTGAGAAAATTGAATTTTCACATTCAAAAGTTTGAAACAAGATCCCTAACTTCCACCCTATTCAAAAATCAACTCACAATGGAACAATGATCTAAACCTACATCCTGGAAACATTAAATTAGTGGAGGAAAACAAGGGAGAAATACTGGAAGACATTGGCCTTCGCAAAGACTTCTGGGGATAAGAACCCAAGGGCACAGGAAATAAAAGTAAAAATAGGCAAATGGGATTATATCAAATAAGAAGCTTCTGCAGAGCAAAGGGAACGACCAGTAAAAAGTTAACCAAAAAAAATGAGACATTATTTGCAATTTAGGCACCTGAAAAATGATTAATATCTAGAATATAAAAGGAGCCCAAGAAACTCAACAATGTTAAAACAAGCAACCCAGGTAAGAAATGGGCAAAGGATATAAACAGGCATTTTTCAAAGTATGAAATACAAATGGCCAAGAAACACATGAAAAAATGCTCAGGATCACTACCATCAGGGACACGGAAATTAAAAACACAATGAGTTATCATTTCACTCCAGTTAGAATGGCTACTATCCAATTTAAAAAATAACAAATGTTAGCAAGGATGTAGAGAAGGTACCCTAATACACTGTTGGTGGGAATGTAAACTGGTACAACCATTATGGAAGACAGTATGGAGACTCCTCAGAAAACTAAAAATAGATCTATCATATGACCCAGCTATGCCACTCCTGGGAATATACCCAAAGGAAACAGAACCAACGTATAAGAAAATTACCTGTACTCTCATGTTTATAGCAGCTCAAGTTGCAATAGCTAATATATGGAATATCTTATATTGTTGTGGTGGTGACAGATGTGGTGACTGATGTTAATAAAAACTGATGACTGGATAAATAAATTTGGTATATATATGCAGTGAAATCCTATTCAGCCATAAAAAAGAATTGTATCCTGCCTTTTGCCACAAAATGGTCATTATTGGAGACCATTATGCTAAGTGAAATAAATCAGAGCCAAAAAGACAAATATCACATGTTTTCACTGTTTTGTGGTAGTTAATATATACAGTATAAAAATGTAATGTACATATGTAAAATTGACAATTTGGGATTTGACTATTGTTTTTATTTTTAAAGATTTATTTATTTATTTGAAAGTCAGAGTTATACAGAGAGAGAGAGAGAAAGGGAGAGGTTCCATCCATTGGTTCACTACCTAGTTGGCCACAATGGCTGGAGCTGCACCAATCCCAAGCCAGGAGCCAAGAGCTTCTTCTGAGTCTCCCACGTGAGTGCAGGGGCCCAAGGACTTGGGCCATCTTCTACTGCTTTCCCAGGACATAGCAGAAAGCTGGATCAGAAGTGGAGCAGCCAAGTATCGAACCAGTGTCCATATGAAATGCTGGCACTGTAGGTGGCAGTTTTACCTGCTACGCAACAGCACCAGCCCCAGAATTTGACTATTGTTTATAGCTCTTGTCTACATTCCTGCTGAATAGTGGTCTTTCTACTTCTTGCTTGTTGAACTTTTTATTTAGTGAAGCATTAAGCATTTAATGATAAATATTAAAAATATTTATCACAAAAGTTAAAAAAGGAAGAGAGGAGGGGAAGAATGCATCATAGAATTGCATCTATGAACCAAGTGAAATATGTTATCTTTATATGAATAAAAAATATTAAGGACACAAATAAATATGATCAGAGATGAACAGGGAGACAGCACATACATCTTGCCAAAACTGAATCATGAAGAAATATAATACTCAAACAGTCCAGTAATGAGTAATGAGGCTGAAACAGCAATAAGGTCTCCCATCAAATAAAAGCCTAGTGCCCTCCTAAATTCTAACAAACATTTAAAGAAGAATTAATACTAACTGTTTAAATTATTCCAAAAAATACAAAAGGAAGGAATTCTTCCAAACTCATTTTACAAGGCCTGTATTACACTGATTCCAAAACCAAACAAGGATACAAAAACAAATAAAGGAAATTTCCAGGCCAACATTCTTTATGAAAATAGATGCAAAAGTCTTCAACAAAATACTAGCAAACTTAATCCAAAAGCACATTAAAGGTTGTTCACCATAATCAAATGAGATTCACTCCAGAGGTGTAATGACTCAACACATGCAAATCAATAAATGTGATAACACCACATCAAGAGATTGAAGGATAAAAATTTTATGATCACCTCAATAGATGCAGAAAGGAAATTTGATAAAATCTAACATCCTTCATGATAAGAATGTTGAACATATTAAGGAATAGAAAGGACATCCTTCCACATAATAAAGGCCACCTATATCAAGCCAACAGGTAACATATTGAATGAAAAAAAAACCCAAGTTATATATTTTACCACATTTGTAGCATAAAAAGAGGAAACTTACCTTAATTGATGAAGAAAAAGTATTAGACAAAATTGAGGCAGGCATTTTGGCACAGAAGTTTAAGCCCCTGCTTGCTACAACCACAGCCAATGCCAGAGATCCTGGTTCAGATTCTGGCTTCTCTGATTCTGACCCAGCTTCCTGCTGATGTACATAGGAGGCAGTAGATGATGGTTCAACTACACAGGCCCCGACACCAATGTGGGAGAACCAGCGTTCCTGACTGCTGACTTCAGCCTGTTCTAGCCTTGGCTTTTGTGGGATTTTAGGAGAGGAGGGGAAAAACCAGTAGATAGAAGATCGATCAATCTATCTATAATCTATCCATCTACATCTATATGTATCATCTATATCCATATCTATCTATCTATCTATCATCTATTTCTATCTCCTCTCTCTGCTATTCTGCCTTTCATATAAATAAACCTTTAAAAATGTATTAGACAAAATTCAATAGACATTCATGATAATAAGACTTATCAACAAGATAAATAAAGGAAACTTAATTAAACTGAAAATAAAAAGGTAACCTAATACACTCTTGGTGAGAGATTCCTCAGAAAACTAAAAGTAGCTCACCATGTGACCTAGCCATCCCATTCCTGAGAATATATCCAAAGGAAACAAAGCAGTATATGAAAGAGTTTTCTGCATTGCCATGTTTATAGCAGCTCAATTCACAATAGCGAAGATATGGAATCAAACTAGATGTCCATCAGCTGATGGTTGGATTAAGAAAATGCCATGTAGGGGCCAGCACTGTGGCATAGTGGGTAAAGCTGCCACCTACGGTGCCAGAATCCCATTTGGGAGCCGGTTCAAATCCCAGTTGCTCCACTTCTGATCAAGCTCTCTGCTGCAGCCTGGGAAAGCAGTGGAAGATGGCCCAAGTCCTGGGGCCCCTGAACCCGCGTGGGAGATCCAGAGGAAGCTTCTGACTCCTGGCTTGGGATTGGTGCTGCTCTGGCCATTGCAGCCAACTGGGGAGTGAACCAGTGGGTGGAAGACCTCTCTCTCTCTCTCTCTCTCTCTCTCTCTCTCTCTGCCTCTCCTTCTCTCTCTGTGTAACTCTGACTTTCAAATAAATAAATAATTCTTTAAAAAAAGAAAAAAATGTGGTGTATATATACACAATGAAATACCACTCGGCCTTAGAAAAGAGTGAAATCCTGACATTTGCAACAAAATGGATGAAACTGGAAATCATCATGCTAAGTGATATAAGCAACCTCCAAAAAGAAAAATACTACATGTTTTCTCTTATTTTTGGTAGTTAATATATATAAGGAGGATAAAAATTCTGTGGCTGTCAGATCATTCGGTATATAGTTTTAATATTGCTTCACTGAACCACATTATGTAAATGACTATATATATACATATATATCTTAGTTTTACATGTGAGGAAAAAAAATGGAGGGGGAGAACAGTGAGGACTGTCGGATTACTAGTAAAGCTTTGTTCTTAATCTGGGTGTTGGTTATGAGGGTGATCAGTTGACCCTAAAACTCACTGGTCTGTATCCTTCAGTGTATTTCCTCATATGTTTACTGCATATTAATAAAAGAAAGAAAAATTTTTAAAAAACACTAATGCCACTTGGACAGCATTTAATCACAGGATTAAATTTTAATAATACATTAAGAAAGGAAATTTTTTAAAAATCACTAATTTCAAGTGGACAGGATGATGGTCACCGTGAAGATCAAGCACCACTTGCTTAGGACGTGGGCCAGTGTCAGTGCACAGCACAGTTTTTAGTGAGTTCCACGGGAGGAAGAGACTGTCTTAAAATGAAGGCCCAGATTTGTTCAGACCTACCTGTATTCTTCTGGGGGTTGGCTAGCAATTTCTTAGGGAACTTTTGATTGTGCGAATTTGATTTTGTATACTTAGTAATATAGGTTATGAGTGAAATTACTCCATTCCAGAAGCTCTCATAAGCACTCATTTAGTCTTCACAACAATGTCATGAGCTAGGCCCTATTATTACAACAAAAATCATTTTAAAAATAAGGAAACTGGGACTTAGAATTTCCTTGCCCAAGGTTATAAAATGAGGGCTTCTCAGAGATGAAGACTGGATGCTATCTGATTTCAGTTTTCTTACTCTTAGGTGTTATTCCAGACTACCTCCACTGCACTGATCTGCAGAAATACTAGGCAAACTTTGCAGATTTTCTTTTATATGGCATAAATATTTGTGCTTATTCATGAGGTGCAGTATTGTAATTTGCTGCACATATAGAATGTGCAACAATGAAATCAGGGTAATTAACATTTGCATGTCTTCACCATCATCATTTCTAGGGTAGAGAACCCTCCAACTCTTCTCCCCCAATGGTTGTGGAGACTGTGGTTGTCCACACAACCACATGTACCATACAGTACCACAACTTCTAACTGTGTGGTTGTGCCCAATGTCCACCCCTGAGTTCTCCCTCCCCGCTCTCCCATTCCTAGACACTTGTGGCCTAAATTAACCCTGCAGAACTTTACAGTGTCTTCCTGGTTCTGTGAAACTAGAGGGAAAATGTGAATGCTGTCCTCGGGGCCTTCTCTCCGTGATTTGGCTTCAGTTTGCTTCTCATCCGGACCTTTCAGAATTGTCATCAGCCTTTCTCCTTGCTGATCTGAGGAGGCTCTTGTTCCTCCTTCCCTGCTGAGTTCAAGTCTAAGGTCAAGCAAATGTCGGTTCTTACCTCTGTTCAGTGAGGACCTGCCATGTGCTGAGTTCTGTGCTGGGTGGCATAGAAAGCAAAGGGAAAAAAAAGGCCAAGTGAGGTGCAGATCTAAAAATACCCTCCAGATCATGGAAATGAAGCTAAAATGAAGAAGCACGGAGACTGGGCTGATTTCCAACTCCAAAGCCGTACCATAGGCCCATGCCATCGCTCTTTGTCTTCATTCCTCTTAAAATGTACAGTGAAATATAGGAGGCTTGCATTCTGCAAGGAAAGTTGTTTTTTTTTGTTTTTTTTTTTTTGTTTTTTTTTTTTTTTTGACAGGCAGAGTTAGACAGTGAGAGAGAGACAGAGAGAAAGGTCTTCCTTCTGTTGGTTCGCCCCCAAAATGGCTGCTACGGCTGGTGCGCCACACTGATCTGAAGCCAGGAGCCAGGTGCTTCCTCCTGGTCTCCCATGCAGGTGCAGGGCCCAAGCACTTGGGCCATCCTCCACTGCCTTCCCGGGCCACAGCAGAGAGCTGGACTGGAAGAGGAGCAACGGGGACAGAATCCGGCACCCCAACCAGGACTAGAACCCAGGGTGCCGGCGCCACAGGAGGAGGATTAGCCTGGTGAGCCACGGCACCAACAGCAAGGAGAGTTCTTTCAGCATTTCTTGACTTCCAGTGAAACTTTCTCTAGGTTATGAGGTCAGGCCCGAGTTGGCTCACTTCAGGCTCCATTCAGACCAGACCTCCTAGCTCAGACTGTCCTCCATAAACTTGATTGACTCTTCTCTGATACCTAGCACAGGCCTGGTATATAATAGAAAAATATTCTGTGCTAGCACATGCCTCTTCCCTCCTTTGTATTCCTTTGATCTATTTTTTGTTAAACTTACACCAGGCACCTCTCATCTTCTGAGGGCTAAGCCATGTGCTAGGGAAGTGGCTGCTGACACTGCAGCACATCTATGAACCAACCCAAGGCCCTGATGGTCAAGAGGATGTGAGTGTCATGGAAACAAAATTGAAACAATTTACTTAGAAAACTCATGTCAAATTAGGAGTGAGCAACAGCAGCATAAAATACAGGAAAGCTGTGCATCAGTACAGAATTCTCTACCCTGTACTTTCCTGAGTGTATTTAACTCTTATCTCCACTTAATGAAACTGAAATTATAAAAAGTAAAAGATTATTGGAGTGATATATATATAAGAAAAGCCACCCAAACCTCCATCAGGGACATGTATTCAGAGGAAAGGCTTTGGTCCTACGTCAAAGATTTGGTCAAGGAATGCATGCATTTTGAGTCATACAAAATACTTAACATAGGTGTACATTATTTTATCATTCCTTGCTTTAATTACTCACACAGCTGGACAGACGGCATGAGCCAGAGGCAAGCAGAAGGAAAGTCACTAGAGATCTTGATGAAGACACAAAAACATCCATGGCTGCCATAAGTGGATTTGACAAGGGGGAGAAAATGGGTTGCTCATGCAGTGGTTTTTGTTATTTAAAACCTCAAGAACTTTGTTTGAGGATGGCAGAGGAGCTCTCATCACTTGCTCACTTCCCAAACATACACAATGGACAGGGGTCCCAGAAAGACTAGGAGCTGG
This sequence comes from Oryctolagus cuniculus, assembly GCF_051225735.1. Classification (NCBI taxonomy): domain Eukaryota; kingdom Metazoa; phylum Chordata; class Mammalia; order Lagomorpha; family Leporidae; genus Oryctolagus; species Oryctolagus cuniculus. The sequence continues at coordinate 144,268,852 of NC_142870.1, forward strand.
GAACTCAACCCAGGTCTCCCACATAAGCGGCAGGAATCCGGTTACTTGGGCCATAGCCACTGCTTCCTAGTGCCCATTGTGGCAGGAAGCTACAGTCAGGATTCAGAGCCAGGTGTTGAAATCAAGCAGTCAACACGAGACACAAATGCCTTAGGTGGTGTCTTAACTGCTAGTCAAATATATAGCAATTTTAATTTTTCTATCCAAATGTGTTTTAAGAAGGAAAAATATGCATGGTCTTAAAAATATTTCAGAAGTTAGCTTAAAAGAACTGGTGGATATCGGGTGTGGAACGACTTCATTGTATATAGGTTTAAGAATTTAAAGAGATAGTCCCCCATGTGAACAAAGAAGAGGAGGTAAAGTAAAAGCCATCTCATTACTGGAAAAAATAAAAGTCCTTTCTGCGACTATGTACACGTGCATAAATGTCCCAAAGAAGAAAATGGCTCAAGCTGCTTGAGAGAGACCACTTGGAGCATAGAAAAGCTCCTTGCGGACAAAGTAGATCCGGGAATGTAAATCCCGCAGATTAGCTGGAGAGGGCTAAAGATAAGGCTCCCCTGTAGCAGCAATTAGAGGCCAGCACGTGGAAGTTAATGCTGACGCTGAAGAAAACCGTCAACCTGAGTCAGCTCTGGATTCCTTTTTGATACCTAATATATACATGAGAAGAAGAGATACCTTTTTAAAGAAAAATTAGAAAATTTAGGGCTGGATGGATAAATTAATTTAGAGTAAACGCCACCTGCAGCAAGATGAGAAGAAACACGCACAGCAGAGTTTTAAGGAGTTTTTCTAACATCAGCTGTTTGTATTTCTTTACCTCCTGCTCTAAATGACATCCCACCTTATGTTGTGCACAACCAATAATTTAAAAACGTAAAGCAGAAATAATGTTCTATTTGCAACACATATTTCAATGTACAGATTATAGCTCTTCTACAAGAAGAGCTCCTAAAATCAGAAAGAAAAGAAAAACCCAACAGAAAAATGTGCTAAAAATAAAAAAGCAGTCAACAAAAATAAAATCCAAATGGCCAAAGTGGTACATAAATAGGCAATGGAAGGTTAAAATAGAATGAGAAAAAAAAGCGGATATCAAGGATCCTCAGGTTCCAAAGTGGTGCCAGGCAGGCAAAGAAATGGTGAACCTATTCTTCCAGCTGAGATGGTCGCCCACCTGCAGTTTATGAAAAGAGTGAAAGCTGGAAGCCATCTGAAAAAACAATGTCATCAGCGCACCATGCTCCCTCCCCCCTCCTTTTTCCCATGCTCCCTTGCACCTCCAGCCATCTGAGAGGACCTTTAAGGGAATCGCAGAGAGAGCACGACTGGTGGAGCCAGTCTGCAGTAGTATAAGGGATGGATTTTTGGTTGTCGGAAGAAACTAAAATGGAGAGCTAGTCTGCAGCTCACAGAATGAAGAATTTCACCAGCAGCTGTTCCCTTCCAGCAGTAATAGGCTTTGTTTACCAATTAATGAAGACTGAGGAAGTAACCAGGTGTTTTGTAAAAGTCTTGAAAAAGTGGGCTTCTTGCCAGGGGCTATGCAACTCAGAAGAAAGAGGTCCCACAGGCAGAAGTGTTCAACTGCACTTCTATATGTAAAAATCACGATTTCCGTTGGGTTGAAGGAGAAAGAGTGACAGTGGTTAGAAGGTCATGGGCAAGGCAAGGAGAAAGCCAAGGTTGAGGAGCCTGGAAGGAGGGCATTCAAGCAGCAACTAGGGCTGTTCCAGAGAACATGTGCATTTGCGGAATATGCAGATATTTTCCATCAAAGCTTAGAAGCTCTTCTAGGTCTGTTCAACATGATTGTTGCACCTCCTGGTGCAACGAGGAGTTTCCCCGTTGACTTCATCTCTTTGATCAGAGAGGTTTCATGCCTCATCTTCTGAACATGAGTAGCTGCCAGGGAATCATTAAAATGGAAAGTGATTAGAAAACAGCTAGTTTCTAGGTTTTATTATAATGAGGGACTTGGTACAACTCAAGTTAGCTGGCCAGGAAGGCAGTTCAGACACTGCATCTCCGTGCCCTCTGCTGTTTTTGCTTGGGAGCAAGGGCTCACCATGGCCTCTTAGGCTCACTCTCCCTTTAAGACTACAATGTGTGAATGTTTTGGACATGACGGTAGGCAGAAAATATTCCTCCCACATCAGCTGGCCTGGCTAAGCCTAGTCTCTGGACCTACCTTCTGAGCAGTATTGTCCTGACTTGTACATCGCTGCGTTGCCTTGTCACGAGACACTTCGCCTCACCTGATTATCATCATGTTCACTTGCCTTGGGAGTTACTTATCAGAGAGCTGCTCAGGGGAGTTTTTGTTCATCTTTAATCAGAAAAGAATATTAGCAGATAAGATAGCAGAATGCATTTAGGGTAGTATGGGATGTACCTTCAGAGTACCAAGAAGGATTTTTCTCATGTGGCCTGAGAAACTATTCTCTTCTTTAAAAAATACAGAAGTCATGTATGAATGCAAGTTATTCATTACAAATTAAAATAATAAACAGAGAGAAAATATTAAAACTCCTTTCGTCACCACCACCTCCATCATCACTCTCCCTGTCTTCACTTTTCTCATTCCCAAACAGTGGCCACAGCTGAGGAGGGGTCCTCTGGAGGGTCTCTTCATTCCGGTGTGCTGAAGCTCAACCACTGATGACAAAGAACAGGGGCTGTGCTGTGCCCCCGGCCAGACCAAGCACCATGCTGCAGCCTCCAGTCACAGGAGGTGGTGGTTATGTGCTCCAAATCCGGCCATTCAGAGTCTGCTTCTGAGACGGACACGTGGACATTGGGAAAAAGGAGCCTCCTGTCTGTTGCAGTTGCTAAGCCAGGCCCACTGGTTTAGCCTGGAACTGTCAGTGGCCATCCTCCCTGATCATGGAGGAATCAAACACACAGAGTTAAGACGACAGGAGAGATGGAGAGAGGGGAAACCCCACTGATTTTGTTTGATTCCTGGCTCCCACTTACTGGAATGCAAATTTACTGGGTTAGAGGGAAGTACCTGTTGCTTAAAACTTAAAGAGTCCAAAGTAATGACTCCAGACTTTGTTCTTATATTTAAATATGCACATATATATGCATACATATACAAAATACTATATGTATTATTAATTAATTTAATTTAATGATATAGGTGGGGGTTATTTATTTTCAAGTCAAAATATACAGATCTACCTCATTCTTTTTAGAAACCACGTAATATTTTATACGATGCATTACCAGGACTAGAGAGCCCTGACATTTGGTCAAACATTATTCTGAGTGTGTCTGTGAGGGTGCATCTGAATGAGATTAACATTTTAAGTAAAGAAGGGGCTGGCATTGTGGCATAGCAGGTTAGGCTTTTGCCCTCGACCTCTGGCATCCTATATGGACATTGGTTCAACTCCTGGCTGTGCCACTTCCCATTCAGCTTCCTATTAATGCACCAGGGAAAGTAGCAAAAGATGGCCCCAGTACTTGAGCCCCTGCACCCACACGGAAGAACCAGATGGTGCTCCTGGCTCTGGGTTGCGGCCTGGCCCAGCCCTAGCCATTTTAACCATTGGAGGAGTGAACCAGCAGATGGAAGAACTCTGTTTTTCCCTCTCTCTCTGTAACTCTGCCTTTCAAATAAATGAATAAATCTTTTTTAAAAATTCTAAGTAGAGCAGATTTTCTTTCCTAGCGTGGGTGGGCCCCATTCAATCGGTAGAGGCCTAAAGAACAACAAGGATGAATCAGAGTTTCTTTCTGCCTGCCGGCCATCAGATGCCTCACCCCTGAACTGAAACACCACCTCTGCCTGGGCTAGAGTAGCACGTAGTAACAGGCGTAGGATTCCATTGGAAGGAAAGGCTTCAAAAATGGGAAGAGTTTATATTTTGTTTTGGTTTCTATGGACAGAGACTTTTTCCTTTTTTAAAAAATTATCTATTTATTTACTTATTTACTTGAAAGGTAGAGAATCAGACAGAAATGAGAGAGAGAGAAAGAGAGAGGTCTTCCATCGATTGTCTCACAAGCCCAAATGGCCACAACAGCCAGGTCCAGGACAGGCCAATGTCAGGAACCTGGAACTCTATCCTGGTCTCTCACAAGGGTACAGAGGCCTCCTAGGGGTATAGGCCAGGATCTGCTGCCGCTCCAGAACACTGGCAGAAGCTGGATCTGAAGCAGAGTAGGCAGGATCCAAACCAGCACTCTGATGTGGGACGCCAAGGTCACAAGTAGCAGCTTAACCCCCTGTGTCATTACAATGGCCCCCGGGGAGGGCTGCTTGCAGTCACTCCTTGATGTCATCCTAACAGAAGTCAGATAAAGAGATGGAAGGTCACATGCTGAGAATATACTTTCAAACACAGAAGACTAAGCCCAGAGCAGACCATGTTTAGGGAGACTGTCCACCCTTAATTACCCTGATTAGGGAAACCCTGTGTTGTGTTAATTATATTTCAATTAGGACACCAAAAAATGAAATAGACATTAATTAGGGGCAAATCTCCATGTAGTTTAGTCACTTTTAAAAGTTTACATGTCCTTGTTTATTGAAAGGCGAAGAAAGATCCCCCATCCTCTGATCCATTCCCCACTTGCCTGCAACAGGCAGGAATGGGCCAGACCACAGCCAGGAGCCTGGAACTCAATCCAGGTCTCCCACAAGGGAGGCAGAAATATGATTACTTGCGTCATCATCTGCTGCCTCCCAGGGACTGCATTAACAGGAAGCTGGCATGGAGAATGCAGCCAGGACTCAACCCCAGGCACTCTGATCTGGGATGCAGGTGCTGCAAGCAGCAGCTTAACTGGTTAGTTATCTCTGTGATGAGGAAAATACTGGAGACATTTGAGTTACATGGGAAACAGAGAAAGAATTTATAAGTGGATGGACTTCGATGCTATTTGGATAATGGATATTTGAAAGTCTAGAATATTGCACATACCTGCTACTTTCCCTCTGATTGATCAAGGTTTTCAGGTTTGGGTGTTGCCTCATCCATTCCCTGTTTCACCTCAAGGAAGACCACAGAACTCATTCTCACCCAAAGGCTCTGTGTGCTGGCCAGGGGTTTTAGCAATTGTATCTTGCTTAAATTCCTCTCTTGTTGGTGACAATGGGGGTCAAGTTCAATCCAAACTCTTGGAAAGGTAGAAAAGGTAGTTACAAGAACACCTTTCAGTTTGTTTTTGGATTCTTTCATTAAATTGTCTATTTTAGTGACAATTCCCAAATCTTTCAGTTGCTATGGCATTATAAAACATCTTAATATCTATTAGGCAAGCACCCCTTCATTGTTCTCCTCTTAAGATTTATTTTCATGGCTCCTTTGTGTGCATTTTCTCCGTAGGAAAACTTTACAGTCATTTTTTCAGGTTTCTTTCAAAAAGTATCATTTTGGCTTTTGATAGATGTTTACTTGCATTTACAAATTAAGTTTCCAGAGAATTCCCATCCTTACGATTTCAAATTTTTACTTCAAATCATAATATGTCTCTCAGCTGCTCCTCCTTTATGGGTTTCCAATTAACTTTTATCCTCTTTTGTATGTATCTTGTATATACTTCACTAGGTCCATTGGTAAGCATTTTGATGCTCCTGTGGGTGCCATTTTTTCACTGACTTTCTACATGAGTCTTGTCATCTATAACAAAGCTAATGGAATCTGTATGTTGATTTTGTATTCAGATGCCTTGCTGTACTATGTTAATAGTTCTAATGAATGATAATTATAATGTTTCTCGGATATTTTAGGTAGACAATCATCCTGTTTCCAAATAATAACTGCTCATCCCTTCATTTCTAACAGTTGTCCCAATTTTTCTTGTCTTATTCCTTTATCTAGTACCTTTAGAATAACACTGAAAGGTTGCAGTCGTAGTCCTGTCTTCTCTTGTCCTCACCTTGAAGAGAATGTTTCTCAAGCTTCACTATTAATGATACTTGGAAAAGATGTCTGCTGGATGTACTTCATCAAATTAAAAAGTCTCCAACAATGACCATTTCCAGGTTCTGTAACTATTACATTGACTTATGTCTTCTTTTACCTTTTTAATAAGAAACATGGGCTGAACTTTATCAAATATTTATTTTAGCTGCTACAGGAAGGATTATATGATTTTTCTTCTTTAATTTATGAATGTAATGATCTTATTACTAATTTCTTAAAGAAAACCAGGCTTACACTATTGGAATAAATTCTAATTAACCACAGTTCATCATTTTCCATAGGAACTTCATCGGTTTGTGGATGCAGCACTATCATGAATTTTTGTTGTTGAATTTTTTTTGTCCCTCAAAGTTCTGTGGGACTATACCAAAAGTTTTAACATCTCTGTGGTCAGAGTCCCAGAAAGAAAGGGAAAAAGGAGGATCAGGCTGAAAAGGTACTAGAAGAAATAATGACTGAAAATGTCCCAAATATGTCAAGAGATACAAACATGCAGATTCAAGGCAAATGAAGTCTAAACGGGATAAATCTTGGGAAGTCCACTTCAAGACATCTGTAATACAAGCTATAAAAATGAGATACAAACAAAAAAATCTTGAAAGCATCCACAAAGACACTTCCCCTGTAAGAGGGAAACAACTAGAATGATCATATATTTCTTTTCAGAAACCACGAAGGGCAGAAGGAAGTGGTGTAACACTCCTGAAGTACAGAAATGAACTGTTAACCCAGCATCCCACGCGCAGTGCAAATATCTTCAGGAATGAAAGAAAAAAATCAAGAAATTATCAGAGGAAGTAAACCTAAGAGAGTTTGTCAACATCAAGCTCTCTTTGTAGTTGAGTGGAAAAAATAAAAGACTAAGTAAAATTTAAACAGAAAGAAAAGAAAAGAAGGAAACTTGTCAGGAAGAAAAAAAAAGGGAGAGGGGAAGGAAGGAAGGAAGAAAGGGAGGGAGGGAGGGAGAAATTAGGAAAAAAACACCAAAAATAAACCTGTACAGAAAGATATTAAAGGATACTATCAACAAACCAAAGTGGCATTTCTAAAAATTGTTCAAATAACCCACAGAAGGCAAGAGAAATAAAACAAAGGGGAACAGCAAGCAGAGCAAACAAACACAAAGCAAAAAGTGAAACAGCAGACTTGAGCCCTAACTCAGCCATTTAATCATATCACATGTAAGTGGTTGAAGTACCACTTTAATTACATTAAAATGAAGGACAGTGATTGTCAGAGTGCAGGGGAAAGCATAATACAGCAATATGCTGTATAAAAGAAACTAGCTTCAAACAGTACACAGGCAGATGGAAAGTGAAAAGATAGAGAAAGAGATGTCTTACAAATATTATTCAGGGGCTGGCGCCGTGGCTCAGCGTGTTAACGCCCTGGCCTGGAGCGCCAGCATCCCGTATGGGAGCTGGTTCAAGTTCCAGCTGCTCCACTTCTGATTTAGCTCCCTGTTAATGTGCCTGGGAGAGCAGAGGAAGATGGCTCACGTATTTGGGCCCCTGCACCCATGTGGGAGACCCAGAAGAGGCTCCTGGCTCCTGGCTTGGATCGGCACAGCTCCAGTCGTTGTGGCCATCTGGGGAGTGAACCATCAGATGGAAGACCTCTCTCTCTCTCTCTGCCTCTCCTCTCTCTTTGTAACTCTGACTTTCAAATAAATCTTCAAAAAAGATAAAAAAAATAAAAATATTATTCAAAAAAAGCAAGAATAGCTAAATTAATATAAGATAAAGTAGATTTGAGTGCAAGATAGATAAAAAGAGGACAATATAGAAAGATAAAAGAAGCATCCACCACGTAACAATCCTAAATATGTACACACCTAACATCAGGCCAAAATATTTGAAGCAAACCAGACAGAAATTAAAGAACTAGGCAAAGTAAAATTTTATTTGGAAAGTCAGAAACACGATCTTAGTGATTGATAAAGTCTACAAAGAAAGTTGTAAAGATACAGAATTCAACCACACCATCAATCAACACAACCCAACTGATGTTCACAGAACATTCTGCCTCACAAAAGAAGAGCACGCCCATACCCACTGAACACCAACTAAGCTAGGTCATACCCTGGACCATAATGCAAACCTTAACAAGTTTTTAAAAATTAGAATCATACAGGGGGTCTTTTCTGATCACAACGGAGAATCAAACTCAAAGATCAAAAGTGGAAAAATAATAGAAAAACTTCCAAGTATTTGCAAGCTAAATAACTGATGAGGCAAAGAGGGAATCTCAGGATAAATACAGAAACACCTGCAGTGAGTGAAAATGAAATACGGCATTATCAATAGTGCTGGGAAACAGCGAAAGCAGTGATTGGAGAGAAATTTATGTCACTAAATGCGTATAAAAAGGGAAAATCTCAAATAACTAATGAAAGCTTCCACTTTTAAAAAAGAGTGACAAGGAAACCCAAAGCAAAAAGAAAAAAGGAAACAGTAAATACAAGGGCAGTAACGAATGGAACTGAGAACAGAAAGCATGAGGAAAATCAGCGAAACACAAAACCGGTTCTTTGAGAAGACCAATAAAATTCATAAGCCTTCATAAGACCAACAAAAGAAAAAAAGAAAGATGCCACAAACTCCTGACATTGGCAATGAAACTGGGGTCTTCAGATGCTGCAGAGTAATAAGGGAATACTATGAATAAGTCTACACCCATGAATTTGACAACTTAGATGAGAAGGACCAGTTCCTCAGGAAGTACAAACACAACTCACTCAATATAAAACAGATAACTCACACATCTTACAATTCACCTGTTTAAATGTATAGTATGATGATTTTTAGTATAGTCATAGAGTTGTATATTCATAACCACAATCAATTTTAGAACATTTTTAATATCCCGGAAAGAAAACTTAGCTATTACCTCCCAATCTCTCAATTCTATCTGGCCCTAGGAAAATACTAATATATTTTGCATATGTATTTTGCATATTCTGAACATTTTTTAAAGATTTATTTATTTAGTTGAAAGACCAAGTGATACAGAGGGACAGAGAAGTATCTTCCATCCACTGATTCACTCAAATAGCCACAATGGCCAGGTCTCAGCCATGCTGAAGCCAGGAGCCAGGAATTCTATCCTGATCTCCCACATTGGCAGCAGGATCCTGAGTACTTGAACCATCTCCCACTAACTTTCCAGGAACATTAGCAGGAAGCTGAATCAGAAGTGGTGCAGTCACTGCACTTGTATATGTTTTTGTTTAACTTGAAGACAAAGACTGACACACAGGTACAAAAAATAGATTATCTTTTGCCACCCAGAATTCATTGATCAGTGTGAGTTTTGATACATAAAAGCAGGGCTAGGATACCTAACACAGTACAAAGTGATGTGATGGGTGGAATATTTGTAACCATAAGGGTTGGTTTTAAGATCAAAGATCTTGGGGCCCAGCGCCATGGCTCGCTTGGCTAATCCTCCTCCTGCAGCACCGGCATCCCATATGGGCTCTGGGTTCTAGTCCTGGTTGCTCCTCTTCCAGTCCAGCTCTCTGCTGTGGCCCGGGGGGGCAGTGGAGCTAATCCCAAGGCACTTCTTGACCTCTGTTTTCAAAGGTCTTACCCCCATGTCAGTTTTTTGCCTCTTAATTCTAGAACAGGTGCTCATTGGGGCAGATTGTCATATTTCCCAGCTGTTTGTTGAATGAATGATAAAATAAATGAATCCATTAAGACAATGAGACCAGATCTCAGAATATGTGGTTTCCGTCTCCACTGTAATAAGGTTAGGAGAGGAAGCTCCATCAACTTCTGGTTTTTGGAAACTTGAGAGCCTTTGCTGGTCCATCACTTACTGTTTCTCCCAATCCTGGTTCAAGGCAAGCAGCGAGCCACAATTCTGCATGATCTGGCTAATGTCACACCCGAAGGCAGGGCACAGGAGCTGAGAAACTTTGCTTCGCCTGTCATTACACCAACGGCCCACCATCCTGTCAAGGCTTGGGATCAAGCTGGGTTTTGAAAAGAGCAAAGAGAACAACATAATTTAAAAATCAAAGAAATTCATTTTAGTAGTAAAAGGTTAACAGCCTTTAGGAGGAACAATTTTTAATCACCCTCGTCTAGACTCTATCACTGGAATCACCAGCCGCCGAGTGAAATATGGCCCAACTGCTGCCACCACACAGCTCCTAAAGACTGTTGTATTTAATCATGTCTGTGCACCACTTATGGATTTTCATTATGATTCCCGATGCTGTTGCGCTGGGTAAAATATTAATATCCATAGTAATGATGCATGAAGCTTGGAGTGTAATTTCTTCACTCTTCTTGTCTGATATTAAATTGTTACCACTTTATCATTTGTGTAGAACTGCACGTTTCAATTAATCTTTCCATATCAGCAGCCCTGATTAATATAGATCATGATTCATAAGCTTATCGTCACTATAGTTTTAACAGATCATTTATAAAGATCTTAAATTTCAGGGTCTGGGAGGTGCAGCTGCTGTGTCCAATGTGCCTCTTTATTCTCTGTTCCAACAGTGCTGCTATACACCGGCTGTCACCTCCTGTTGAATAATTAATTTCAGGAAACCAAATTTGCCGGAGGAGAAGGGGAAAAAAAAAAAACCAGAATGAGGGGACTGGCGATTGGCAGGGCACCGGGCAATGTTTGTTCACCTTTCCATGCCCAGCCCGGATGTCGCCTGCTCTTCATCGGCCGGAACTGCTGCTCTGGGGGATTAGCCACAGGTGTGGCCGGGCTTCTGCTGGCTGCAGACAGCAAACACAGCCAGCACAGCCATCCCAGGACAGTTGTTGGGGCTTGATGGCGCATTGGATAACTTCCCAGGCAGCTGCTGCTGCTCACATGAATTGACAGACCTCATCAGGTCTGGCACGGTGCCTAGGGCCTGACGCTGGTCCTGGAATACACAGCCTAAGCCGTGTGCTCAGTGCAGGATGAGAATGAGTGGGGAAATCAGCAAGTGAGAGCTTTCTAAACATTTTTACAAACACTAGAACCACCTAGGCTTGGGCTCTTTTATCAAAAGAGGCTGCCAAGGCTCGGAGAGGACTCTCTGGGCTACGGGCACAGGGTCCATCACTGGGGTCGGGGAGCCATGGCAGGAGCCTCCCCAAGCTGCTGTCTCCCAATCAACTTGAGGCTGATACAGCCCACGCAGAATCCACAGGAGAACATTCCCTCTCTCTGGACAGAACAAAAGAGAACAAGAAACAGAACAGATGGTGGTGACTTTCCTGAACCTGCAGCTGAAGCTTAACTCACATACCTTAAATTTCTGAGAGGCTGCAGGTATGGGATGGGTGTTGGGATGCCTGCCTCTGATCCAGCTCCCAGACACATTAGCAGGTAATGGTCCAAGTGCTTGAGTTTCTGCATCCACATGGAAGACCTAGATGGAGTGCCTGGCTCCCAGATTCAGGCTATCCCAGCTGCCGCTCTCTCTCTCTCTCTCTCTCTCTCTCTCTCTCTTTCCCTCTCTTTCTCTTTCTTCCCCACCTCACCCTCAACATTTCAAATAATTTTTTTTTAAATCAAACTTAAAAAAAACATTGTAGGTACATGAGGAGACATCAGATGTAAACTAAAGTATACACACACACAGTTATTCTGCAAACTGGTAACTGGCCTGGTAACAGCTAGAATGGTAACATCTTGTTGACTTCAAAAGCTGAATATTTTGTTTCAACTTCAGTCAAATCAGGAGATTGTTCTACCTGCTTCTGAAAAAAAAATACAGATCAGACCTGTACAGCTTCTAGCATGTCTTCAGTGTGAAAAGTTTCATCCTAAACCCTAAGGCTTGAGTCCCTGCCTGCTAGGGTGTAAATGTGTCCCACCCAAATCCTGATGGCGGTGGTATTAACAAGCAGGCCTTGAGGAAGCAATGAAGTCCTGGAACTACACCCTCACAGACAGATCAGCACCTTATGGAAGGGGTGGGGGAACCATGAGATTGAATGAAGCATCACATAAACTGATGATAAGTGTGAGGAGAGGAATCGCTGCTTCTTTCAACACGCAACTGAATGCTTTGGATTGAGAAAAGTGAGTCACCAAGAGATAGCTATTGAATTAGATGTGGGCAAAATCACTGGAAAAGATTGGGGACAATCACAAACATCTTTAATATTTCTACATGTAGATTGCTTCGTACGTGAGTTCAAGTTCTTGCTGTACTTGCTGGAACTGGAAGTTGTGGCTGGCGGGTTTTCCTGGGTGTGGTCTATAAAGGAAGGGAGGCGGAACTCCATCACTGTGTGTGCGTTCAAAGAAAACACCTTGGCTCCACAGCAAGATAATGTTGACTAAATGTACATTGGTGTACTTTAGTTAAAAATAAAACAATAAGATATGCTTACGTAAACATCTTAAAAGCTTTGCAGCTTTGCTGGACTTTCAGAAACCACCATCTCCTGTCTGGAGACTGGCAGATGAGGGGGCACAGACAAGCTCGGTTGATAACCTGTAAAGAGCTTAGAACCTTGCACAGAGCTATCATTACCATGACTACAGCTGAGCTTCAGACAGGTTAGCTGGTGGCAGAGAGAAGGGCGGTGGACGACAGCAAGAGAGAGAGGCGGTAAGAATCTGTTCCTTCAAGGAAGACCCTGGAAACAGGAAGCATGTGTGGCTGAAAACCATGGCAGGGGCAGGCATTTCACACACTACCTGGGATGCCGGCAGCCCCATCGGAGTACATGTCTTAGCTCAGAGTTCATGTCCTGGCTCCACAGTCCATTCCAGCTTCCTCTCAGTTGCACTCTGGGAGGCAGCTGGTGGTGGCTCAAGTACGCAGGGCTCCTAGAACACTGTCTGTACTGAGTTCCTGGCTCCAGGCTCCTGGCTCCTGGCTCCTGGCTCCTGGCTCCTGGCTCCTGGCTCCTGGCTCCTGGCTCCTGGCTGGCCCAGCCCAGGCTGTTATAGGCATTTGGGGAATAGACCAGCAGATAGGAAATCTATCTCTCTCTGCCTTTCAAATTAAATATATATATATGTATGTGTGTGTATGTGTGTGCATATATATATAGAGAGAGAGAATAGAAGCCAAACTAATAGAGCCAAAAGACTTAGGAAAAATTCTGACACATAGCAATTGGTCAATAAATGGTGGTTAGTACATTATTTTTTTTTTTTTTGGACAGGCAGAGTGGACAGTGAGATAGAGAAAGACAGAGAGAAAGGTCTTCCTTTTGTCGTTGGTTCACCCTCCAATGGCTGCCACGGCCAGCACGCTGCGGCTGGCGCACCGCGCTGATCTGATGACAGGAGCCAGGTGCTTATCCTGGTCTCCCATGGGGTGCAGGGCCCAAGCACTTGGGCCATCCTCCACTGCACTCCCTGGCCACAGCAGAGAGCTGGCCTGGAAGAGGAGCAACCGGGACAGAATCCGGCACCCCGACCGGGACTAGAACCCGGTGTGCCGGCGCCGCAAGGCAGAGGATTAGCCTAGTGAGCCACAGGGCCAGCCGGTGGTTAGTACATTATTACTTAATCCAACAAGGATTAAGTATATATAGTACATTATTACTTAATACAACAAGGATACTTCAAAAAGTTCATAGAGAGGCCGGCGCCATGACGTACTAGGTTAATCCTCCACCTACGGGCACCAGCATCCCACATGGGCGCTGGTTCTAATCCTGGTTGCTCCTCTTCCAGTCCACAGCTCTCTGCTATGGCCTGGGATAGCAGTAAAAGATAGCCCAAGTGCTTGGGCCCCTGCAACCCCATGGGAGACCAGGAAGAAGCACCTGACTCCTGGCTTCGAATCGGTACAGCTCCAACAGTGGCAGCTATTTGGGGAGTGAACCAACAGAAGGAAGACCTTTCTCTCTGTCTCTCTCTCTCACTGTCTGTAACTCTAACTGTCAAATAAATAAATAAAATCTTTTTTTAAAAAGTTCATAGAAAGTTGGCATTCTCTTTTCATTCCATTTTTTCCCACAAACTTTTTCAAGTTTCATTGAACCACCACTTACTGACTTGTTTAGGGCCTGGCACGAATGCAGGGGACTGGGAGCTCCCTGGGACAAAACCTGGGTCCTCTACCTGGACAACTCTCTGCTCAATTAACAGGAGGTGACTGATCCATGTCCATCCAATTAAATGGACTGAGCTTGTGAACCCACGTTACTCAGAAGCAGCAGAGGTGAACAAATCTGTGGGTAGCTGATGACCCCATCACTACACTGAACCTTTACAACTCCATCAGACACCCACGCCCAGAGCTCTCGCCTCTCCATGTAGAGTGAGATCAGAGACGCAGGCTTCTCTTCCTTCTGCCTCTGAGAGTCAGTCATGCAGACAGCACTGCTTTGCGACTACATCACAGCTCTCATCAGATGAATGAGGTTGTAGAAACCCCTGAGGCGTGACCCACTGTCTCCCTGCGGAACAGCCAGCACTGTGGGAAGAACAGAACGGATTTAGAAATGGGTTTGTCCATTTGTAAAATGAGGAAATCCTCTCTACATCTAATTGACAGCCATGGCAGACGAGCTGTTTAGATAACCGGAAGTTTTGCTTGGTTCTCTCAAAAGTAGGGTATTATAAAAGAAACCCCTGCTGTTGAAATTATTATTCAGAATCAACTTTTTTTTTTCCAAAGGTTTATTTGATTTTGATTTTTTTTTCAGAAAGTCAGAGTTCCAGAGAGAAAGCTCTTCCACCTGCTGGTTCACTCCTCAGATGATTGCAATGGTCAGTGCTGGGCCAGGCGGAAGCCAGGAGCTTCATCCAGGTCTCCCACATGGGTGCTGGCACAGGTCCAAACACCTGGGCCTTCTTCCACTGCTTTTCCCAGGCCATTAGCAGGGAGGTGGATTGGAAGTGGAGCAGCCAGGACAAGAACCAGTACCCATGTGGGGTGCCAGAGTCATATGCTATAACACTGGTCCCCAGAATCAACTTCTTAAATACTCACCTCTTTGGCTATACCCCTTAGACTGTAATGTTATAAGGTTTTCATTAATTAGTATTTTACTATTCTAGATTCAGCAAGTCCAAATTAAGAAAAATTCAGGATTCCAGTGATTTAGAAGGGAAACACATTATTATTTAAATGCAGAGTAAAGGAGCTAAGGAAGAAGGGTGATGTTGCTAGGAGAAAGCATTTTGGACTTGACTGAGATCTGGGGAGACCTTGCTCTGGGCCTCAGGTTCTTCTTCACACAGAGGGATGGACTAGGTCACCCTTAAATTCTCCTTCCTCTGGGATCAGGATAGTAATTCTTGCTTTACAAATGTGGTGGGGAACTTTTTTAAAAATCTTACTTCAATTTATTTTCTTAAGTTTAACCATCTGTCTAGTGTTTGGTTACACTAATGTTTAATTACTGAGTTAGGTTTCTACAGAGAAGAATTTCGAGACCTTAACCAAGCCTGACTCATCACGCCCCATAAGAGCTCCAACCATTGCTATGAAGTGCAAACAGCTGCTGATTCTCAGAGCAGTGGTCTGGGACCCCCCATTTCTGCTCTGCGTCTGCATCAGTCTTGTCTCTGTCCAGATCTGAATGCCGCCTGACTCCATGCTGATTCACATTTGGTCTCTCACAGATTGCTGGCAAGATGTTGGCTCTATTGTGATATCACAGCGGTGCGCTGCGCCCGCCACACTGCCTTTCCACCCTTGCCCTGGGGTTGCACAGGGAGACGTAGCAGAATAGAAGTTATCAGACCTCCTTCTTTTCAATAGCTTTGTTGCGGTATAATTGATATACTCAAAAAAACTGCATGTATTTAATGTACACACTGTGATGCGTTTGGAATACATCCTTTGTGTTAGCAAGGCCAGTGCCAATGCTGCTGAATATAGATCACCCTGATGAAGCTCATATCCAACCTCAAGTTCAACTTCAAAGGGTGGACTCATGAGAATGGCCAGCTTGCCTAAGGAGGCCATGGCCTGCTTGCATCTGAAGAAATGCTAGGCAAGACCTCTAGCCTTTAAAGCACAATAATCCCTCCCAGAGAGACCCATCTGACCTACAGGTTGGCTATGTCTTCTCTCATACCACAGGGCTGGTAAAATCATCAGCCAAGGAACAGAAGCAAGGTGGAAGTGGGTGGAGGGGAAGCAAAGGGTCCTTCTCCTCTTTCCCCCAGTGTGTTTGAGCCTCCACTTTCTGTAAAGGACTTGAACTCTCACTTCTCACTTTAAAGACCTACTATCATGGCAGCCTTCCTGGTTCCAATCGCAACTATCCCCTTGGTTGGTGCCCTGGCTGGGTCAGCCCCAAACACTACTGTTGATGATGCCCAGTTTCGCGAAAAATGAAGATTCTTCAGTGCTTAGGAAAATAATTTTAAGAGACATTTAACAACTATGTATGACTGTGGGAAAGCAGAAACACAAAGTGAAGATGTGTGTGTGTGTGTGTGTATGGAAACAGAGAATATTTACTTTTAAAGAAAAAAAATGAGAGTATTACCTGGCAAAAACAAGAACATTGCAGCAACCATGAAAGTTTCATGATTCGGAGAACAATTCTATTTGTTTTCAATGCCTCGGGATAAATCAGAACTAATTTATCTCCTTCCCAGGTCTGAATTTCTTCACTCTCTCTCTCCTCCTACTTAAAAGATACCCAACCTCAAACCCATCAAACTCCAAACCATTTGGGTCTTTTAGAATTATAATTTTGCTTCTTTATGTCTTTATTGCTCCTTTGATAGAGAAATTGAAAAAAAAGAAAAAGATATGAAGGAGAACAACAAAAAGCTATAATTATGAAGATTCAATTTAATTTTAAAGCTTGTGGACAGAAAAGAAGAAGCCAGAAAAGAAGGAACCAAATTAATTTAGCAGGGAAGCATTGCATGAAATATTGTTGAAGTTTAATAACCATGCAAAGACAGATGATATGTGTGGAAAAATTAGTTGTAGGACCTCATAATAGTCTATTAATATTTCCTACAGGCGCAAAACCCTTTCCTGAATAATTGTGACAAAGTAATCTTTTGAAAAAGAGAGAGTTGAAAAAAGAATCTTCAAAAGGAGACAGTGAAGACGAAGGTGCTGGAAGGAGAAGGAGAATCCAGGCCACCAGAGTCTGAAGGTGCGCTTCATGGCCAAGTGCGAGGGAGGAAGCTCACAGAGGGTCAGACGCCACGAGGAGGGCACTCACAGGCTCCTCTGCACTGTAGAACTGTGAAAAGGAATGGTGTGGTTTTTAAACATACCTTAGTTGTTTTTATAGGTCTTTATGGAAATGGCTTGATATTCCCATCCACAAGGCCAACATGACTGAGTCCCCAGTCACACAGATGAAAACTTGAGATGTATACCACGGGAGTGTCTGGTGCTAGGGGGCCCTGAGCTGTAGGTAGAAGGTTGACAAGGATGCCCCACCCCAGACAGTGCAGTGCAACTGGCTGTCTCCCCTTGGCCCAGGGAAATGAAATGGCTTTGCCTTCTCTGCAGAAGTCCGATCCTGCTTCTGATTTTACAAAGACTGAGCTCCCAAGAGCCAGTATCTGAGTTCCTTTATTCTGATTTCAAAGTGGAGATAATAGTCTTGTACACCTCAAATTTCAGAGAGTATTTTTCTAGGGGAGACTCAATAAATATGTGTTGATTGAGTTGGGTTCCATTTGGAGAAGGAAAAGGGACAATGGAAAGAGAAGTGATGTTTGTTACCAAGCTGCTATTTCCAAGTCATAAAAATACATTACTTTGTTGACTCCTCACTACTAGCTTACAAAGCAGTTGGCATTGCACCCATTAAGCAGAAGTCTCCAATTTCATCTGCACCTGCAACTGGCAGAGTGAAGGAGTCAAAATAAACACACTACCTCTAGAAAGGCCTCTGCCTGTCATAGGATTAGTTAGATTTGCTTCCATTCTCCTACTGCAGGGGTCGCTCCTGCCATTTATTGACTGTTAGAGACTGCTTCTGTTGCTGAACCTTGGTCCCAGCTGTTAAAACTGCTCTACCCAGGAAATAACTTGGGGTAAGGGACCACATTCCTGCCCTGCTAAGCATGGTCCTACCTTAATTCACCATCTCCCCTGCATAGGTCCTGATGACTTGGGGTGTCCAGGATAAGGGCCATCATCAGTGAAACTCAGATCATGAAAGATCTCCAGGACTTCCCTGGCTAACTGAGAACTCACTTCTTCCAGATGGAAATAGTCAAGGAGCTTCTGGGACATGAACACATGAGATGAAACACTTGGAAGCACAGCAGTAAACACAGAGGAACTTTGAATGGCCTGCCAGGTGGTGTTGGGATTCCATTTAGGTTGCAGTTCCCATCTTTCAGATAAGTACCTTCTGGACCCTTCTAAGGAACAAAGCTCTTCCTCCAGGTCTCCAGCTGGTGGGATGCAGTAGGTTAATATTCTGTTTTGGTTTAGACATAGTGAACTTCTGTATATATGGTTGGGGCAATGGGACACACATCAGCACATTTTCAGAGGATCATGGTGGCTATGGAACCTACTTATATAGTGTTAAACTGGGGAGGGTGATTGAAATGAATCTAGTTTGTTTAGTGAATTTGATCATAGCCAGCACCAAATTTTAACTTTCACTTCTTCTGCTCCCAAAGATGGGTTACACCAAGACCTGTGCTTTTCATGTTGAACTTCTTATTCTTGGTCCAACACAGCGCAGAGTACTGGTTGTTGGTTCTATTCCTAGGACAAAACTGTACTTGCAGCTCAGAGTCATCAAAAGCTTCAGTCTAGGTTTCTCTTACCTTATTCCTTTATTGTCATAGAAATATTGAAGCCTTCCTCAGTATTGAAAGGAAGGTTATGTTCTTAGCTCAGGTTTACACCTATAAATCAACGTGCCATGTTTCAAGTCAAGCAAAAGAGATATATACCCAGTATGAATGCACCCTTGGAAGCCAGTCAGCAGCCCCATGGTGTATAAGATGTCTAAAGCTCAACTCCTGGAAGCTTTTCCTTGGAGCACAAGAATGTCTTCTCCCAGTGAGACACCAGTGGAAATGCAGTTGTTTGAGACTCTGTAGGGAACAGTTGTCTGGGGGGAGCCCCAGAAAGTCAAGTCTCAAATTGAGAGTATAAAGTTCAAATGTCGCATCCAAGATGCCAATGGTCTTCTTTATAGTTTTTCTCCCAGAATGAAGGCTGCATAGAACTTTCCTATCCCTTGCAATTTCTGGCATATTTCCCTACATTCCTCTTTTTCCTGAAAAGGATTTTAACCATACCCGCAAGTAGGAACAGTATATTTTACTACATTCCAGTTTCACTGACAAATATAGAATCTACATATTCATTCATTTTACAAACACTGATTAAGCAACTATGTTCTGTGTTTGCTGAAGGTTGAAAATGAGTTAAAACACTGAGTTTCAAGGTTATCTATCTGAGGACATAAACTAAAATCAGAAAATTAGACACAAATTTGAGATTTTCCAGCCCCGAAATCCTTTAGGAATTTATCCTAATGTAGAGTAAATATGTATTTCCTTATTTGTTTTCCATTCATCAGCCAGTTAGAAAACTCATGACCACGTTTAAATTTTATAAAATTGGAAGCTTTATACTTTCAAGAACATCTGTATTTTATAGACCCTTCCTAAACACAGGAACACAACCTGCTAATAGCTACACCTCAACAATTTCTGAAATCACGTGTGCTTTCTTCATCTTGGCCAATCTGATCTACAACAAAGCTGTGATAAACTGATGACTCCACCTGGTGGCTGGAACGGGGAACAACAGCACTAACAGTTTAAATTCAATCTTTCCCAGAGGGTGAAGCCTAGCAGTTAAGATGCCACTCCTCCAGCATTAACAATATCTGGGCTCCATCCCCAGCTCCCTCTCTTGACTCCAGCTTCCTGCTAATGTAGACCCTGGGAAGCAGTGGTGGCAGCTCCAGTCACTGGGATCTTGTCACCCACATGGGAGGTCTAGATTGTATTCTCAGCTCCAGCTCTTGCAGGCATTTGGGGAGTGAACAAGTACATGGGAGCTCTCTCTCCCTCTACCTCTCAAATAAATTCTTCAGAAAAAACACTGTAACTCGGGCCGGCGCTGTGGCTTACTTGGTTAATCCTCTGCCTGCAGCACCGGCATCCCATATGGGCACCGGGTTCTAGTCCCGGTTGCTCCTCTCCCAGTCCAGCTCTCTGCTGTGGCCCGGGAAGGCAGTGGAGGATGGCCCAAGTGCTTGGGCTCTGCACCTGCATGGGAGACCAGGAAGAAGCACCTGGCTCCTGGCTTCAGATCGGCGGAACCCCGGCCGTGGCAGCCATTTGGGGAGTGAACCAACGGAAGGAAGACCTTTCTCTCTCTCTCTCACTGTCTATGACTCTACCTATCAAATAAAAAAATTGTAATTCAAACCTCTCTTCCTTACTTCCACATCCTTCTTAACCACTTAGAGATTGTACATGAGCAGCAAAGCAACCCCACTCCTTTCTCCTTCCGCCAAGGCTTCCATTTTCCCAATCTGAACCTCCTCTAGAAAGTTCTGCATATTCCAGACCCTCTTCTTTTCTTTTCTTCTTTTTTTTAAAGAGTTGTTTTTATTTATTTGAAAGACAGAGTTACAGAGAGAGGTAGAGACAGAGAGAGGTCTTCTATGCATTGGTTCACTCCCCAAATGGCCACATAGTGGGGAATGAGCTGATCTGAAGCCAAGAGCCAGGAGCTTCTTCTGGGTCTCCCACATGGGTGTAGAAGCCCAAGGACGTGGGCCATCCTCCACTGCTTTCCCAAGCACATTAGCCATGAGCTGGATTGGAAGTGGAGCAGCCGGGACCTGAACCGGTGCCCATATGGGATGCCGGCGCTTCAGGCCAGGGCTTTAATCCACTATGCCGCAGTGCCAACCCCAACTCTCTTCTTTTCTAAACCCAATGCTTTGCTTATTGTATTTGTTACCCTGGGCTGCAGTAATAAATTATCACAAACCAGATGGCTTAAACAACAGGAATCGATTTTCTCACAATTCTGGAGGCTGTCTCCAGATTAAAGGTGCCGGCAGGGCCACACTCCCTCTAAGGGCTCCTAGACGGGAACCCTTCCTTGTGTCCTCCAGCTTCAGTGGTTTCTGGACTCCTTGGCTTGTGCCACCTTCACACAGCCTCCTTCTCCCCCGAGGTCTCCCCTCTTCTGATCAAGCACACCAGGCATTAGATTTAGGTCCCTCCCTAATTATTATCTCATCCTGCTATTATCTCATCTCAAATCTTACCTTACACATGCAAAGACCTTTATTCCAAATAACATCATATCTTAGATTCTCAGTTAACACGAGTTTTGGGAGACACTGCTCAACCAACTACAATCATAGACTATTTTGGCTTGACTTTAAATGGCTGCCTTGTTTTCAAAGTAAAATTGTCAATTGTTCAAGATTTTTTTTATCTGCCACAGCAACTAAAGCAGAGGATAAATTTAATAATTTTAAATTTAACAAAGAGGGGGATTTCTTTTCTTTTCTATTCTATTCATTTTATTAAGAAACAGCTAGTTGTACTTTTGTTTTTGTAGTACTTTATAGAACATTATACACTGGTTTCTTGAGTTTAATGAAATCTGTTTCCTTAAAATTTGCTTTCGTTACTTTCTGGATTACATCTTATGAAACTTGATGTTTCCTTAGTAGATCTTGCCCTTTTATACGTTAAGAATTGGAGATCTCTTCTTTAAAATCAAGAAAATATCTTGATAAATTCTAAGTGTGTCTGTTCCCCAGAAAATTCCAGTCTAAACTAGCTTCATCGCCAACAGTCCCAGCATCTCAGAGGATCTCCCATTTGCCTTCTCTTGAGCCTGTAGCTCCTCCCAGTCCCATCCCCCTGATTCAGGTCATCAAGAGCTTGGTGGTCATGAAGACTAAGACGATGGTATATTCTGCCCCTCTCTCAGAAGCATACTCAGCATTTCTGAACAGGCACACTTCACTACGGTGCCAAACCACTCCTGCCGTTGTAATTCCCAGTTGAACTCCAAGACTCGGTTTGAGCACCCATCTCTTCTATCAACACTCCCTGGTTCCTGCACTCAATCTGTACCCCCTCTTTGGTAGGTCATGGGGTACATATGTGTCTTTCCTACCACATCATCCACTCCATGAAGGCAAAGATCCTATCTTGTGCTCACCTCCTGACTTGGACAGCTCATTTGTGTTCACAATATGCTGAAAGGTGGTTCGTTGAAGCCTTGTATATGCTGAAATAGTTTATAAGTAGCACCCCAAGTATTTCAGTAATGGTAGCTATTACTTACAGTTCAAAGTCAAACCATGGCTGAGCGTGACCCTAAACAGACAACCACTCCTGTGCTGTCAAGGCTATCATAAGCTAAATCAAATCATTATTTCTCAGACACATCTGAAAAGGTAAAAAGAGAAAAGAAAAATACCTAATGCAAAGAAATCAATGACCACAGAGTCCCAAGAACGAGAATCAGACCAATAGAGAGAGATTTTGTCTCCACTGAAAGTCCCCCCCGCCCCCCGCCCAACTCTTAGCAGCACCATCCAAGAGTAAAAGGATCTGTAGGGCAGGAGAGTCCTGTGTTCAATAACTGCCTGGGCAGGTACTACCTGTGTGAACTTCAGCAACTACAGGTAATTCCCGTGAGTCTAAATTTCCTCATCTCTGAAGGGAAAAATATAACTACTTCGTGGGTTTGCTTTGAGGCTTGAATTAAATAAGATGGGGCAGGCACTGTGGCCCACCAGCTTAAGCTGCTGCTTGCAACGCTGGCATCCCATATCAGAATGCTAGTTCAACACTCAGTATTTCTCCTTCTGATCCAGCTTCCTGCTAACTGCCGGAGAAGGCAGTGGAAGATGAACCAAGGACTTGGGCCCCTGCCACCCATATGAGTGACCAAGATGCAGTTCGTGGCTCCTGGCTCCTGCCTGGACCAGATTCAGCTGTTGTCATTTGGAGAGTAAAGCAATGGCTGAAAAATCTTTTTCTGCCACTCTGTCTTTCAAGTAAATTTTTTAAATATTTATTTTATTAACTTGAAAGGCAGATTCACAGACAGAAAAGGAGAGACAGAGAGAGAAAGTGAGTTTTTCCATCTACTGTCTCACCATCCAATGTCTTCAACATCCAGGCCCGGGCCAGGCTAAGCCAGGGGCCAGGAAATCCATCAGGGTCACCCACATGGGTGGCAGTGACCCAGACACTTGGGCCACCATCTGCTGTTATCCCAAGTGCATTAGCAGGGAGCTGGATCAGAAGTGGAACACCCAGAACTTGAACCAACATTTGGATTTTGGATGTTGGCATCGCAAGCAGCAGCTTAACGTACTGTGCCACCACACTGGCCCCAAATACATGAATAAACAAATAAAACTTTTATGAAAATAAATTAAATGAGTTAATGTTTACATAATGCCAAGTGCAAAGGCTGGCTCACAGAGGCTACTCAGCAAACAGTAGCTATGGATGTTTCATCATGATGGACAAAGAACAGGCTCGGTTTCTACAGGGAGAATGGTGACAAGCTGTGCTATGAGCAATGGGAGAAGTACTCCTTTTCCATGAAGTGGTTTGGTCCCACATTTTATCAGAACTGTTCCTGGGGTATGCCATCAGAATTGCATTTTTATGTAGCCTATGGAATAGTTGTTGTTGCTTCAGGAATATCCTTAGGGTCCCAAGGTACCTTACCCTAATACATCCAAAAATTAGAATCATGATAGATTTTGACATCCCATGTACTAACTCATTTAACTAAGATTTACTGAGAATCTGAAGTGCATGGGAGCCTCGGCTAACCACTGAGGGAGATGGGGCTGATGAGGCACTGCCCTCGGGAGTCCACTGTCAAGTTGGGGGAAAAAGAGTGAAATAGTCCTGTGGTAAGTGCCTAGAAGGAGTTGTTCCTGCCATCCAGGGTTTTGTTTGCCCATGACTTGGCCCTTCCACTTCTGGGAAATATTATTTTACCATACATTATATGATTCTACCTTCATGTCACTTAGATTTATTGTATAACAAACACCCAAAACTTAGTGGCTTAAAGCAACAACCATTTGTGTGGTTGTGGGGGCATTTTGGTCTGGGCTTATCCAGGTGGATACTGTGATCTCAACAGGGCATCCTTGTGGCACTGATAATCAATAGTCAGCTCTACTCCTTGGGGTAGTTGGTTTTTCAGGTGACAAGGATGGCTAAGCCATATGTCTCTCATTAGCACATAAGCTAACCTAGGCTTGTGAACCTATAGGTGGTAGGTCTTCGCCAAGAGAAAGTTGAAGTGTACACAGCCTCTTGAGGCCTAGGCTTGGAACTGGCACAACATCATTTCTGCATTCTGTTGACACCAAAGCAATGCCTGTGGCCAGCCCAGATTCAAGGGGCGGAGATATAAAGACTCCATCTCTTCAAGGAAGGACCTACAGGGAGGAGTGAAAGATCATGGCCATTTCTGCAATCTACAACAATCTCGTCAACCAAATTAAAGACTTGTGCCCATGCTGGCACAATCACAGTTCTCTTCCTCTCCAACTCAGCCTCACTCTTGGCCCAGCAGTGAACATCTGATAACCACAGATATGTTCCTTAGGACTTTCCCATTGGAATTCGAGAGCCCATGTATCAGTTTGTTTCTGGTGGAGAAAATTTGTGTTCATCCACCCTACAGCCTCATTTTTCATGTGGAAGAATCTACCTTCAGCTGGCATTATGGTCTGAATGTGTGTACCCAAAATATATACATTTCAATCCTATCTCCTGAGGTGATAGAATTAAGGGGTAGGTCCTTTGGGAAGGGAATTAAGTCATGAAGATGGCAGTCCCATGATTGGGATTAGTACCTTTAAAAGGGGCCTTGGAGAGCTGCTTACCCCTTCCACAACATGAGGACACAGCAGTAGATGCTGTCTCTGAACGAGAACACAAGCCATCATCTGATACCAATTCTGCTGGTACCTTATTTTACTAGTATTTGACAGGTAGAGTTATAGACAGTGAGAGAGAGAGACAGAGAGAAAGGTCTTCCTTCTGTTGGTTTACCCCCAAAATGGCCACTACGGCCAGCGTGCTATGCTGATCCCAAGCCAGGAGCCAGGTGCTTCCTCCTGGTCTCCCATGTGGGTGCAGGGGACCAAGCACTTGGGCCATCCTCCACCGCCTTCCTGGGCCACAGCAGAGAGCTGGACTGGGAGAGGAGCAACCGGGACTAGAACCCGGCGCCCATATGGGATACTGGCGCCACAGGCAGAGGATTAACCAAGTGAGCCACAGCGCCAGCCCTGGTACCTTATTTTTTATTGTTTGTTTGAGTTGCAGAGAGAAAGAAAGATAGAGATAGAACCCACTCCCATCTGCTGGTTCACTCCCCATAGGCCCACAATGGCCCCTGGATGAAGCTGTAACCAGGATCCAGCAACACTACCCAAGTCTTGCATATGCATGACAGGGATCCTCTTACTTGAGCCACCACCTCTGCCTCCCAGGGTCTGCACTGGCAGGAAGCTGGAGTCAGGATCCAAAGCTGAGATCAAACCCATGTACTCTGCCTTGGGACACGGGTGTCTTAACTGATGGACTAAATGCCTACCATGCTGCTGAACTCTTGATCTTGGACTTCCTAGGAACAATGAGTGATAAATTCCTGTGATTTATAAACTACCTTGTCTATGATGTTTTGTTATAACAACCAAAGCAGACTAGGAGAGGCAGAGAGAATTAATTCAACACTTAGAAAGAAGTAGAGGCAAAGCAGAGTTCTAAGCATGTGCCACGCCATCGGGTAAATTTCTTAAGATTCAAGAAGCCCCCCCCCCCTTTTCTGTGATCACTAAACCTTCTAAACAGTTGAATTTCTGGGCCGAGCTAGGTTCTGCCACTCATAACCAAGAGTGTTTTGGCAACATGAGGCACAGTATCTCAGAGGAGGCAAGAACCATGGCTAGCAGAGGGAAGACAGAGACAGCTATTTAGAAAACAAAGAGTGAGCCAAGGAGGGCACAGCATTTAGATAGGTAGAGGAGATCAGGAAGGAAGCTTCAAAACAATGAAGGGCAGTGAGGGGCTGGAGCTGTGCTGCAGTGGGTAAAGCCGCAGCCTGCGACACCAGCATCCTACATGGGCACCAGGTCATGTCCCAGCTGCTTCATTTCTACTCCAGCTCCCCTCCCTGCTAATGACCTGGAAAAAGCAGAAGAAGATGGCCCACGTGTTTGGGTCCTAGCCACTCATGTGGGAGACTCAGAGGAAGCTCCTGGCTCCTGATTTTGGCCTGGCCCAGTCCTGGCAACTGTGGCCATCTGGAGAGTGAACTAGAGGATGGAAGATTCTCTCTCTCTCTCTCTCTCTCTCTCTCTCTCTCTTTGTAATTCTGACTTTCAAATAAATAAATAATAAAAAGAAGAGCAGTGAAAATAACAGATATGAATAAATGATAGCCACATCTGAAGCAGATGAATTATTTTGCCAAAGTTTTTAGAGGAAGAAGAGAGAAAAGGATGAACTATAAAAGTGATTGGAACAGATTATTCAGGGTCTTGATGTTATAAGAAATTTGAACTTTATTATAATCTGGGTTTAAAAAATATATTTATAAATTTATGTATTTGAAAGGCAGGGTGACATGAGAGGGAGGGAGGGAGAGAGAGAGAAAGAGAGAGAGAGATCTTCCATCTGTGGTTATTCCTCCCTAAATGCCCACAGCAGCCGGACTAGACCAGGGTGAAGCCAGCAGCCAAGAACTCTATCCTACTATCCCACATGGGTAGGAGAAATTCAAGTACTTGGGCCATTATTTGCTGCCTCACAGGTGCACTGAAAGTTGGATCAGAAGCACCAAATAGCTGAAACTCAACCAGGCAATCCAGTATGAGATATAGGCATCCCAAGCAGCAGCATAACCTGCTGCACCACAACACCTAGCCCAGATGGTAGATTTTGGATGTCACAAATTTAAATGGGGAGGTTCGATCTGGTGTCAACCAGCCTGGTGGATTTGAAGCACAGGAAATGAATCAGAAGATAAAAGCAGGGACAGGGATGAAAGCTGAGGAACTGAAGTGGAGGAAAGCATCAAGGAAGTGATGAGAAAGAGATACGCAAGAAAGCAAGAGGAGAAAAGGGCCAAGAGTTGGAAACAGGCTGACCCTATTGGCCCTGGATGATGACATGGACATTAAGCTGGGTGTTTGATCAGAGATGGGGATATTTATGATGGCAAAGAAGTTATATAATTCATTCATCAGGATATTGGGAAAGAGGTTGGAGCCAGAAATAGGTGTTTGGGAGTCATCAATTAGTTATCAAATATCAGGGAAGGATCGTCTATGTAATCCACTGTGGAAAGTGTCAGGAACACCACGATGCCCATAAATGTCCCATGTACCTGGATTTTCATAAGGACGTGAAATGACGGGAACAAGAGAGGCCTACGAGGAAGGTGTCCCCTCTCTCCTCACAGTCATGGCACAACAAATGGGAAGAAGGGGTAGTTTGATTCCTACATGGAAGATTGAGAAGGAGAAATGAGACATAATCACCTTACAGTAGACCTTAAGCCTGGCTGATTCCACAGATTAATGCCTCTCTCTTACAATTCACTTTCTATGCAATTCATTTGAGGCTGCTGTTTTCCACACAACTGCAGAAAATGCAACATCTGTATGTGTCAGATTCCGGAGCCATATTCAAATTACTATCAGAAGAAAAGAGTTTAAAGAAATCTTTAATGCCTCCAACCAGACCAATGATAGCAGATTAAAGGAAGTCCTTTGGCAAGACTGGAAGAGCATGATTCTCCAAGATTGAGAACCAAGTGCTGCCTCTTCACAAGATGTATGTCAGCACTGCCAACTCAGGGACAGAGCAGATTCCCCAAGCAATGGAAGCCAACTGGGGACCTCTGCATGGGAGACGCTGGGAGGCGTGTGGGGGCACCAGGAGCCATGCGGACCAGGCCAGACATGGAATTCTTGCCTTTAATGTCCCTTTTTGCCTGCTTATTTTCATCTTTATAGAACAGCCCCTTTCCTGTCCTTGCCAATTCCCCATTTTCTTTTCTTTTTTTCCTTTCTTTAAATGCAGTCTAATCCCGAGTGTGAACTGATGTAGTTTGTGTGTTAGGAGGGAAAAAAATCTCTCTCTTTTTCTGCCTTTTTTTTCTTCTTCTTCCCCTGGCCCAGTTCATTATTTTTCTTTCTTGTCACTCAGTGTGATAGGTTGAACAGAAGTGCACAGATGAGCACTGAAAACGGTGTCACAAGGCCTTAATCTAGTCTTTAATGCCTGACTTCAGAGATGTCATTTATCTTCTAACTGCAGCAGGCATCCACCAACTTTATCTCTAATAATATATTGATGGATTAAAAGGGTCGGGCAGGAGACCGGGCTGGAAAAATTGCTTATTGACATCAAAATACAGTGCCCTCAACCTGATAAACATGGAGGGCTCGTGTATCTCCCAGAATAGTTGGCGTAGCTATAATTTTTTTTTCTAACATGTTTCCCCCAGGTTCATGGGGTGGTCCAGTAAAATAAACAAATACTAAACATTATTTCTATGCTGACATGGCCGGGGAACACATGAGATATTTTAGGAACACATTTTTAATGTCAGATTTATAAATATACCTCCCTTATTTATGACACGTTATAGCATATTCTATGACAACTTGAAACGGGCACCTATAGTCTTGGCAGCATTCAGATATTCCCCATGCAGTTTGCTGGAGCAAAAACCCTGGGTAGCACCTGATTATGCTTTCTGATGGCCAGTAACGCTAGGCTGTTTCAGCAGACAGATGAGGCCAGCAATCTTGGAATGTAAATGAAGACAGCCTTTGGAAAGGCTTCCTTTGTTTATTGTTCTCTTCATTTCATTGTTTGGTTCCCAGCAGGATGTTTCAAACCACCCTCCCCTTTCTCCACCTAGGCTCTGTCCATGCAAGTCAGTTTTGAATAAACTAATAAATAATTAGAGACTTCTAACTCCCACTTACTGAGTAGTTTCTAAATTGACTCTTTTCAAAATTACCTGTTGTTGGATTGAATTTTACCTATTTTTTTGATCCTGTAAATCAGCCTGCATATAAAGATATTCTCCTAGCGAATTACTGTTTTTCAATATTATAAGCATCAATGTTGATTTTCACCTGCTTTTCAAATGAAAGTGACTTCTTCAGCTCCACTTCCTTTGTTTGAAAAGCAAGCTCTAAAAATGCCTTTCTCAGTGCTGTGTTAAGAGAGAGGAGGTAGTCTTGTTTTAGCTTGTTCTTACTTCATAGTTTTATATTTTTCTAATATAATGTCATAAAAGTTGTTGGCCAGATTCGCTACTGAAGGGATTTGCATATATGACACATTATTCCAGCATTTTGTAAATTTTGTAGGAAATGTTCTTTTTTTTTAAAGTGTTTTTTTTTTTTTAAGATCTATTTATTTATTTGAAAGGCAGAGTTACAGAGAGAGAAGTGAGAAAGAGAAAGAGAGGTCTTCCATCCACTGGTTCATTCCCCAGATGGCCACAACAATGTCTGGAGCTGCGCTGATTCCAAGGCAGGATCCAGGAGCTTCTTCCGGTTCTTCCCACGTGGGTGCAGGGGCCCAGGGACTTTTTTTCCCAGGCCATAGCAGAAGCTGGATCGGAAGTGGGGCAGCTGGGACGCGAACCAGCACCCATATGGGATGCCGGCACTGCAGGAGGAGGCTTTACCTGCTACGCCACAGTGCCAGCCCCAGGAAATGTTCCTGTGTCATGCTCTTGCCGATGGTGAGAACACTTTATTCGGGACTGTCCAAGCCAGCATCCTGGACGTCAGTGTCCAGAGCCTGGAGGAGTGTGCAGAGGAAACTATCCATGGTCAGCCCCTGGGTGTTCAGTAACCCCCCAGCCAAGCTGACTGCTGTCTGTTCACTGCAGCTGTGCTGCCCTGGACAAGTACTGACCCTCTCTTTTAGCAGTTCTCCTTCTGTGAAATGGAAATAATGATTGTCTCCATTTCATAGGGCCAAGGTGAGGAGTAAACAGGTCCCCATTAAACATGGTTACAACAGTGTCTGGCGCATGGCTAAGTGTCGGTAAATCTTATCTATTACTGTTACCATCATCGGTAAATGTATTACTGAGCATATAATGACAATGCCTCCCAAAGGAAAGATTACTTGATTGATATATGGCCAGGAAAGGAGGGTGTCTACTAACCACAAAGCATGGTAGAAAGAGGGGGCTGGGCAGGAAGTTTCTGAGGCCAAGAAAAAGCCCAAAATGAAGAAAAAAGTAAAAATACAAAAAAAAAAAAAAAACCTGGCAAGACCCTCACAGTCATTACAATAGAGTATGAAAGCTCTGACAAGTAGATTAGAATAAGCTCTAATGTATACATTTTCTGTTTAGGCAGCAGGGTCTCTTGACTCCTTCCTATAAGATTTGCTAGACAAATCGGGGGACATGTTGGGGGGAAGGGAGTTGTCAAAGCGCTGCTATTAAATTAAGGATCTTTAAAATGACAAATTTTGAAACAGGTTGAACAGAAAATATAAATTTGGGGAGTAGAATGGAGCCCATTCCAGAATGACCTGTCAATCCTCCTTAAATGATTTGGAATAGACTGTATCTAAGAACTGTCTCTGTCTTGAGAATAGTGCAATTAGCACGGGTAGGTTGGCAACATGGACAGAATTCAAAATGCAGAATATAAAAGCTAAGAATCCAAAACTAATCACTTAAAGGCTCTTCTACACAGCATATTCAAGGGAAGATTAAGGAGCACTGTGACTGAATATACAAGCCGAATTGGGAGTAAAAATAATAATAGACACAATTTGTAGGGCACTGACCATTTATCAGGTGGAGCCCAAGTGCGTCTTACTTGAAAGCCATGCTCCATACTCCAAGTCCATGCTAAGCTGCATTCAGCCTCTGACAGCAAGAAGCAAGGGGAAGATGTTGAGGGACGATCTCCAAGGTTCTGAGCTGGTAAGTGTTTTGAGCAAGCCCACATGCCTATCATTTGGCCTTTTTCATTTCCTCCACCCAGGAAGATGACCCTTGGCTGCTGGTCCCCAACCTTAAAAACTCTAATCTAGAGATTTACTCTTCCCACTTCTGTTTTCAACTGCTCAGTGGATGAAGAAGTCATCAATTCTTAGTGTTGTCATCAAATGGGGTCAGCTTCAGGTAAGACAATCAATACAGGTCCTGTGACCCAGAAACTCTGTTAAAGCATGAAAGGGTCTGTTCACCCTCATCATTCATTGTTTACACAGAGGACGACATTCTTGCAATTCTGTCTAAATTTCTATTTTCAATATTTGTGAATTTCAGGCATTACAATTCTCACCAAAAATTTAATTTCCTCTCTGGTTGATGGAAACAAAAAAATCAAAGAGAAGATAAAGACAAATCCAAGTTCATTCCAATGTGAGTTTTGTCCACATGGTCCAAAGAGCAGTCACGTGGGTTAATACTATAGGCAAATGTTTCTGTGCATTGGTTCTCACTTTTCATCCTTTCCACAATTCTGTAATATAGGTTTTATTATGAGGAAATGAAAGGTAACTGGGGCCAGCACTGTGGTGTATCAGGTAAAGCTGCCACCTGCAGTGCCAGCATCCCATATGGGCGCTGGTTCGAGACCCAGCTGCTCTACTTCCGATCCAGCTATCTGCTATGGCCTGGGAAAGCAGTAGAAGATGGCCCAAGTCCTTGGGCCCCTGCATCCATGTGGGGGACCTGGAAGAAGCTCCTGGCTGCTGGCTTCAGATCAGCACAGTTCCAACCAGTGTGGCCAATTGGGGAGTGAACCAGTGGATGGAAAACTTCACTCTCTCTCTTTCTCTCTTTTTCTCTCTACATCTCCTTCTCTCTGTGTATAACTCTGCCTTTCAAATTAATGAATAAATCTTTACAAAAATAAAGGTGACTTACCCAAGATCACACAATAAGTAAACAGCAATACCAAGACTCAAACTCACCCTTTACTGATTGTTGAGTATGATGGTCTTAAATGTTGTTGATCTGTACTGTATCATGTTGGAAAGATTGGTGACATGTATCTGTACTTTTGGATGCAATAAGACTTCAGGAGAAGCAAGTGTGTAATCTTCCATGCATAACAAGTTCTGTTTGTAGAACAAGGCATGAAGAATATGAGATTAATATCAAGGTTCAAAGTTACCTCTTTGACTTCACCCATGACCTCTTACAAAACCCACTTCTCATTGGAATAATTTTTCCCTGAATATACAATACTTCTTTCCTCTAGATTCATAAGTGCTGTCCATAGACTCTCAATGAGGCTAGAATTTCACCACTTTCAAATGATCCAGATACTGAACTATCCTTGGAAATAGAGATGAGGCTTTCTTTTGCAAGCTCAGCAGTATCATTGATGATAATTCAATTATTAGAGAGGATAAATCACTATGGAGAAATCTACCTCTTCCTCCCTGGTCGCACGAGTGGCCCCTTCCTTGGAACACAATATGAAGGCTACTCATAAGGAACACCAGGACAGACAGTGGTCCCAGCTGCAAAAGAGGCTCACCCAGTTCCGAAAGAAGGGGTGATAGGCGCCTGGATATGGAGGAGGAAATTGGCACTAGATGCTGCCTGGATCCAAGTAGACACACCTTGAATTCCGAAGGATCAACTCTAGAGAGCTAAATGTGACAATAATGCCAAATGAGAACAAAAGGATATTGGTGAGTTAACAGGGAAAACAAAATGAATAAATAATCGTGAATATCTGCCAATAACAGTAAATGTATTTAATGTACCCACAGTAGAAAAAAAAAGAAATCAATTCTAATGTGGTAACATCAAAACTACTAATAACAAGACGAAACAAAAGATCGTGGAGAACAGAAAGGAAAAACACAGCTGGACCTTGTTGATTTCCTTGCAATACCCTTTGGGGCTCTGTATGCTCATAGCTATCACCTTCCAACATCCGGTTTCTGTCTGACAGTCACCCCCGAGCCTCTTATCACAGTCTCAACTGCTGGTTTGCCTTGGTAGCTGACATCTAGCAAAATATTCAGTCGTGGCTACTCTCCACAGTGTCTACTTGATCCAACTGGATTTGATCCTTCAAGAAGTGGAAAGGACTCCCAGCCCCTCCTTAGAGCCCCCAGGCCATGCCACCCTGCCATCTTTTCCAAGATTGAGGTTCTCTTCACATGGGGCTCAGATAGGCAGAGAGGGACACCCAGCAAATCTGCCAGCCGGCTAAGGATGAGGCGGGGGTGGGGGGAGGGGGGCAATGTCACTGGGTGCTTCCTCCATCCCCTGGTTTTGCAGTACAAGAGAGGAACCTCTACTACACTACCGACTCACGGCCGTGTGACTTCCTCCTCCCCCTCTCCTGGTGCACACGGATGTCGGGAGGCAGTGGCCAGTGAAGCTGTCCTTCACTGAGCCCCAGCTGCTAGGAGCCCTCTTTAAACTGGGGTACTTAGTGTCTCCTTAGCCTCAGATTTTATTCTCCGGTGTCTATCTCAGGGCAAGCACAAGTCTCATGGACATCCTATTACATACACAGAATAGCAGAATAATAACATGAAAGCATTTTTTAATGTGAGCAGGAACATGCACAAGATGTCTTCAAAAATGTCTGGAAAATGTGTATTGTGAAAAAACAATTCATGGACTTCAAATATTTTTACAGCAAAATAAATTTATTTTTCCCACGAACTTTTTTGAAGTATCATTATATTTAAGTAAATTACTGAGCCCAGTCAAGAGATAGTCTAAGAAGCTTTAAAAACATATGGAAGAAAAGTTTAGAGACATCCAGGCTTGAATGAGAAAGTACAGATATACCTAATGGGAGCACCAGAAGGAAAAGCTGGGCCAGAAGAGGGTGGAGAGGTGGAGACGAAATAGCAGAGAAGAAAATGGCTAAGAACCCGGCAGAACTGATGAGAAAGAAAAAATTCTTCATATTAAGATATCACAATGAATCTCAAGGCAAAGAAAAATATGTCTATCTCACGCACACCCTGGTGCAAGTATAGGAAACATGAAACTAAAAATATCCTTATGCAACAAGAAAGAAAAGGCAAATTACCGATAAGGGAATAACTATATATCTTAACAGCAAACTACTCACAAACTATGGAGGCCAATGGAGTATTACCTTTGATATGCTGAAAAAAAAAATTTAACTTACCATTGTTTGCACAAACAAGTCAAAACAAAAGGTAAAAACAAAAAATATACTTTCATAAAACAAACATTAGTTTATTATTCCCAAATCCTCACTAGATGGCAAAGGAAGACCTTTCTCTCTGTCTCTTTCTCTCTCTCACTGTCCACTCTGCCTGTCAAAAAAGAAAAAAGAAAAAAAAAGAATTACTAAATGAAATTTATAAACAAAGCTATAACTATATATGTTCAAAGTCACACTGGCAAAGTTAACTTAAAAAGATGTACATACAAGGTTCCTTACTGAAACATTATGTGAGAGGGCAAAAGAATGGCAATAACCCAGATGTCCACCATAGAAAACTAGGTGAAGACGCCATGGTACACACCTGCTAGGGTGTTCTACGCAGCACAGCCATAACAATGAATGGGGACTATCTTAATATGCTACTGTACAGAAGTCTTTAAAATACACTGTTGGGGCCAGCATTGTGGTGTAATGGATAAAGCTGCTGCCTGAAATGCCAGCATCACATATGGGCACTGGTTGTATCCTGGCTGTCCAACTGCAATCCAGCTCCCTGCTAATGGCCTGGGAAAGAAACAGAAGTTGAAGAAGTGTTTGGGCCCCTGCCACCTACATGGAAGACCAGGTGAAGCTCCTGACTCCTGGCACCTGGCACCTGGCTCCTGGCTCCTGGCTCCTGGCTTTGGCCTCGTCCAGCCCTGGCCATCATGGCCATCTGGAGAATAAACCAACAGATGGAATCTCTCTCTCGTATCTCCCTCTCTCTCTCTCTCTCTCTGTAACTCTTTCAAATAAATAAATTAAAAAAGATATATTGTTAACTAAAAAATATGACATAAAGAACTATGTATCAAAGAACAATGACATAAACAGATATGTTTGCTGATATTAAAAAGCAAAGGATAAACCAAATAATTTTAATGGCAGTAATTGATGACAATTATGGAAAGTGAGTCTGTCTATAGATATTTGATGATATCAATTTATTTCTTAAATATTTAGAAGCATGCATAGCTTTGTAATCATACCCAAAATAATGGTTTATCATTTAGAGATACATATTACATGTGGAATAATGTGATGAGGCTTGCTTCAAAAAAATCCAATTGGAGCTGAGATACACATTAAATTATATCAGAGTATAATTTCAAAAATTTCATGGAAAAAGTAATTTAAATATAAGTTTATTTTAATGCAAAAGTTTTTCCTTCCTTTTTATTACTAATTTTAAATTTACAACAAAAATTGTAAGGCAATACTACAAGTTCTTCACCCCACTTCCCCTATTAACATCTCATAATGGTATATTTTTAACAATACATGAATCACAACCAGTTTCCCCTACTTTTTAAATCCAAACTTCTATTACCCATCCTTCATCTCTCAAACTCTAGCAATCAACATTCTGTGTTCAAATTGAGTTTTTTTTTGTTTTTTTGTTTTTTTAATTTTGGCTCCCACATACAAAGGAGAACTTGTGGTGTCTCTGTTTCTGACTTACTTCACTAACATGATGTCTTCCAGTTCCGACCATTTTGTTTCAAATGATAGAATTTAATTCCTTTTTACAGATGAATCACATTCTATTGTATATGCATACTACATTTTCTTAATCCATTCATTTTATGATGGATACATTCATTGATTCCATAGTTCTGCTACTGTGAACAGTGCTGCTACAAACATGGTAGAGCAAATATCTTTTTGATACAATGAGTTCATGGATTTTGAATATATACCAAGGGGGACTGGTGAATCATGTGGCAGTTCAATTTCTAGTTTTTAAAGAAATTGCCATTGGCCAGAGCTGTGGCACAGCGGGTTAATGCCCTGGCCTGAAGCGCTAGCATCCTATATGGGCGCAGGTTCGAGACCTGGCTGCTCCACTTCTGATGCAGCTCTCTGCTATGGCCTGGGAAAGCAGTGGAAGATGGCCCAAGTCCTTGGGCCCCTGCACCTGCATGGGAGACCCAGAAGAAGCTCTGGCTCCTGGCTTCAGATCAGCTCAACTCCAACCATTGAGGCCATCTGGAGAGTGAACTATCGGATGGAAGACCTCTCTCTCTGTCTCTGCCCCTCCTCTCTCTGTTACTCTGACTTTCAAGTAAATAAATAAAATCTTTTAAAAAAAATCACCATAGTGTTTTCCACAGTGGCTACACTAATTTACATTCCCACTAACAATGTATGGGAGTACCCTTTATCCTTTATCCACATCTTCACCAGCATTTGTTGCTGTAATTTGTATCATAGCCATTCTGACAGGGATGAGGTGACAACTCATTATGCTTTTGATTTGCATTTTTCTGAAGGCTAGTGAATCTGAACATTTTAAAATATATTTGTTGGGCATTTGTATTTGCTGAGAATTGTCTATTCAGAATCTTTCTGCATTTCTTAACAAGACTGGTTGTTTGTTTTTGTTTTTGTTTTCATTTTAGCTGCTGATTTATTCTGGATACTAATCCTTTTTCAGATAAGGAGCTTGCAAATGTTTCCTCCCATTCTGTTGGATGTCTCTTCACTATTGATTTTTTTTTCCTTTGCTGAGCAGAAACTTCTTAGCTTCATATAATCCCATTTGTCTGTTTTTGGTTTTTATTGCCTTTGCTGTTAGGTCTTATCCAAAATCCAGCACCATTTATTGAAAAGATTGTCCTAGGGCCAGCACTGTGGCATAGCAGGTAAAGTCGCCGCCTGCGGTGCCAGCATCCCGTATGGACACCAGTTCAAGTCCTGGCTGCTCCACTTCTGATCCAGCTCTCTGCTATGGCCTGGGAAAGCAGTGGAAGATGGCCCAAGTCCTTGGGCCCCTGCACTGACGTGAGAGACCTGAAAGAAGCTCCTGGCTCCTGGCTTCAGATCGGTGCAGCTCTGGTCATTGTGACTGTTGTGGCCTTCTGGGGAGTGAACCAGTGGGAGGTTAGACCTCTCTCTCTCTCTCTCTCTCTGCCTCTTTGTAACTCTGCTTTCAAATAAATAAATAAATCTTTAAAAAGAAAAAGATCATCCTGAGGCCAGCATATGTAATGTAACAGGTAAAGCTGCTGCCTGTGATGCCAGTATCCTATATAGGTGGAGGTTCCTGTCTCAGCTGCTGCACTCCCCATCTAGCTGCCTGCTAATGTCCTGAAAAAAGCAGTGGAAGATGGACCACTGGATGAAGCTCCTGGCTCCTGGCTTTGGCCTGGCTCAGAGCTGGCCATTGCTGCAACCTGGGAAGTGAACCAGCAGATGGAAGATCTCTCTCTCCCTCTCTCTCTCTTTCTCTCTCTTCCTCTTTCTCTGTAACTCTTTCAAATAAATAAATCTTTTGGAAAAAAAAAAAAAAAAAGGCTGTCCTTTCTCCAGTGAATGTTTTTAGCTCATATGTCAAAGACAAGTTGGTTGTAGATGCACACATTTATTTATAGGGTTTCTATTCTGTTCCACTGATTTATATATATATTTTTAATGCCAGTATCATGATGTTTTGTTTATAATAGCCCCGTAGCATGCCTTGAAATCTGGTATTGCGATGTTCTGGCCTTGTTTTTATTGTTCAAGATAGCTTTGGCTATTCAGGATTTTTTATGTTTCTGTATGAATTTTAGTATTTCTTTTCTGTGAAGACTGAATTGGTACTCTGATGGGGATTGTGATGAATCTGTACATCGCTTTGGGTGTATGGACACTTTGATGATATTCATCCTTCCAATCAATGAACCTGGAAGATCTTTCCATTTTATTGTGCCTCCTTCTATTTCTTTCATCAGTGCTTTGTAATGTTCATTGTAGTGGTCTTTCCTTTCTTTGTTACATTTTCCCAAGGTATTTAAGTTTTTGTAGCTATTATGAAAGAGATTATTCTTATCAATTCTTTCTCAGACCATTGTTGGTGTATAAAAATGCTGATTTTTGTGTGGTGATTTTGTATCCTGCAAGTTTGCTCAATTCTCTTCTCAGTTCTAATAGTCTTTTGGTTCATATATAGAATCATATCTTCTACGAACAAGGATAATTTGACCTCATACTTTCCAATTTGTATTCCTTTTCTTTCTTCTCTTGTATAATGACTTGCTAAAACTTCCAGAGCTAGATTGAATAAGAGTGGCAAGAGTGTACATCCTTGCCTGGTTTCAGTCCTAGTGGAATTGCTCCCAGCTTTTCCCCCATTCAGTATCATGTTGGCTGTGGGCTTGTCATAAACAGCCTTTATTATGTTGAAGTACATTCCTTCTCTGCTTAATTTGTTTAAGGTTTTTGAACATTTAAGGATGTTGAGTTTTATCAAATGCTTTCCCTGCTCCTATTGAGATATTCATATAATTTTTACCCTTCATTCTGCCAATATGATATATTACATTAATTTATTTCCATATTTTGAACCATCACTGCATCCCTGAAATAAATCTTACTTGATCATGGGTTATGACATTTTTAATGTGTTGTTAGATTTTATTTCCTAGTATTTTTGAGGATTCTTTTACCTCTGTTCCCCAGGGATATTGGCCTATAGTCCTTTTTTTTTTTTTTTCCATCTTTGATTTTGGAATTAAAGTAATGTTGGGTTCTTAAAACAAGTTTTGAAATGTTTCCTACCTTTAAATTCTTTTGGAATATTTTAAAAAGAGCTGGTGTGGGTTCTTCCTTAAAAATTTGATGGAACTCAGCAGTGAAATCATCTAGTCCTGAGTTTTTATTTGTTGGGAGACTCTTTATAACAATTCAATCTCATCCTTGGTTATTGGTTGGTTCAGGTTTTCTAGGTCTCCATGATTCAATTTTGGTAAATTACAAGGATCTTAAAATCTATCAATTTCTCAGGCTTTCAAATTTATTGGCATATAGTTGTTCACAATAGTGCCTGATAATTCTTTGTATTTCTGCAGTATCAGTTGCAATATCTCCTTTTTCATCTCTGATTTTATTGATTTGGTTCTTCTCTCTTTTTTTCTTGATTAGTCTAGCAAATGGTTTACCAACTTAATCTCTTCAAAAAAAACAGTTCTTCATTAATGTTTGTATTTTTTGTCTCTAATTTGTATTATTTGTTTCTTTCTACCGATTTTGGGTTGGTTTGTTCTGGTTTTTCTAGGCCTTTGAGATGTATCATCAGATCATTTATATGATATCTTTTCTTTTTTTTAAATTTTGATGCACACACTTAACCGCTATAAGCATCTCTCTTAATACTTCTTTTGCTGCATCCCATAAATATTCTGAAATTTGCAAGAGAAAAAGCACAGGTCACTTTTATTTTTGTGTGTGTGCTTATTTTTTAAAAACTTTTATTTAATTAATATAAATTTCAAAAGTACAACTTTTAGATTTTAGCAGTTCTTCCCCCCATAACCACCATCCCACCCACAAACCATCCCATCTCCTACTCTCTCTCCCATCCCATTCTTCATTAAGATTTGTTTTTAATTATCTTTATATACAGAAGATCAACTCTATACCAAGTAAAGATGTCAACAGATTGCACCCACATAGACACACAAAGTATAAAGTACTGTTTGAAGACTAGTTTTACCGTTAATTCACAATGTACAACACATTAAGGACAGAGATCCTACATGGGGAGTAAGTGCACAGTGACTCCTGTTGTTGATTTAACAATTGACACTCTTGTTTATGGCGTCAGTAATCACCCAAGGCTCTTGTCATGAGTTACCAAGGCTACGGAAGCCTCTTGAGTTCACAAACTCCGATCTTATTTAGACAAGGTCATAGTCAAAGTGGAAGTTCTCTCCTCCCTTCTGATAAAGGTACCTCCTTCTTTGATGGCCCCTTCTTTCCACTGGGATCTCACTTACAGAGATCTTTCATTTAGGCCATTTTTTTTGCCAGTGTCTTGGCTTTCCATGCCAGCACAGGTCACTTTTAAAAGAAACCCCATCAGATTGACAGAAGATTTTGCAACAGAAACCTTACAAGCCAGGAGACAATGGAGAGGTATAGTCCAAGTTCTAAAAGAAAAATCTGCCAACCCGCTTACCCAGTGAAGCTCACTCTCATAAATGAAGAAGAGAGGAAGACTTTCATGACAAGCAAACACTGAAGGACTCCATCACCACCTGACCAGCCTTACAAACGATATTTATGGCTGTGTTACATACAGAAACAAAGATCATCTGTCTCATGAAACCAAAAGTATGAAAGTTACTAGAAAAAGAACAAAGGATAGTCAAATCAGAAGGAATTTTAAAGGAAAAAAATGTCAGGACTAAGTCACTATTTATCAATAGTAACCTTGAATATAAATAGACTAAATTCTCTGATTATAAGATACAGACTGGCTGAATGGACATATTATATATAATATATTATATAAATATATATAAAGACTCAACCATATGCTGCTTACAAGATACACACTTCTCCACCAAAGACATCCACACAGACTAACAGTGAAAGAATGGAAAAAGATATTCCACACATGTGAAAGGAAAAGCAAGCAGGAGCTCCACTCGTACCAGACAAAAAATAGAGTTTCAGACAAAAACTGTTAAAAGAAACAAAGAGGGTCACTGTACAATGATCAAAGGATCCATTCAACAGAAGATACAACTATCATAAATGTATATGATGCACCTAATGCCAAGGCATCTAGTTTTACAAAAACAAATATTAATAGAACTAAAGGGAGATATAAGCACTAATACAATATTGGGGAATTTCAACACCCCATTTTCTTCAAGAGTCCAGAAAAAATCAACAAAGAAACACAGAGTTAATCTACACTAGGGACCAAATGGACCTAATAGACATTTACAGAACATTCCATCCCAGAGCTACAGAATATACATTCTTTGTCACCAGCATGCAGAACATTTGCTAATACAGACCATACACTAGGCCGTAAAACAAGTCTCAATGAATTTTAAAATATGAAAATCATATCATGTATCTTTTCTGACTAAAATTGAATAAAGCTGGAAATTAGCAACAAAAGAAACTCTAGAAATTATACAAACGTGTGCATACTGAATACCATGCACGTAAGAACAATAGGTCATTGGAGAAATTTTAAAACTCCCTGAAAATAATGAAAACATAAGCCATGCATTTTAATTATTGAACTACTTCCTTTGTGAATTGAAGTCTTCTGAATATAAGATTACTAACTTATTATTCTCCAGTGGCTTTAAAAAAAAGATTTATTTCATTTATTTGAAAGGCAGAGTGACAGGGAGATGGGAGAGAGAGAGAGATGGAGACCTTTCATCCACTGGTTTACTCCCCGAATGGCTGTAACAGCCAGGGTTGGGCCAGGCCAAAGCCAGGAGCCTGGAACTCCACCTGTGTCTCTCCATGTGTGTGGCAGAGGCCCAAGCACTTGGGCCATCATCCTCTGCTTTTCTATTCACAGTAGCAGGGAACTAGATGGGAAACAGGGCAGACAAGATGCGAACCATCCCTCCAACGTGGGCTATAGTGTCACAGGTGGTGGCTTAACCCACTATGCCACAATCCTGGCCCCAGGGCTTTCTTCTAAAAAAATTGTTTCATTTCACGTTTGCTAATCATTACCACTTCTTCATAGGAAGTTTGTAAATCCACCATCTGGCCAAATGATGACTGACCTGTGATACATTTGCCAACTCAATTCAACCAATCACCCTCCTGTAACTCTTGTTATGGCTAGGTTAAAATACACACATACACACACAGATGCTGATGAACATAATAGCCACATGGTGCCTATACAAGGAAACTGAACTAGGACATTAAAGCGATTTTTTTTTTTTGCAATTAAAAGAGATACTTCATGCACTCTGGCCCCTTCCCACCATGCACGTCCTCCAACCCCCATCCTCTACTGGAACACAGCTGGCCTGGGAAAACCCAACTGCTTCAATGTAGAGCATTAAGAAAGGAAACTGACACTGCATTAAGAGAAAGCTATGAAAAGAAGCAATATGAGAAAGCAGCAAAACACAGCGAAATATAAAGTACACTCATGAAAAAATATTCCCTACAATGGAGGGAAACTGCCTATTCATTCTAATTGTTCACTGTCGTATAATAAACCGACTAAAACTTCATGACTTAAAAAGCAATGACCATTTACTACTTCTCATATCCTTAGGAGCAAAGAACTCGGACATCAGCTGGTATTCTTCTGCTCCTCAAGGTTTTGGGGGTGGGGGTCACTTGGTAATTTTCACCCGGCAGTTTGGTTAGTCTGGGGATCCAAGATGGCTTTGTTCACATTACTTTGTCAGCAATGTCTGGAGGCCTGGGCTCAGCTAAGCTACTTTTGCACACTCTATGTCCTGATGCCTCTCCAAAGTGGAAGTCTCAAGATTGCCGGCCTTTTCATCTGGTAGCTCAAGGCTCCAGGAGAAAGGAAGGAAAAGCCGCCAGTGTCTTCAGGCCTGGGTACCGAAACTAGCATGGCTACACTTCTGCCATGCTAAAAAAAAGCATGCCACAGACAGACAGGTTAAGCTGCCGCTTGCCACGCCCATCCCATATGGGCATCAGTTCAATTCCCGTGTGCTCCATTTCTGATCCAGCTCCCTGCTGATGTACCTAGGAAATCAGCAGAAGATGGCCCAAGTGCTTGGGCTCTTGCAACTACATTGGAGACCCAGGAGAAATTCCTGGCTCCTGGCTTTGGCCTGGCTGGTCATTGCAGCCATCCGGGGAGTGAACCAATGGATGGAAGACCTCTCTCTCTCTGTCTCTGTATCTTCCTCTCTTTCTAACTCTGCTTTTCAAATAAAATAAATAAATCTAAAAAAAAAAAAGCATCCACAGAAAAGACCCAAAGTCAAGGCAGGGGGCCACGAATGCCAACTCTCACTGAGAGGGAGTCACAGAGTTTGCAGCCATCTAATCAACAGCCTCACCATGGGCTTCTCAGCCTTACACGTGCACAAATCTGCTGGCGGTTTTGCTCAAACATAGATTCTAATTCAGGACATCTGAGATGAGGCCTGAGATTCTCCATTTATTTTTTCTTTTTAAGTTGGCACATAATAACTGTACAAA
Source organism: Oryctolagus cuniculus (assembly GCF_051225735.1). Lineage (NCBI taxonomy): Eukaryota > Metazoa > Chordata > Mammalia > Lagomorpha > Leporidae > Oryctolagus > Oryctolagus cuniculus. The sequence continues at coordinate 144,311,876 of NC_142870.1, forward strand.
TTTATAGGGTATAATGTGATGTTTCAATACATGTATACATTGCATGATCAATCCAGTCAGGGTACTTAGCATAGCCAGTTACTCAACAGAGAAATGGATAAAGAAAATATGGTATATATTCACAATGGAGTGCCATTCAGTCATTTAAAGAGATGAAATACTGCCATTTGTGATGTCATTAATGAACTTGGAGGACATTAGGTGAAATAAGCCAGACACAGAAAGACAAACACTGCATGATCTCATCTTATGTAGAATCTAAAAAAGCCAATCTTATCAAAGTTGAGAGTAAACAGTTCTAGAAGTAGTAGGTTACTAGTAGCAGGGGAGGAAAAAAGAGGAGGAAGACAGGTTGATCAATGGGCCCAATGGTACAATTAAATAGGGGGAATAATGTAGACCCTGCATTTCTTTTTTTATTATTATTTATTTGAAAGACAAAGTTATATAGAGAGGTAGAGGCAGAGAGAGGTCTTCCATCTGCTGGTTCACTACCTAGATGGCTGCAATAGCCAGAACTGTGCCAATCCAAAGCCAGGAGCCAGGAGCCTCCTCCGGGTCTCCCACATGGGTGCAGGGGCCCAAGGACCTGGGCCATCTTCCACTCTTTCCCAGGGCACAGCAGAGAGCTGGATTGGAAGAGAAGCAGCCAGGACTAGAAGCGGAATCCATATGGGATTCTGGCACTTCAGGCCAGGGCTTTAGCCCGCTGCACCACAGCACCGGCCCTAGACCCTGTGTTTCTATCAAGCCCCCAGCTGATGCTCATTCATGGAGCAGCAAGGCCCCAAGGGATATAGAACAAAGGAATGAGACAAGAAACCAAATTCTGTGGAAAAAAAGGAAGAGCTTTTTTTTTTAAAAAAATGAGATAAAATAATAGAAAAAGGAGATGAGAAAAATTGAATACACAAATAACCAAACCGAAAGAGACACTATAAAAAATATGGAGAGATTCAGTTGATACAACATCTATGTCCCATAAAGGGAGGAAATGGGCTGGTGGAGAAGCTGGAGTGTAAATACCTCGATTGCTGAATCTGTAATGTTGGAATCAACAGACATGATTTAGAGCTAACAAGCCAGTGGTCACAATGCAAACAGTACAAATGAAAACGACGAAGACTAAACACGGAGGGCACAGCGGGTAAGGAGGAGGAAACAAGCTGATTTTATCCTCCCAATAGCAAGAAACAGTACAGCTTATCAACAGGTACACTGAACGTCCAGGTGTGTTGAGATGTGATATCCTTAGCCTGCAGTGCAGATGGAGGGCTTGAAGCTGTGGAAGAAACCCCACCGCCACCCCAGGCCAGACACCTGCAGATGTCACATCCATTAACTGAGCGTTTCACACAAACAGCACCATCTGCTAGGTGCGCTGTGATGCAAGTTAGGTTTGGAAAACTGAATTATGGAATTAAGGATATTATACACAGTTATAAAGGCAACCACTAGAATAAAATCATAACTTTTCTATACACTGGACGAATTAAACAGAGAGAAAGCAAACAGAATACTTAGTGAACAACTTAAACTATCCATTTAAATGATATAAAATGATATACATAACACCAAAGCTATTGATTATACAAATTAACGTAAAATTATAATCTTCAGATTGGATCACAAACCAAACCGAACTCCAAGGTGTGTACAGGAGGCACTCCTAAAACAAAGTGATTCGAGAAAATTGAAAATGAACGAATGCACAAATGTGGACTAGAAAAGCAAGTATGAAGAGAGCAAAGGACTTGATCGTTAATTGTTATTCATTTATTTTCCTTTTACTTGAAAGGTATGGAGAGGGAAACAGAGAACCAGAGAAATCTTCCATCCACTGGTGCTCTCCCCAAATGCCCAGGCTGAAACCAGCAGCCCAGAACTCCGACTGGGTCTCCCATGTGGGTTGTAAGGCCCACAGTACTTTAATCTTCACCACTGCCTCCCAGAGTGAGCAATAGCAGGAAGCTGTATCAGAAGCAGAGCAGCTGGTACTTGAACCAGGAACTCCCATATGGGATGTGCACATCCCAAAGAGCAACTTAACTGCCGGGCCAAATGCCCCCTCAGGACTTGATCTCACTATGAGACCACACACAGGAAAGCAGTAGGCCCAGGAGCCTTACAGAGTCCATTCCAACCCCAGCTCGTGCTATTCTAAACCACAGGAAAAACTTCAGATTCTTTTTTTTTAAGATTTATTTATTTATTTGAAAGTCAGAGGTACAGAGAGAGAGGAGAGGCAGAGAGAGAGAGGTCTTCCATCCGATAGTTCACTCCCCAGATGACCACAATAGCCAGAGCTGCGCCGATCCGAAGCCAGGAGCCAGGAGCTTCTTCCGGGTCTCCCATGTGGGTGCGGGGGCCCAAGGACTTGGGCCACCTTCTACTGCTTTCCCAGGCCATAGCAGAGAGCTGGATGGGAAGAGGAGCAGCCGGAACTAGAACCGGTGTCCATATGGGATGCCGGCACTGCAGGCCAGGGCCTTAACCCAGTGCGCCACAGTGCCAGCCCCAAGATTCTTTTTATACTGTGAGTTTAACATGCATGTCAAACCTATGTATTTCCTACACACAAAATAAATGGCAAGCCAATCTCATTTATGAATATCAATGTAAAAAATACTCAGTATAATATTATCAAATATAATATTAAAGGAATAATATCTTGATACCCATTAAGAAATTCATAAATATTACCTTTTACTCATGCAGTTATAATACTATAATTTATTATATTAATAGTCTCATGAAAAAATCCTAAAATCATGGTATTTGACAAAGTTTGGGAATTGTTTTTATTAAACCAAATTGGATGATTTTTTTAACATGGTAAAATACATCAAAGCAAGCACCATGCTTAAAGAAATCATTAGAGGGGCTGGTACTGTGGCTCACTCGGTTAATCTTTCACCTACAGTGCTGGCATCCCATATGGGCGCCAGGTTCTACTCCCGGTTGCCCCTCTTCCAGTCCAGCTCTCTGCTGTGGCCCGGGAAGGCAGTGGAGGATGGCCCAAGTGCTTGGGCCCTGCACCCCATGGGAGACCAGGATAAGCACCTGGCTCCTGGCTTTGGATCGGCATACCTCCGGCCGTAGCGGCCATTTGGGGGGTGAACCAATGGAAGGAAGACTTTTCTCTCTGTCTCTCTCTCACTGTGTAACTCTATCTGTCAAATAAATAAATAGAAAAGAAATCATTAGTTTGTGATCTTGGCTGTGCATGGAATCACTCGGGAAACAAAGCAATGTTGATGCCAGAGTCCTGCCTCCCAGAGATTCCAGTTAGTCAGTGCACGCCAGGCCTGCCTGTGAGGATTATGTAACATTTCTAAATGATTGTTAGGTAAAGTCATGCTTGGGAACCCCTGCACAAAAATGTCTCCCTATTTATTCAGAAACAAAGGTGATGATGCCTCCACTAGCACCACTATTTTTTTTTAAGATTTATTTATTTATTTATTTGAAAGTCAGAGTTACACAGAGAGGAGAGGCAGAGAGAGAAAGAGAGAGAGAGAGGTCTTCCATCCAATGGTTCACTCCCCAATTGGCTACAACAGCTGGAGCTGCGCTGATCCGAAGCCAGGAGCCAGGAGCCTCCTCTGGGTCTTCCATGTGGGTGCAGGGGCCCAAGGACCTGGGCCATCTTCTACTCCTTTCCCAGGTCATAGCAGAGAGCTGGATCAGAAGTGGAGCAGCCAGGTCTCGAACAAGTGTCCATATGGGAGGCCGGCGCTTCAGGCCAGAGCATTAACCCACTATGCCCGAGCACTGGCCCCAGCACCACTATTTAATAACATAAGTGTTATATTTAATAACATAATTTAATAACATGTTATATTTAATAACATAACTGGACATAATTATATATTTTTATTTTTTATAACTATATATTTAATAACAACTGGACAACTAATGATGTCTTAGAAGTCAATGCAATTACGTATGAGAGGATTGTGAGGTTTGGGAAGTAGAAGTCAAACAAATCTCTCTTCTAGATTATATGACTGGGGCAGGAATACAAGCATTTGAGATTGAGCAATACAAGAACTGTTTAAGACAATGGAGTATATGGCCAGCGCCGCGGCTCAATAGGCTAATCCTCCACCTTGTGGCGCCGGCACACTGGGTTCTAGTCCTGGTCAGGGCGCCGGATTCTTTCCCGGTTGCCCCTCTTGCAGGCCAGCTCTCTGCTCTGGCCCAGGAGTGCAGTGGAGGATGGCCCAAGTGCTTGGGCCCTGCACCTGCATGGGAGACCAGGAGAAGCACCTGGCTCCTACCTTCGGATCAGCACAGCTCGGCTGCCATTGGAGGGTGATCCAACGGTAAAGGAAGACCTTTCTCTCTGTGTGTGTCTCTCTCACTGTCTAACTCTGCCTGTCAAAAAAAGAAAAAGATAATGGAGTATAAAATAATATATAGCAATCAATAGTTTTCACAAAACACAACAGGCAGTTACAATACATAACAAATATTTATAATTTTAGATTTGAAATATACATAAAATACAATGGTATTTTTATAAGACCAATAAAACATAAATATCTAGTAATAAATTGAAAGAGAAATGTGCAAGACTATATGAAGAAAACTTAAAAACATTACAAAGTAGGATATGAGAGGACTTAGAAAGGCATCTTCTTGGACAGAAGTACTTAACATCAAAAGATGTTAATTCTGTCTAATTTAGTTTGCACATTTAATGCCAAGATCAATAAACAGGCCAATTTTTTTTAAATTAGGCCAGTTGATTCCAAAATTCACATGCAAAAGTAATCAAGATTAGCTAGAAAATTTTGAACAATGAAAAAAAATGCAAGAGAAGGTATACTACCCTCCTTACAGGCATTAAAAAATGTGATCAAGACACTCAGTCATTACAACTACATAATATTCTGCATGTGTGAATAGTCTAACCAATGTGACAAAACAGAAACAGACCCAAGTATACATAAATCTTTAGTATATGATAAAGGTAGCATCTCAATGGGGAGAAAGGATAGCTTATGCAATCAATTATATTTTACAAAAATCAATAGGAAAGGAAGACTGGAGGATTGAGGGAGGGAAGGATGCATGGTTATCTTCTTAGAATTGTATCTAGGGGCTGGCACCGTAGCACAGTAGGCTAATGCTCCATCTGCAGCGCCAGCATCCCATATGGGAGTGGTCCTAGTCTCAGCTACTCCTCTTCCGATCCAGCTCGCTGCTATGGCCTGAGAAAGCAGTAGAAGATGGCCCAAGTGCTTGGGACCCTGCACCCGCATGGGAGACCAAGAAGAAGCACCTGGTTCCTGGCTTCAGATTGGTGCAGCTCCAGCCGTTGCGGCCATATGGAGAGTGAACCAACAGAAAGAAGACCTTACTCTCTGTCTCTCCCTCTCACTGTCTGTAACTATACCTCTCAAATAAATAAATAAATAAATAAATTGTGTCTGAACTATATGATATCTGTTCTCCTTCTATTCATAAAAATAGGGGACAGCACAGTAGTGTGGCGGGTAAAGCCACCACCTGCAATGCCGGCATACCATATGGGAACTGGTTCAAGACCTGGCTGCTCCACTTCTGATCCAGCTCTCTGCTGTGGCCTGGGAAAGCAGTAGAAGATGGCCCAAGTACTTGGGCCCCTGCACTCACGTGGGAGACCTGGAAGAAGCTCTTGGCTTCCTGAATACAGACTGGCACAGCTCCGGTTATTGCAGCCAATTGAGGAGTGAACCAGAGGATGGGAGACCTCTCTCTGCCTCTGCTTCTCTCTCTGTGTAACTCTGACTTCCAAATAAATAAATAAATCTTTTAAAAAATAAAATAAAATAAAACTTCAAAACCTAAGTCTTGTAAATAAAAATTTAAAAATAAATTCTACTTGACAAACTGGGAAAAAATACTTTTTATCTATACTCATATATACCAAAATGAATTCCAACTGTATCAATGATTAAAATGTGAATAATGAAAATGAAAAGGTACTAGATTAAAATATAGGAGAATGTCTTTATTACCTTGGAATGGGGATGCCTTTCCAATAAGACTCAAAATTCACAAAACCATAAACATGATAAAAATTAGCTCTACAAAAATAAAAAACTTCTATATATCTGATTGGCAAAATAAAAAATGTTATAATAAATTCTATCAGAAAAGATCTGGGGAAAGTGAGTACTTTCAAACATGATTACTAAAAATATTAATTGAAATAATACTTAGGCAAGGCATTTTGGCAATATCTATCAAACTTAAAAAATTCTCAGATCCTTTGACCCAGCAATTCCACTTCCAGATATTTATGGATATCCTTGTACACAATTATAAAATGTATTGGGCTGTTCTCTGCATCTTTTGTAACATCAAAGGACTACCTACTATACTTTTTTGTTGTTTAATAGAACTTTTTTTAAGACTTATTTATTTATTTGAAAGTCAGAGTTACACAGAGAGGAGAGGGAGAGGGAGAGGGAGAGGGAGAGAGAGAGAGAGAGAGAGAGAGAGAGAGAGAGAGAAAGGGGTCTTCCATCTGCTGGTTCACTCCCCAGATTGGCCGCAATGGTCAGAGCTGTACCTACCCAAAGCCAGGAGCCAGGAGCCTCCTCTGGGTCTCCCACATGGGTGTGGGGGCACAAGGACTTGGGCCATCTTCTACTGCTTTCCCAGGCCATAGCAGAGAGCTGGATCAGAAGTGGAGCAACCTGGTCTCGAACCAGCACCCATATGGGATGCTGGCACTTCAGGCCAGGGTATTAACCCGCTGTGCCACAGCGCCAGCCCCTTAATAGAACTCTTCATTCAGTGTTCAGCTTATACCCCCATACACTTTACACACTGGCTAAATATGTATTTTGGTGCAATTCAATTCAAGTAATATTCATGGAGGTGGCACAAGTGTACTTACTAAGAGCTAGAAAATCAAAGATTAAAAAATCACGACTCAATCATCTCAACATCTAATTGGAGAGAGAAGCATCCAAATGTGATATTGTGTTTCAAGGGACGAACATGATAAGTTACATGAAAGCATTTAAGAGGTCTTGATTATCTCTACTTTGTGAAATCAAGCATGGCCTCACAGAGGTTATGCTTTTAACCTCCGATGGATAAGAGTTCACCAGAAGGAAAAGAAAAGGAGGTTTCATTATAGATGGTTAAAAAATAGATCAGCGAAGATATTTCTTAAAGAATAATTAGGAAAAAATGGCATATAATACAGATGAACCAAAATGAGATAATGAATTGTGTTAGAACTCAATCAAGAAGGGCTTATCCAGAGGTTTAGATTGTATCCTTTTTTCTTTACATTTTTATTTAACTTTTTCTCATTTGTTTTCTTTTTTTCCTCAGAGAAAACTTTTTATTACTTATTTATTTATTTGAGAGATAGAGTTACATACAATGAGAGGGAGAGAGAGAAAGGTCTTCAGACCACTTGTTCACTTCCCAGGTGGCCACAATGGCTGGAGCTGTACCCATCCGTAACCAGGAGCCAGGTCCTCCTCCTGGTCTCCCATGCAGGTGCAGGGGTCCAAGGACTTGGGCCATCCTCCACTGCCCTCCTGGGCCACAGCAGAGAGCTGGATTGGAAGTGGAGCAACCGGAACTAGAACCGGTGCCCATTTGGGATGCTGGTGCCGCAGGTGGAGAATTAACCTACTGTGCCACGGCGCCGGCCCCAAGAAACCTTTTATTTAAGAAATGCAAACTTCATACAATTCAGGAATATAGGATTCTTAGGATATTCTTAGGAATATTTAGGAATATAGGGATTCTTCCCACCATACACACCATCAATAGGGAAATGGTTAAATATGTTATTCAATGGAATACTATCCAATTCTCACAAAGAATGAGGAAGCATTCTATAAAATGTTGAACTAATTGGAAAAGATCTCTACTATATTTATTTTAAATTTTAAAAAGCAATGGTGGGCCAGCGCTGTGGTGCAGTGGGTTAAAGCCGTTGCCTGCAGTGCTGGCATCCCATATGGGCACTGGTTTGAGTCCCGGCTGCTCCACTTCTGATCCAGCTCTCTGCTATGGCCTGAGGAAGCAACAGAAGATGGCCCAGGTCCTTGGGCCCCTGCTCCCATATGGGAACACCTGGAGGAAGCTCCTTGGCTCCTGGCTTCTGGCTTTGGATTGGCGCAGCTCAGACCGTTGCGGCCAACTGGGGAGTGAACCATTGGATGGAAGACCTCTCTCTCTGCTTCTCGTTCTCTCTGTGTAACTCTGACTTTCAAATAAATCTTTAAAAAAAATGTTTTTCTCCAGAAGGGAAAATAAAAGTACCATGGGATTTGTTTTTTCTCAAGCCCATTGTGTTTACCCTGTGAGCAAACATACAATAACATAGTATGGCCATATTTTGGCCATACAGAGCTCAGTATTTGTTGTCAGAACTATCATGGAGCCTGATTAAGAGGCTCTGGAAACCACTTCCCCACAGAGACACCAATGTAAATGGTTTTACACATACTAAGTCACTGTCCAAGAGCTACAGAAGCCACACAAGGGATCACAATGCCTCGTCTTGTTATAATCCTATGGAAACTCACATTGAAGAAAGCAAGAATGAAAGAGTTGCCCAACAAGCTCAAAGGAACACCATATAGGGAGATGACTTACCAGAGAGGAGAGAACTGAATCCCAGTGCCATGTCTATTTTTTTAGTACAAGCATTGATTTCTTTTAACTTCACTCTTAGCACTGCTTTTGCTATATCCATGAGTTTTGATATGTTGTGTTTCTATTTTCATTTATTTCAAGAAATTTTTTAATTTTCTACTTGATGTGTTCATTGATTCCTTGATTGTTTATAGTAAGTTGTTTAGTTTCCATGTATTTGTGCAGTTTCCAAAGTTTTCCTTGTTATTGATACCTGGTTTTATTGCATTATGGCCAGAAAAGATACTTGATATGATTTGTCTTCTTTTAAATTTGTTGAGACTTATTTTCTGACCTTATGATCTACCCTAGAGAATGTTGCATGGCTGTTGAGAAGAATATGTATTTTTCAGAGTTTGGATGAAAAGTTCTATAGATGTCTGCTAGGTTCAATCGATTTAGGGCGCAATTTAACTCTGCTGTTTCTTAGTTGATTTTCTGTCTAGGCAATCTTTCCATTTCTTAAAGTGGAGTGTTAAAGCTTCCTACTATTATTGCATTGGAGTCTAGCTTTCCTTTTAAGTCTATTAATGCTTGCTTTATGTATTTGGGTGCTCCAATATTGGGTGCATATTTACTTATAAGTGTTATTTCCTCTTGCTTTATTGAACCCTTTATCATCCAATAATGACCTTCCTGGCCTCTTTTTACTGCTTTTAATTTAAAATTTGTTCTGACAGAAGTATGGCTACTCCTTGTTTCTTTTGGGTTCCATTTACATAGAATACTTTGTTCCATCCTTTCATTTTCAGTCTATGTGTGTCCTTATAGGTGAAGTAAGTTTTGTATAAGCAGCATAGAGTTGAGTCCTGCCCAGCGATGGAAGATCTCTCTTTCCCTCTCTTTTCCCGCTCCCCCTCTTCTTTCCCCTCCCCCTCCCATACCCTCCCCCTCTCCTCCCCTTCCCCCCTCCCTCTCCTCCTTTCTCTCCCCCTTTCTCTCTGTGACTCTGGCTTTCAAATAAATAAAAAATGAATTTTTTTTTTATAAAAGCAAAACTGCAATGCGATTTCATCAAACCAAAGAGCTTTTGTATAGCAAGAGAAACAATCAACAGAATGAAGAGACAACCTGCATAATGGGAGAAAACATTTGCAAGCTATATCTCTAACAAGAGGTTAGTATCCAGACTATATAAGGAATTCAACAACCAATCAATAAAATAAAATAAAATAATCCATTTTTTAAATGAGCAGCAGATAAAAACATTTATCAAACAAAGACACAAATGGACAATGTACATGAAAAAAATTGGTTAACATCAATAATCATTAGGGAAACGCAAATTAAAACCACAATGAGATTTCACCTCACTCCAGCAAGAGGCTATCAGTAAAAAGACAAAAGTAACAACTGCTGGTGGAAGTGTAAATTAGCACAGCCATTGTGGAAACAGGATGGAGGTTCCTCAAAAAACTAAAAACAAAACTCTTTGACCCAGCAATCCCACTTCTAGGTGTATAGCCAAGGGAAATGAAATCCAGCTATAGAAGAGACATCTGCACTCCCATGTTTGCTGCAGAACTATCCACAACAGCCAGGAAATAGAAACAACCCAAGTTTCCTACACCAGTGAAAGAATGAAGAAAATGTGGAATATATTGGGGCCGGCGCCATGACTCACTTGGTTAATCCTCCACCTGCGGCGCCAGCATCCCATATGGGTGCCAGGTTCTAATCCCGGTTGCTCCTCTTCCAGTCCAGCTTTCTGCTGTGGCCTGGGAAGGCAGTGGAGGATGGCCCTAGTGTTTGGGCCCCTGCACCCACATAGGAGACCAGGAAGAAGCGCCTGGCTCCTGGCTTCAGATTGGCGCAGCGCCGGCCGTAGCAGCCATTTGGGAAGTGAACCAACAGTGAGAAGACCTTTCTCTCTCTCTGTCTCTCTCTCTCACTGTCTATAACTCTACCTGCCAAATTAAAAAAGAAAAAGAAAAAAGAAAATGTGGAATATAGACACCATGGAAAACTACTCAGCCTTAAAAACAGATGAACTCTTGTTATTTGCAACATGGAACTGGAGGGACTGGAGGTCATTATGTTAAGTGGAATAAACCAATCACAGAAAAACAAGTATCACATGGTCTCACTTATATGTAGAATCTAAAAAATCAGTGCTCTCACAAAAATTAAAAATATAATGGTGGTCACCAGAGGCTAGGGAGAGAAGTGGGGAGGGAGAGATGGGGATGGGTTGACTAACAGTTATTAGGTCATAGCTAGACAAGACCAGGAAGTTTTGGGGTTCTACTGCACAGTAGGGTAAATAAATGTATTTACCCTGATTGGATATTATACAATGTATACATGTAACAAAATATCACACAGTATCCCATAAATATACACAAATTTTGTATGTCAAAAAATTTTAAATTTTTAAAAAATATTTAAACTGCAATTGAAAGGCAGGGTTTGGCATTTGGCCTGCTGGTAAAGGAACCAGTTAAGATGCCTACATCCCGTATAGAAATGCCTGGTTTCTAAGACCAACTACACTTCGGATTCCACCTTCCTGTTAATGTGCACCCTGGGAGGTAGCAGGTGATAGCTCAAGTAGTTGGAGCCCTGACACCCACGTGGGAGATGTGGATTGAATTCCCAGCTCTCACTTTAAGCTTTAACCTGATCCAGCTGAAGCCATTATGGAAATTTGGGGAGTGAGCCAGAGGACGGGATCTCTCTCTCTCTCTCTCTCTCTCTGTCTCTCTCTGGGTGTATATGTATGTGTGTTTGTCTCTCAAATTTTCAAAAGAACTTGTATTATTTTAAAAAGCTATAATCAATAAATCAATTTTTTAAAAATATATGTAGCTGAAAGATAATAGAAAGGAACTTCCAAAAGTTTGTAGAAAAGGCATTAAAAGATAAGTTTGTTTTGGTGCAAAAAATTTTGAAATCCATGTATAGTATTTTTTCACAAAATACCCTTTTCATGAACATTTTAAAGACCCCTTGTATGCATAGATTTCATATTTTTTGCATGAAAAAGTTATCTTTTAATTCTATTTACCACAAATATTTTTAAAATTTCTTTTATGATTTTTTTCTTTATTTGAGAGACAGAGCTGCATTTGCTGGTTCATTTCCCAAATGACCACAATAACCAGGGCTGGGCCAGCAACCAGGAATTCAGTCCAGATTTCCCACGTCGGGGGGCAGGAATCCAAGTACTAAAGCCATCACCACCACCTCCCAGGCTCCACCCTGGCAGGAAGCTGGAGTCAGGAGCCAGAGCGAGGAATTGAACCCAAGCACTCCAGTGTGGGACACAGGGGGCTGAACTACTAGGCTAAAGGAACTTTTTGAAGTACACTTGCACATTTGCCTCAGAACTTATCTATATAGAGAAAACAGTGGCTACAGAGATGGAATTCTGTGGGTGGGCATTTGGCCTAGCAGTTCAGATGCCAGCCGGGACATCTACATCCCATATTGGAGCGCCTGGGTTCAAGTTCAGCTCAGCTACCAATGTCAGCTTCCTCCTCAAGCACACCCTGGGAGGTAGCAGATGGTGACTCAAGTATTTGGGTCCCTGCCACCCACGTGGGAAACTCAGATTGCATTCCAGGCTCCTGGCACTGGTCTGGCCCAAGCATTTGGGAAGTGAACTAGTGGGTGGGAGATCTCCCTTTCTCTGTCTCTCTGCATCTCAAATAAATATAAATAAATAAAAATTAACCAAAAAAAGACTTGTTGTGGGGAGCAGGGCCTGTCTCCCACAACATGGCGAAATAAGTACTGAGACTACCGAGACTAGACTAGACCACTGAGACTATTAAGACTAACTCTATGCATCTGATCTCCCATCATATGGCGCTGAGAGAGTAAACAAATCTTACACAGCTGCTTCGTTAATTAGCTGATTGCTGACCCAACCCCTTAAAAGGGGGGGGGGGGGGACAACATGCGCGGCCGCACCTCCCTGAGAGAGTCGGTGGGAGAGCTCGCCGGTGCCGCTCCTCCCGCGGGGGAGCGGCAGCAAATCCAGGAAGGACCAGGGAAAGAAAACAGCGCAGGGTCCGGTGTCGTTCCTCCGCGAGTGGGGGAGCGACACTTGTGAAGAGTCTATAGATAAATGTAGATTAATTTTGAAAAATTAAATTTCTATAAAATTTCACTTTTGTATATAATTGCACTTTCTTTTCTTGGATGAAAGTTTCCCTTGGAAGCTGATTTTTTTTAATTAACTATGAAAAGAAAGAAGGACTAGGTAAGAGAGGAAAGTCTTGCTATTCACATTATTGTGCAATAGTTGGAAAAAGAAGTGATGGGAATATGTATGAAGCTGGGATGCAGGATGCTGGGTCACGACTGTGGACAATATTTCAGTGCATGAGGGACAGATACCACCTGGGCCTGAATCAACTGGTGAACCACAGCTGCTCTCACAGAAGAAACTGGCTGCAGGCCCACAGGGCCAGGCTGCCGCCACCAGGGGCGCTGTTAGCCTGGAGCAGCTAGGTTGCTGACTGCAAGGAAGGGGAAAATTAAGTAGCTTCTGAGAGTAGGAAGGAGAGCAAGCAGAATGGTGGGTGACACTGGACTTCTAAAGCCAATGTCTAATTCTAAGAATATCTTCATTGGCACCAATAACATAAAATTACTTAAAATACATGTTATGTTAAGCTTCCCATGTGAATAAGTAAATATTAGACACAGGAGAGAAAAGAGAAAAACCTCACCAGTCAGAACAAATCACTGCTAGATTTTAATTGCATCGCCTCAACTCTCACTGACAGGGAAAGGCGGAAGGCAGGACGTTGCTGTCAAATTATGCCAGGAACTGCCTGATTTCTGTCATGAAAGACAGACTATTTTTAAAATGTGCAATTCAATTATTCAAGGTTCAGTATACCTACTATGGTACTCAATAAACGCTGGTTGACAATCGTAATTTCCCGTGTTTCAGGTTGGGAATTTGAGACTGTTTTAAAGCAAACCTTTTAAAGCACAGAACTTTATGTTTCATTATGATCTTTTGCTTCTTTACTTCATTTTTAAGTTAACCACAGTCCCTTGGTTTTAAGCTGTGGTTGTTTTGTGGGTTGGTTCATGCCTCATTAACAGTTCCAGAATATTACACTTTGACCTGAATCAATATTTCTTCTATGTATGTACATATATATATATATATATCCTCTATTCAAAAAGTTAACAGGGTCTCAAAAAACACACCACATGTCATGGAACCAAGATTTCAAATGACAATAAAGGTGGCTTTAGCAGCTTACAATAATTAAAGATCTACATCGACCCCACAGTGTGCTACTGGCAGTGGTTGCAGATCTCCTAGGAGCCCTCAGTGTATTTGCACATGCATCTGCTAAACTTCAGCTCATCTCTTTCAGCATAATCTTCCTCTTGTAGTTCTTATGTAAGTTAAGGACACTTGGCCATCTCATACTGTACGTATCTTCTAGGTTTATCCTTGTCACTCTACAATTAGGTGGCAGTAAAATTGGTGTGATATTTGCCGGGTCTAGATGATGCCACATACTTTAACTAAACCAGAGATATAAATGACTGTGGACCAGCTGAAAGTAGAGTCTGGACTGGAAAGGGAAGGATTGGATTATTTTTTAAATTCTTCACTTGCTATCTCTGACCTTTCTCGTGTCAAGGTTTTGAAGGCATTTTGTCTGACTTTGAGAAGATAAGTAGCTCCACAAAGACAGGGCTGATGATTTGAGGCAGTTCAGAGTAATGTAGAAAAACATTTGAAAGATACTCAAAAGGGTCATATTTAATCATTAGTAACTTTCTGGATTACTTGTAAAATATATAATAAACACAGAGTTAATACCTATAGTGAGACATCCATCCTATTTGGACCTTTATAAGTGTTACCCCAAATCCCTGTGATACTGAGAAGTGGATTCACAGGTGGGGAAACAGACTCAGAGAATCAGAGAATCTCCCTCGGAGTGTCACTGCTACAAGCCGGTGGCAAAGATGGAGATCCAGACACTGTCCACTCCAAAACCCGAGGTCCTGGCATCCAAACCGTGTTGCGTTGACATGGAAGATTACAAGACTGACTTCAAAATTTGGGAAGATGCATTCGTTTCTTTCAAACAACTTTTATGTCTCACCTCCCATCACTCCCCCAGAACCACCCTAATCTTGTTCCCTGTTCTCTCCCTTACAGATGGTGGCACTGTGGGAAAGCCCAAGCGGATGTCTCCAGCATATCTACATTGACGCAGGCTCCACTACCTTGTACAAGGTAGTCACTGCCTCAGAGCCTCATTTGCAACTTGCAGATAACAGCAAAGTGATCAGGGAGATTAAATGAAATCACATTTGTGGATTACACTCTATCTCCAATACTGGTTTCCAGATTTCCTTCATTTCTACAGTAGTTGCCTTGCTGCTTTCTTGGGCACTAGGTTATTCTCTGCCCCTACTTTCCATTCAACTTGCCTTATCCTGAAATTAGGTTCTATAATGGAAAGAGCCCTTGACTAGGAGTTGTAATTGGAGAGATACCTAATTTAGAGAGGTGTGTGACATTCTACTTCATTTCTCTGACTGTCCATCTGTTAGGTCCAGGAACTCTTTTCCTGCAAATCCATTTATAACACTACCCTGTGCTCCAGGGCCACTGTTGGCAATTCATGAAACCAAGGAGATCAAGGATGATGGCAGGGCTGGGAATTGGAGAGTGGAGGCACAGGAGGAGGAAGTTTCTTCCACCATTCAGGACTGTAGGTTGCAAAGGGCAAGAAAACACAAACCAACTGTAAAATACAAACGAACAAGAAGGGGATTGATTAACTTAATGTCCATGTATGGCTGAAAATGAGCTCAAGGGATATTGTTAGGGTTTGATTTCTCCCTCCTAGGTCAGCTTGCTGTTATCACAGATCTCAGACAGTTTCTTCCCCATTGGAACCAAATATCTACAGCTGTTCTATCTATGCCCTTTCAATTCACTGGAAATAGAACGCTTCTCTCTGCCCTAGCATTCTCAGAAATCTCATTATATTGCAACATGTTTCATGCTATAATTAGATTCAAGCTCTGGAAGTTTTGTGCCCATCCTTGAACCAACTGATATAGCCAGAAAAATGGGATGCACTCAATGGTTTAGACCTAGATTACATGCCGCAGCCCTGTACCCATCCTTAATCCAACACAGGTTTATATGCAGATTACCTTGGGCCTGGATCACTTCTCTCCGGAGACAAAGACAAGAGCCCCATTCAGACCTGGGAGGCGGTGATCTCCCAAAAATCAGAGTAAATGGTGTCTATAGTATGCTGTCCCAATACTGTCAACGGTTTAAAGGTTGCAGATGACTTTGTGGTACTTATCAATGCTTCATATGAAGGAGAGTTCTTCCTATGGTCTCTAACTTCCCCACCCATAGAAGGCAACTTGCCTCTCTGAATCTGTGTCCAGCTAGTATCCATATGGAGGTCACTTGGAGGAAAAGACATGGGGATGTGGCTTACTAACTCAGTTCAAGTGTTTCTGTTCCCCCAAATCTAGAAGCATTCTGCATAGCCATCTGCAGGTACACTGTAGCAGGCAGATCTGTGCCCTCCAGACACAGAGAGACATCAGACAAGAAAAAGAAGAGCCCTCTCCCACCTACTATTTCAGGCTGGTAAAGCCTCGGGGTAGAGAAAATGATCCAACGCTAATGGCTTTGCTAATCAGAAGCAGTGGCCAAGATAAGATCTTAATTTTCTATTCCCTAGACCTTTCAGTACTCTATCTAGTATTCATGAACTAATAATTTCCTAGAGTCATACAACCTTGGAAAACAGGCTAAAAAATGACTTGCCCTTTACCTAATGAAGAAGCAAAGGTCCAAAGAGGAGTAGACCCTTGCTCAGGATCAAATAGCAAATGAAATCACAGATTCTAAATCAATCAAAGTTCTATATTCCAAGTCTCCTGGGATGAGAAAACCATATTTGTATACTTGCATGATATTTTCATTCCTAATCCTGAATATCACTATCATTTTCAATAATAATATTTCAATCCAGAAACACTTCAAGCTAATTTATCAGCTTGGAGTTCCTAGATCATTCAGGAAGTATCCATTAACCCTAAAGTCATCCCAAACCTTGGTGGCTTACAGTCACAATTATTGGTTAGCTGCTAGTTAGAAATACTTAGGGGAACTTTTCCCATACATACAGCCTAGGTCAGAATTAACAAGTTTCCTGATTATCTCCTTTTGATATGGAAATCTGTCTTTTTTTTTCCCCAGTCTTCCATTTGACCCAGGAGGTAGCATTTTAAGGACTCCACCTACTTGCAAGCTTCATAGTTATTTCTCTCCACTCTGCTATGAACCAAAGAATCGCTCCCACATAGTATCCCCACCCTCTTGTTTCTATTTTCCTTCTAATTTTTGGTCTATGCAATTTTCTTTAATCTCATGTGTGCATTCAAAAGACTCATTATATTTAGTTGGGAAATTCTAGGTATTTTGTATTGAAAGGATTTATCAGAATTTCAGGTCTACCCACTCTCTTTATTTTAATAAGGTGATGATAGTCAGGATCTTGGGGGCATATTTTGTAATGGAGTCTTCCCTTTGTAAGGAAAAGTGGAGTCAGAAAAGTCATGATTGAATCAGCCCTGTTCATCTGTGTTTACAAAGCTTAGGAGGCTGAGGAGGAGTCTTGAGGCCTTTGAAGAACCCTTAAGAATATGTGGCTGGTTATTTTCACAGTCACAGGTAAATCGGTCTCCAGCTGTAAAAGCACCCAAGACACAAGAAGAGTCCACAAGTCTTGTTGAGGATACTTTCCTGCTCCCCACTCATCTCTCAGAAATGGGCCTGTATCCAACGTCTACTTCTAGACTACAAAACACCCTTGAAACACCAATTATTGTTGTGAACAATTATTCGTTTCCTCACATGTCTGCAGGCCACAGTTTTTGGCTCAGCTGGGCAGTTATGCCAGCCTCACTGGAAGTCACTCAGGCAGCTGCTGTCATCGGACAATTGGTCCAGACCAAGTGGTCTCAATAGCCTCACACACACAGCTGGCAGACAGTGCCGGGTGTCGGCTGGGCTTGTGTCTCCAGCAGACTCACCTGAGTCCTTTCTGTACAGGTGGCTTCCAGAAACAGCAAGAGGAAAGGGCAAGCTCCACTGAGTGGTGTTTCTTCCACCCCTATGCTTGCACCCCATTTGTTAGCATCCATTGGCCAAAGCAGTTCATGTGGCCAAATCCAGAGTCAACGTAAGAGATGAAGGGGACGTCACAAAAGTCCAGACATGGGCAGGCGTGATTCCTTGGGCGCCATGACTGTAAGAGCACAACTCAGAGCCCAAGAGCATAATAGACTTTGCGCAAAGAGCAAGGGTTTGGTGTCAGACATACTGAGGTGAAATCCTGACTCCTTATCTGTGTGATCTTAGATAAATGGTTTTCCCTCTCAGAGCCTGTTATGGGTTGAACACGACTTGGATCCCCAAACTCATGCAGATATTTAAACCTCATAACCTTCTGTTAATAGTTAATGGATTAATACTAACAGCTAATAAATTAGAGGATTGATCTAATTATATGGTCTCTGGGAGGTAGGCCCAGTGGGAAGACTAGGAGCTCACCCTTGCAAGATGGTTGGTTATTTAAGTAGAATCTGGCCTCTCCTCTTCCTGCCTCACCATGGGATTATTCCACTGCATACACTCCAGTTTTGCCAGCCTCCTGGACTTACCATACTAATGGGACCACTCAATCTTGAACTGTGAACCTCCAAACTATAAGCCAAAATGAACCTTTCAGTTCCCAAGAAACTCCTCTCAGGTATTTTAGTTAAGGGAATGAAGAGCCAACTAAAACAGAGCCTCAGCTTTACCACAGGGAGAATAATATCTACTTCACAGGATTGTCATGAAGCTTAAATGACATAGGCAAGGGCCCTGTGTAAACATGCTTTAGTCTACCCCACCCAAAACAATATTTTCTCTTACTCTACCATTGCCTCAAGATTTCATCCTATTGCATTCTCTTTTGCTCCCTTGAAAATTTTCATGGAAAGAGCACTATGGCTTTAAAATCATATGCATGCTGCAAAAGGGAAGGAAGGAAGGAAAGGAGGAAGGAGGAGGGAGGGAGGGAAGAAGGGAGGGAGGGGAGGAGGAGGAGGAGGAAGAGGAAAGGGTAGGGGAAGAACAAAAGGAATGTAGACCTCCACAGAGCTGGCAATAGTAGTTCCAATTCTCCTTTTTCTTTCTGCACTGTCCTCCTAACTGAGGCTCCAGACCTCACCACAGCTGCAACGTGCTGCTGACTCTCAAAGCTGTGTGTCCAGTCCCATCCTCTCCCACTGCCTGATGTTCAGCTTCACTTAGATGTCTTAGAGCAGAAGTTCCCAATATTTAACCTCATCAGATTCACCTGGAGGGCAAGCTAAGGCTCTGCTTGTGGCTCCTCCCCCATGGATTATGCTTGCTGGATCTAACATGGGCCTAGAATCTGAATTTACCACATTCCCAGGTATTGCTGTTGGTGGTCTGAGGACCACACATTGGAACTACAGGCCTAGAACCACTTTAATTCAATATGTCCAAAACCCTGCCATTCTTTTTCCAAGACACTCCTCTTCCTGAATATCATGTAATAGGTAATAGCATCTATCCAGCTGACCAAACTAGAAACCAGTTAGAATTAAGGGTACTAAGCAGCCAGAGAAAATATCCTCCCTCCTCCACCACTTATCCATGGTTTTGCTTTCTGGAGTTTCAATTATCTGTGGTCAACTGTGTTCTATAAATATTAAATGGAAAATTCCAGAAATGTACAATTCATAAGTTTTAAATTTCTCACCATTCCAAGAAATCTCATGTCATCCTGTTCCAGCCCACTCAGAATGTCAATTACCCCTTTTTCCAATATATCTGTACTGTATATACTACCCGCCCATTAGTCACGTGGTAAGAAACAACATAGTACAAACAGGATTTGGGAGTGTCCTTGGTTCCAGCTATCCACGGTGGGTCCAGGAACACATCTTTCACAGACATAGGTAGACTGCTTTAAAGGTTCAAATTCTTCTGATTTCTATTTTTCTTATTTTCACAGATACTTCAGTCCTCATCAATTTTGTCTTCTATTAAACAGAGCCATTTGATGATACCCTCTAATACATTTTTGCGTTAAAGTATTTTTTAAAGACTTATTTATTTATTGGGAGGTAGAGTTATAGAGAGAAGAGACACACACACAGAGAGGTCTTCCATCCTCTGATTCACACCCCAAAAGGCTGCAATGGCCAGAGCAGGGCCAATCCGAAGCCAGGAGCCAGGAGCCAGGAGCCTCTTTGGATCTCCCACGTGGGTACAGTGGCTCAAGCACTTCCAGGCTATCAGCAGGGAGCTGGATCAGAAGTGGAACAGCCAGGACTTGAACTAGTGCCCATATGGGATGCCAGAGCTGCAGGAGGAGGCTCAACCTACTATACCACAGTGCCAGCCCCTCCTTAAAATGTTTTGTCTTCTCTTTCCCCCAACTGATAGGAAGAATTATATAATTTTATTATTCACCTGGGCTAATGAGAAGGTAGAGGAAATAAATTTTGCCACTAGAATCAAGATGTCCAATAAAGTCTGCACCTTTTGGTCCTTGTGGGTAAAATGTCTTAAGATGTCAGTGTCTCACAAGGGAAAGAGAGGAGGCTTCTTCCAAGTTTAAAGATAGAGATTGCAGAAGGGAAACAAGCTCTCTCTCTGTCACAACTTTTAATGATAATCCTCCTCCCACCATATTGGAAGGGTCACCACAGTTGAGAAAAAGCTAAAGCCACAGGGAGTCTGACTTTCCTGTGTAAGGCTGGGTTACACTTACCTTTGCAAAGGTGTGCTGGAGACATCCATGTCTGAGTGCCCATGACATCCAGCCAAGAAAAATTAAACAGATTGCTCGGATTTCATGAGTCAAATGTATCTCTAAGTTTCCTGGCACCCTAAGAATTCCAGCTAAAAAAAAGGAGCCCTGAGTCTCACAAGTTGGCTATTTCGCCAGTTTCTCCATTATTCTCCTTGTCTGTTCTTTGCATCTCCCACCCCATCACAGTGCTCTGTCTAAAACCTGGTCTGATTGTGTCACTTCCCTACTTTAGAATTTCTGAGGCCGACCTTTGCCTATAGGAAAGCGCAGCCAACAGTTTGTTGTTGTGCAGGAATGGAAGAGAAGCTAGAGGTCAGCATCTGAAGGCTCATTGATTTTATTCAAAGAATTCTGGCTTTTATCATGTAAGCAATAGGAGCAATAGAAAGTATAAAACAAAGGAATGACACACAGCATCCTTTCTTCTCTTTGTGCTATTTGTATTCTGATATTAGCATAAAAGTTGGACTTAGGATGGAAACCAGAGAATTAGGAAGTTGTTTTGATAGTGAAAGAACTGGTGAGGACCTGAGCAGTACCTACTCTTTATGCAATGTTGCTGTTTGGGTTTGGGTGGAGGTGGTGGCAGTGGCAGTGGCAGCGGCAGTGGCAGTTACATGAAGGATCCAGGCTGGTAATTTTGAAACTACGGAAACCCCGGTGGGACTATTGTTGTGATGATGAAGATATAACAGCCTGGGTCTTTGCACTCTTGACTGAGATGAGATCATCCAATGTTGCTAACTATATTAGCATTTCATAAGCTGTTGGGAGAGCTTGGGCCATGAGCTGAAGCTGAGCTTCCTAAGTCCCCCAACATCCAGGATTAAATCAAATGCATCATAGTGATCAGCATGGCCTTTGGGCTCGTCACACTTAACAGCATTTCCTACCTCTCTGTCCTGAGAATTAGATCTTCCCCATGGAGGCAATCATATGCATTTAACACTGGTATGATAAATTCCTTCTTATTTGGTTTTTAAAATTAAGGGAATAGAGTAAGGCAGAAATTCCAGATTGTGTGAGGAAATGCGATAATGACTGGCCTTGTGGGCTCTGGCTCATTTTCTCCTGCTCCTGACTCCCAGTGCAAAGTTCTCCCATCCACTTCACAGGGAAGGGGCAGGGACCTGAAGTTAGGGCAGCTGGGCAGAAGAGGCTGCAGGGAAGTGTGCGATGGGGCAAGTGTTTTGCTCAGTAGCGCTCAAAATTGTTAGGATGGTTTTGTAATATTCAATAAGATAAACATTTCATCCCCAAAGCAATTACAGAACACAAATAACACATAAAAGAATAAAATATCTTAGCACCCCCTGCAGAGCCCATGGAGGTCTTACCTATATAGTGCCTATCCATTAAATATTTCAATATCTAAATCAGGAACAGCAATTTCATATGAAATAATTAGGAATATAACCCGAAAAAGTTCCATGCCCCATGAGGTTCATTCTTTGTACTATATAAACTATTTTAAATTTTGCTTGATGTCTCAAAAGAGTCAAAGGAAGATGTACAATTTAATTAAAGTGAAAGTATTTTAACTCCGTCTCCAGGACAGCCTCTCAGTATCCTCCACCTGGTACACAACTGATCTTCAAATAGTTATCTTTCCCACTCTTAACACCCAACCTTCAAACATGTTTGCTGAGATCCTGTGCCAATACCTACAATCTCTCTCTTGGTCTTTCTCTCTCTCTCTCTCATTCTCTCTCTCTCTCTCTCTCTCTTTCTCTCTCGGTTTCCCTCTCTCTACTGTCTCTTAATATTCCTCCCCTCTAACTCCTTGATTTCCTCGATTTATAAGGATTGGGGAAGGGGGCGTCATTTGACACAGCAGTTAAGATGCCACTTGGGATACCTGCCTTGCATATCAGAGTACCTGGGTTCAAGACCTGCCTCTACCTGATTCCAGTTTCCTGATAATATGCACCCTGGATAAACAAAATCCTTTCTACTCAGAATCAAAAGGCTGGGGGGAATTGACTCAGCATTTTTTTCCCTTTTATACATTACTATTTTGTTATAGGGTCAAACTTGTTGCTAAGGAATAATGTGAAGTGTATCAGAAACTTTGACATCAGAATGATGCACTGGTCAGCAACATGAGCCCTGGCATCAGAAAAACCTGTGTTCAGATTCAGGTTCTGCAGTTTTCTTCTTTCCTAGGTTTCGATATCCACATTTGCAAAATGGCAAAGGAATGTAGGAGGATTGAATCGGATAATTTATGTAAAGCATTGAATATCGTTCCTGGCAACTTTCATTATAATTATTCATTCTTATCTTGGGGGAAAATAGTCCATGGAGAACAGGAATTCAGCCCAGAACTATCCTTCCTATTGGCACAGGACATTAAACAATCAGAAAACAAGTTACTTCTCCATCCTCTCCCCCAGAGAAGTAAATGCCATTTTCTCCATTTGCCATGAAGTATTCCTGCCTTCTCTGGGGTCACATGGCTCAGCACACTTCCTGGCAACTCAATGCACATCAATGGGTTGATTAATGGACTGGTGAAGTCACGACTATCTCAGGGACACCAGATGCGAAGGAGCTAGCACAGAGCCTGCAAGCATTGCTGGGGACAGAATGAAGTGCCTGCTCCTCCGCAGTCACTCCTGGACCAGCTCTGCCGCAGTTTCTGGATGCCAGCAGCCCACTGAGTTGCCCTTAACCACCACCGGGGGCACAGTAGGAGGTTTGTTTGTTTGCTGGATTTTTTTTTTTTTTTTTTTTTTTTTGAGCTCCCATTGCTTGTGACACATTAGGCTGGGTGCAGAGCACAGACGAAAGGGTGGGGTCCTAACATTCCGGGTGTGTTCTCTTCAGCAGGGCAGAATTGTCATAGACCGATGCTTCTTAAAAGTTAAATGTGCGTAAAAATCACGGAGGGAATTTTGTGGCAAACGTAGCTTCGGGTTCTGCGTGTCTAATAAGTGCCCAGGTGATGGTCATCCTGCTCATCACAGCCTCAGCCCAGGTTGCCAATATAAGGTCTCTAGACTCAGTTGGTCCAGTTGAAGAAGCTCCCTCTGGTTTTTGTTTGTTTGTTTTGCTTTGCAAAGATTCCCAAGCACAGATAGCCATGTCCTACAGAGGTGAGAATGAGAGATATACCAGTGAGGACAGCCCCTATTGTTACAGGGAGAGACAGCAAGTTTATTTGACATTCTGAAAACTTCTGGAATGCTCAGAAACAGCAAATGGCCAGTTTTAAATGTCCCCCTGTCACTTCCCAGGCTGCCCCAGCTGGGGTTGGGGCAGGGCTCCGATACCGATCTGCACTGCAGAACCAGCCCCCACCTCTTCCTGCCCACATGACTCAGCACAGATCAGAAACCTCACATTTTAGTCTCTAAATCTCTAAAATGGGAATGCTTATCACCCCCGGCTCAGAAGCTTGTATTACATAAGATGATTTGCAGGAAGCACCTAGCACAATGCCTGCAGTGACCATTAAATGCTATGTGTCATTATTGTGATTAATAAAACTGGGAGCCATGATAAACCTTCTTTATCAGCGCTTTGTCAAGGCAAGCTGGAGAAAGATAAATCTAAATTGGAGCCCAGTCTCTGACTCATGTGGTTTTAAATCAGACCCGAACGTCCAGTGAGCACAGGTGCTTTGCAGTTCGGTCTCTGTTAACATAAGAAGAAAAGATGATCAAAAAAGAGACAGAAAAAACAATCACTATTTGAAAGTGAATGAAGGGCGCCCCTCCTCCTCCTCCTCCTCTGCCTTTTTTTTTTTTTTTTTCTTACTTTGACATCTCAGTGTGTTTTTTTCTTTTAGCTGTGAGTTCTGGGATAGGTGATAACTGCCAGTAATAGGATTAGCATTGATTTCTTTAGCAAGAACAGAGATGTGGCAGTTCCAGCCATTTCCTGAACTGCCAGCTTTGAAATATCAGAAAAACAGAGAGAAGAAGAAAAAGGAAAGAAGGAAGGAACTCTGCAGGAAGAAAAACACAGCTCTCAGAGCAAAGGAGGCGCATGTGAATCCGACCACGGGAGTCTGTGCGTGGGCACACGGTCACGCGTGTGCACAGAGAGACGGGCAGGAACGCTAGGAACACGTGTAGATCCCAAGAATGTTTTTGTTGTTCCATGATAAAGGATCAAAAGCTCTGTTTCTGTTCTGCTTCAAAAACCGGTTTTAACATTCATTGGGCTTTTTCTTTCACTGTGAACACATTTACCAGTTGATCTTTCACGGTCGTCTTCCAATTCTGACTTTTTTTTTAACCTTGAAATTCAAACAAAGAAGTGTCTCCGCAAAAGGCCCCTGTGCACCCTGCTGGACTTGGCCTCAGGGTTCCATTTCTCGGAAGCTAGGTCTGCAGAAGACCAAAATGTGGGGGTGCTTCAAAAAGTTCTTGGACAATGAAATTAAAAGATAAGTTTGATGTGCACAAGCCACTGGTTGGGGCACCTGCATTCCATAGCTGAGTGCCTGAGTTCAATGCCCAGCTCCACTCTTGATTCCAGCTTCCTGCTAGTGCACACCTGGAAAGACCCTAGATGATGGTGCAAGTAGTTGGGTTCCTGCCACCCATGTGGGAGACCTGGGCTGGGCCCCCAGCTCCCAGCCCCAGCTGTTGTGGTTATCTGAGGAGTGAATAGATGGGAGCTTTCAACTTGTGTGTGTGTGTATCTCTGCCTTTTAAATAAAGCATTTAAAACTTTTTTTAAAAAGGAAACATAAGCTTATTCTGATGTAAAAATTTTTGAAATCTATGCATACTTTTTTCATAATGATATTTCCTATTAACCTTTAAAGATGCCTGTGAGAACATGTGTGTGTATATGTGTATGTGTCACTTCAGTGAGAACAAGTAACAAGTGAAATAATTACTTAACAATTTATATTGATAAAACTAAGCCAATTTTTTTTTCAACTAGTTGCTAAGGTGTTTTATATACATCGTTCAATAGGATTGTTCTCTTTAGAAGTTTTGAAGCTGCTGGTTAAAGCCAACTAAGAAATCGCTGGGCCGGTGCTGTGGCACAACAGGTTAATGCCCTGGCCTGAAGTGCTGGCATCCCCTATGGCCGCCGGTTCAAGGCCTGGCTGCTCCACCTTTGATCCAGCTCAGTGCTATGGCCTGTGAAAGCAGTGGAGGATTGCCCAAGTGCTTGGGCTCCTGCACCAGCATGGGAGACCAGGAGGAAGCTCCTGGCTCCTGGCTTCGGATCAGCACAGCTCCAGTCGTTGCAGCCAATTACCATAGGATGGAGGATCTCTTTCTCTCTGCCTCTTCTCTCTCTGTGTAACCCTTTCAAATAAATAAATAAATCTTAAAAAAAAAAAAAAAAAAGGAATTGCTTACTGTGACTGCAACGTTCTCTGAATTTCTATTCAGTCTCCAAGTTCAGGGAGAATCCGTCTTTGTAAAGGTATTGCTCAAGTTCTTTCCTCCTCTTTCCTATTACGTTCCTCCTCTGGAGTCTGCTCCAGGTAGCTCTGAGCAGGGACCTTGACTGATTCATTCTAGAATTCAGTACCTACATCTGTAGGGCCTAAGCAAGGTTCATTGGACGATGAGGGAATGATGTTGTCTCTGCAAATGAACTACAGTCCTATAGCAAGTGCAGGCTCAGAGAATTCTAACTGCAGGCTCACTGTAATTAGAGACACTTTGGACTGTGGAATTACTCAGATTTGGGTTAAATATAGTCCTTTTTATTTCCCTGCTGCATTATATTAGACAGGTCACTTATCTGAGCTTAAGTTTGCTGATCTGTGAGACGCTGTTGATGTTACCTTTTATTAGGAGGACAAAAAGGCCAATGAATGTGTATAGCTGATTTCATATGGTTCCTGGTGCATGACTTCTACTCAGTAGTAGCTAACAATGATAATCATCATATGATGTCACAACTGGCAAGATAATTCGCCATGTAAAGTCTTCAACCACCTGGTTTAGTGGGTTTTCTCCATAAAGTGGTTTGTTTTCTTTTCCTTTCAAATATCCTGTATTGGTCTGGGCATACAGTACGACCACATTTGGAATAGGAAGCAGACCCCCAGATGCCTGGCTGGGAAGTAAAAACTGGGTACCCTGCTCCAGGTGGCCCACGGCTGTTGCTAAAGTTACACTTTGGCTGAGATTTGGATTTTTTCTTTTTTTTTTTTTTTTTTTTTTTTTTTTTTTTTTTTTTGGACAGGCAGAGTGGACAGTGACAGAGAGAGAGACAGAGAGAAAGGTCTTCCTTTTACCGTTGGTTCATCCTCCAATGGCCGCTGCGGCCAGTGCACCACGCTCATCCGAAGCCAGGAGCCAGGTGCTTCCTCCTGGTCTCCCATGCTGGTGTAGGGCCCAAGCACTTGGGCCATCCTCCACAGCACTCCTGGGCCAGAGCAGAGAGCTGGCCTGGAAGAGGAGCAACCGGGACAGAATCTGGCGCCCCAACCAGGACTAGAACCCGGTGTGCCGGCGCCGCAAGGTGGAGGATTAGCCTAGTGAGCCGCGGCGCCGGCCAGATATTTGGATAGCTTAACCCTGTACCAGAATACTTCAATAAGTTCATGGAAAATGCATATTATGAAAAAAACTATGCATCCATTTTTTAAAAATTACACACAGAAAATATCTTTTTAATTCCACTTTTCCACAAACTTTCTGTAGTATCTTTACATATATTACAAAGCACGTGTCCTTTTCTTTCTGATTACAAAGGTAATGCTTGTTCTTTGAAGAAAGGGGAAATTAAGGGTCAGGCATTGTGGCATAGTAGGCCAAGTCTCCACCTACGGCACCAGCATCCCATATGGGCACCAGTTTGAGTCTCAGCTGCTTCACTTCCAACCCAGCTCCCTGCTGATGCACCTGGAAAGACAGTGGGAATGGCCTAAGAGCTGGGCCCCCGAACCTATGTAGGAGACCCAAAGAAGCTCCTGGCTCCTGGCTTCCGATTGGCCAGCCCTGGCCATTGTGGCCATGTGGGGAGTGAACCAGCCGATGGAAGACCTCTCTCTGTCTGTAACTGTACCTCTCAAATAAATAAATAAATAAATCTTAAAAAAGGGAAATTAATCCATTAATAAACACTCATATATCCATGAATATTGAAATCACTTGCACTCCTATCACCTAGCTATCATGGCTAACATTTTTTTTTTTGACAGGCAGAGTGGACAGTGACAGAGAGAGAGACAGAGAGAAAGGTCTTCCTTTTCTGTTGGTTTACCCCCCTAATGGCCACTGCGGCCGGCACACCACGCTCATCTAATGCCAGGAGCCAGGTGCTTCTGATTTCCCATGCAGGTGCAGGGCCCAAGGACTTGGGCCATCCTCCACTGCACTCCTGGGCCACAGCAGAGAGCTGGCCTGGAAGAGGGGCAACCGGGACAGAATCCGGCACCCCGACCGGGACTAGAACCCGGTGCGCCGGCACCGCAGGCGGAGGATTAGCCTAGTGAGCCGCGGCGCCAGCTATGGCTAACATTTTAAAGTATATTTCCTTCTAGTATATTACTATTTATTTTCCCCAAATTAAATATATAATATGTATATCTCTCTTTTTTTTTTTTTTGACAGAGTGGATAATGAGAGAGAGACAGAAAGAATATATGTATATATCTTGTTCACCTTTTCAACCTAACTTCCCAATGAGCCTTCAGCACTCTCCTGTGTGATGGACGTTCCCTGGGAGGATAAGTCCTAATGGTTCTCCGACACTCCTCTCTGCAGGCCCCATTGCATTTCTGCTCTGCGGAACATTTGGGTCATTTTCTTTGTGGTGTTGTTGCACTGTAAGTGACACTGCCGAGTATAGCTTTGTGTAGAGATCCTTGCATGCATCTACAACTATTTCCTAAAGATAGATTCCCAGACATATTATTACTTCACCCAAAGTGTAAAACCATTTTAAAGTTTTGGCATATATTTATAAACGTATCTTCAGATATATAGAATCAATTTGGCCTCCCACAAGCAGTGTGGAAAGGCGCCCATCTTCTGCCTTCTCACCAACATTGGATATTTCCATTTAAACCACTTCAAAAGTATTTCCCAATTGAGTAGGCAGAAAATTGTATCTTGTTTTTATTTGCTTATCACTGAATACTGATGAGGTTAGACATTTTTCATACATTTATTATCCACTTGTATTTCTTCCTTTGTCATTTATTCATGTCCTTTGCCCATTTTTCAATTGCTAGGCTTATCTTCTTCTTATTGATTGGTAGGCGTTCCTTACAGATTAAGGATATTAACCCTTTGTCTGTCAGAGGTGCTGACACAGCCTTAAATAGTAACTCAAAAACATCATATTCTTCACTCTTTAAATTTCAACTTGGACTTCCCCAAATGTAAATAAGCCAGCCACACTCTGTGCCCTAGCTCCCAAGCACATGAAGTCTGTCCTCCCATAGTTCTCCAAGTTCACACCACACACACCTATGGAGCTGATTTATATCTTAGTTTACCAATCATTTCATTTGTGCCAGGTCTGTCCCCATCCTACCCTCACTGCCCCAAAGCTGCTTGGAAAGATCATTGAAGAGAAAAAAATTACCTAAAGACTCTCATTCTCCTTTTCTGTCTCTGGTCCCTACCCAGTAGACATAGTTTCATAGTTTATGTCTTTACACTGTGCACTCTTGAGTCCACATACCACAGATCATGATTTCCAAAACTTCTCTAGGACTTTGGCTCCACATTTTCTATGTATGGTTTGAAAATATAATCTAAGAATGGCATCAGGGCCACAAAATTGTTAAGAGTGGGCAATGTGTCCTAAAGGCACTCGGATCTGGCTGAAAAGCCCATGAGAGTATTTCAGGCATGGAAAGCCAAGACACTCTGGCAAAAAGATCTCTGTGAGTGAGATCCCAGTGGAAAGAACAGGTCTTCAAAGAGGGAGGTGCCTTTCTCTGAAGGGAGGAGAGAACCTCCACTTTGACTATGACCGTGTCTAAACAAGATAAGAGTCGGAGAACTCAAGGGGCTTCCATAGCCTTGGAAACTCATAACTGGTGCATAGGGAGATTACTGATGCCATAAACAGGAGTGTCAATTGGTAAAGTCACCAACAGGAGTCACTGTGCACTTACTCCTCATGTAGGATCTCTGTCCTTAACGTGCTGTACACTGAGGCTTAATGCTATAACGAGTACTCAAACAGTATATTTCACTTTGTGTTTCTATGGGGGTGCAAACGACTGAAATCTTTACTTAATGTACACTAAACTGATCTTCTGTAAAAAAAAAAAAAAAAAAGAAAGAAATTATCAATTCCCAACTTGACTCTCACTGGGATTAAACATGACAATAGGTCTGATCTGATTTCATCATCATTTAAAAAAAATCATCTATTATTTTTCACTTTATGTTTCTGTGTGGGAGCAAACTGTTGAAATACTTACTTAAGGTATACTAAGCTGATCTTCTGTATATTAAGATAATCGAAAATGAATCTTGATGTGAATGGAAGGGGAGAGGGAGTGGGAAAGGGGAGGGTTGTGGGTGGGAGGGACGGTATGGGGGGGGAAGCCATTGTAACCCATGAGTCGTACTTTGGAAATTTATATTCATTAAATAAAAGATTAAAAAAAAAATCTAAAAAAAAAAAAAAAAAAAAAAGAGTGGGCAATGTGGATGAAGCTTAACATTCATCTCTTTGTTAGCCTGACTTGGACCACCTGTGACTGCTCAGAAAAAAAAAGTGTCATGGATATTTTCCTCTTACAGAGAAGGAGACATGAACGTAATAGTGACAAAACATCCTGGGGATGGTGACTTGTTATGAACTCTCTCCAATTACCCTATCAGCGAGGAACCAGAAGGAACGAGGGGTGATCCTCTTTAATTCTAGATCACTCTGGATTACTGTTTTTCAACAAGAGACAGGTCATCTAGTTAATCTGAATTTCAGATAAACAACAAATAATTTTTAATGGATATAAGCCTTCTAAAATTCAGATTTAAATAGGTGTCTAAATTTTTATGTGCTAAGTCTGCCAACTTTGCCAGCATAAAAGCACGTAGGGCATTGTGAATTTGATTAGGAGTAACCTACATCAATTTGCCCTCTGAGGTAAATTTAAGAAGGGAATTTGACTTAATAGCAATACAGACTGAGGCCATTTGGAGCTTTTATATTGGCTCTATTGGTAGACACTAATAGATTTAAAACAAGCCCCTCCCCTTTCTTAAAGAGAACAGCTATCAAGAAGAAGGAGAGAAGGAAGAGGGGGAAGAGGAGGAGAAAGAGGAAGAGGAAGAGGGAGGAAGAAGAAGAAGAAGCATCCTGAAATCCCAAAACAAGAGCACACTGTGAGATTTGTTTCTTGTAGGACCCAGAATATATTCCTAGAAACATGTTCAGTTTCTTTTTTTTTTTGTCCCCCCCCCCCCCCCCCGCCAGTTTCTTAATCAAATACAAGAACACAGGAAGTTTGGACCTCTATGGAACAGGAACAGAAATCCATGAGGAAGAAATGAGTCAGGAAGAGACCAAAAGGGAGCTGGGTGAGGTGAGAAATCATTTAAACAGAGACCAAAATTAAGAGTATTAAAATCTGCATTGACACAATAAAAATAGAACTGCCTCTTAAAATCTTTTTTTAAAGATTTATTTATTTCAAAGTCAGAGTTACACAGAGAGAGGAGAGGTAGAGAGAGAGAGAGAGAGGTCTTCTATCTGATGGTTCATTCCCCAGATGGCCGCTACGGCCGCCAGAACTGTGCCAATCCGAAGCCAGGAGCCAGGAGCTTCTTCCGGGTCTCTCACGTGGGTGCAGGGTCCCAAGAATCTGGGCCATCCTCCACTGCTTTCCCAGGGCATAGCAGAGAGCTGGATCAGAAGTTGGAGTGGCCGGGCCTTGAACCAGCGCCCATATGGGATGCCGGTGCTTCAGGCCAGGGCATTAACCCACTGTGCCACAGCACCAGCCCCAGCCTCTTAAAATCTTAAATAATCTACATAGAAGAAAACCTTGAGACGCTCTCTTAGAATATAAATAGACAAAAAGAAAAGAGAGAAGAGAACACAGCTGTTGCTTTGAAACCAGAGATGGGATACACAACATTAGAATTGTGGGTGCTTCAGGAATTGAATGAATAAATCATATGAATGTTGTGTTGAGGTACTGTGGGGTAAGAAGAAGCAAGCACACCATTGCTCTCACACTGAAAGCAGCTTTGAAAGCTAGAGAAATGCATGGAAAAGGTATTTGGAAGTTTTGAAAACTAAATAGTAGCAGGGAAACCATAATTCAAAGTATCTGAAGTAGTAAGGTTATTTTTATTTTCCACTAATATCCCCAACCTGATCTCAATAATAGTATAACATCTGGAAGTAGGCACCTTTCTAGTTCCAGGAGTTGGAATGTGAATTCCCAGTGGTCTGAGTGTAGAAATCCTCATTCCTTTTTAAACACATTCTTTCCATTCATGGACATCCTAGCCTCTAAGCAAGCAAGTCCAGGGCGGCAGCAGCAAAGGTAGCAACAGAAGTCTCTAGGGACCAAAACTCTGCGAGAAGAGTTACCTTTTCCTACTTATGCTGCTGCATTCCCAAGAGAGAATGGGGCAACCTCTTTCTCTTTCTCTCTCTCTCTTTTGTCCCCACCCCACAGGCCACTTGGTCCTGGCCATACGAGCAGCAGAGGCAGGAAACATGAAAATAATTAAAGCTCCCAGTTTCTGTATGGAGCACTGCAAGGGGTAGCCCCAACATATAGTACCAGAAAGGTGAGAGCTTGGAAAGGCAGAACCACATAGCTGTTTATGAACTCCTGGGATTGCCTCTAAGCATGGTTAGCTCTAATTCCACAGAGCATATCAAAAAAATTGAGAACTGAACAGATAGACCATCACCCAGACTCCCCAGATCAGCCACAGGGTAACACACACATGGGCCAGACTTAAATGCTTTGCGAGTGTTACAGATAGTGGAACGACAGCCCATGAAAATCAGATTGGAACAAGCAGCCTGTACCCATCCCAGTTGATTGCCTGCTAAAGCAAAAATCATCAACCTTCTCCATAGGATTTAACAAGATTCAGAATCTCATAAACATTCAAAATATACAGAATACAATGCAAAATCACTCAGCATATGATAAACAAGGAAAATCTCAATTCACATGGCAAAATACAAAGACACCAACATCAAGATGACACAGATGTTGCAACTATCTGACAAAGGCTTTAAAGAAGCTATTTCATATGTATCTTTAAAGATTTTCCAGAAAACAACTAAAGACACTCTTGAATGGAAAAATAAAAAGCCACAGCAAAGAACCATAAGATATAAAGAAGAACAAAATGGAAATTTTAGAATTAAAGAAAATACAACTGAAAATGAAAATGCATTAGATGGGGTCAATAGCAGAATGCAGGTGACAAAGAAGCAGATCATTAAACTTTAAGACCATTCAATACATATTACCCAATCAGAAGAAGCAAGAGAAAAATTACCTAAATGAAAAAAGTTCAGGACTTTTTGGGTGTTAGTAAAAAGTCTAATATTCATAGCAAAACAAAATAAAGACGCGGCACATTCATAAGTTGGAAGAGTCAGGGAGTGAAGATGTCAGTCCTTCCTCCAGAAGCACGTGCATTCATTCATCTTTGTGGATGGAGACAAGCTGATTCTAAAGCGTGAACAGAGAGACAACTGAATCAGAATAGACTGCAACAATTTTCAAAGGAATAATACATTTGGAGATCTCATACTAGACAATTTTAAGAGTTGATACAAGTTACAGAAGTCAAGAAAATGTAGTACTAGCAAAGGGACAGACACTGAGGTCAATGGCACAGAATAAAAAAATCTAGCAATACAACCAACAAACATGGTCACATCTAATGATGATTAAAAAAAAGCTAAAAGATGAAGCTATGTACATTTAGCACACCTGAATCCCAGAACACAATTCAGGAATATATCCAGTGCCAAAAGAGATAAAATACTTACCATGTTTATCAAATAAAAATTACCACACATGTAAAAGAAACATTACCATGTATGAGGAAAATAAATCCCAAATGAAGAGAAATACCAATCACTCTCCATCAACCCATATTGATTTTTGGACTTAGCATTGGAGTTAGTGAGCAGATATACTAAAATAGTTGTTATAATTATATTCCATACATCAAAAACTTAACTAGAGACATGGAAGTTTTTTTTTAAAGGCCAAATCAAATTTACCAAGATAAAAAAAATGGTGATTAAGATCAGAGAGGAGGACCAATGGCAGAAGGCAAGATTAGTAGGCATAAGGATACAGCAATAGAAACAATCCCAAATGAAGTACAGAAAGAAAAAAAAATTTTTAAAAATAAAAAAATTTAAAATAGGGTATCAGCAAGCTGAAAAACAAATTTAAGAGCCTATTTAAAATGTGTGACTAAAGGTGGGGATGGGAGGACAAGCAATATTTGAAGACATAATGGCTAAAAATGTCCAGATTTGATGAAAACTATAGATCCACAGATACAAAAAGCTCAAAAAAAAATGAAGAACCCTATATCAAAGCACTACACAATCAAATTGCTGAAAATCTGTAATAAAGAAGATGCCTTAAAAACAACCAGAAGAGGGGCCAGCGCTGTGGTGTAGGGATAAAGCCACCACCTGCCACGCCAGCAACCCATATGGGCACCAATTTGAGTCCCAGCTGCTTTACTTCCAAACCAGCTCTCTGCAATAGCCTGGGAAAAGAGTGGAAGATGGCCCAAGAGCTTGGGCCTCTGCACCCACGTGGGAGACCCAGAAGAAGTTCCTGGCTCCTGGCTTCAGATTGGCACAGCTCTGGCCATTACAGCCATTTGGGGAGTGAGCCAGTGATGGAAGACTCTCTCTCTCTCTCTCTCTCTCTCTCTCTCTGCCTCTCCTTTTCTCTGTGTGTAATTCAGACTTTAAAATAAATAAATAAATCTTAAAAAAAAAAAAAAACAGCCAGAAGAAAAAAAGACATATTACATGCACAGGAAGAAAGATAGGGTGGCATGGGTGTCTTATCATAAATAATATAAGTGACTAATACTCCCCAGTCTTTAAAGTACTAAAAGAAAATAAATCAACATAGAATTCTATATCTAGCAAGAGTATCTTTCAGCAACAAAGTGGATTTGAAGTTGCAGGGAGGAGAGGTAGAGAAAGCTTTTGAGAAAAAGAAAAGCTGAAAGATTTGATTACCAACAGACTTGATCTATCAAAAACATTAAAAGAAATCCTTTACATGGAAGAAAAATTATATCAGATGGAAATACAGATCTACAAAAATAAATAAGGAGGATATGTCCATAGATATAAATTAACATGCACTCAAATATTCTTAGGTAGGTGAATGGATAAACACATACTCATATCCATATAATGAAATTCTCCTCAACAATAAGTGATACATACAACAACATGAATAACACGAATAAATCTCAAAATTGTCATGTTAAGAAAAGAAGCATTGGGGCCAGCGCTGTGGCGTATCAGATAAAGCCACTGCCTACAGTGCTGGCATCTCATATGGGCGCCAGTCCTAATCCCGGCTGCTCCACTTCCGACCCAGCTCTCTGCTGTGGCCTGGAAAAAACAGTAGAAGATGGTCCCTGCACCCACGTGGGAGACCCGGAGGAAGCTCCTGGCTCCTGGCTCCTGGCTTCAGATTGGCACAGCTCTGGCCATTGCAGCCATCTGGAGAGTGAACCAGCGGATGGAAGACCCCTCTCTTTGCCTCTGCCTCTCTGTAGCTCTGCCTTTTAAATAAATAATAAATAAATCTTTTTTTAAAAAGAAGACAATAAAAAAAGACTGACTATATTTATGTAAAACTCTAAATATTTCAACTAATATATATAGGGACTAACTAATATATATATATAGGGACTGAAAGCAGATCAATGTTGATTGGAGATGGGGGCAGGGTAAGGTGTGTGGGGGTGAAAGGGAAGAATTAAACAGGAGCACAAAGGAACATTGGGGATGATAGATAACTTCATTATTTTGGCTATGGTCAGTATATAAATGTCAAGTTTATCAAATTGTAAGTATTAAACATGCCAACTAAATCTCAATAAAGCTACTTTTAAAAAGAAAGAGATCTGATATTTCCCACTGAGTGGTAGATTATTAGCCTGTTCAAATTAACAAAACACTAACATTCAGATAATCAAAGTTTCATTAAAGATACAGAAAAATCTGGGGCCCACATTGTGGCATAGTGCATTAAGTCCCTACTTGTGATGGTGGCATTCCATTTCAAAGTGCCAGTTCAAGTCCCGGCTTCTCTGTTTCTGATCCAGCTTCTTGCTCGGAAGCCAACAGGTGATTGCCCACATACTTTGGTCCCTGCCAACACCACCATGTAGGAGATCAGGATGGAGTTCCTGGCTCCTAGCTTCAGTGTGGCTCAGACCTGGCCAATGCAGCCATTTTGGGAGTGATCCAACAAATGGAAGACATTTCTCTTTCTCTCCCCCATCCCCGTCACTCTGCCTTTCAAATAAATAATAAATCTTTTTTAAAAAGGTATAGACAAATCTTCATACAAGCCTCCTGCAAAGAAAATGACTGTTCTATACAGTCTTGCCTTTTTGAAAAACACAGGGGGAAAAAACTTTTTATTCACTAACTTTTAGGTACTGAATCGCAATTGTAAGCCTTTTGTTCTCATTTTAACCAACTCACTAACTGGAAAAGATCACCATATACATTGTAAACAATTATAAATCATAATACACACACATATACATCTCCTGGAACAAATTTGTGAACAGGGCATTATTAGATATATTCTACATACGAGAAAATAGAGGTGCAGAGAAGTTAAGTGAGTAAGTTAGCCAAAGATCTACCACAGCTGGTTAATGCGAAGTTGGTACTCTCATCTGCCGTCTCTCCTCCAGAACTGTTGTTTGCTGTAAAACAAGTTGCCGGCTTTGCCAATTGATCAGTATCCTTCCTCCACAATTTGAATTGATAAAGCCATCCTGTGTGGGCAAGCATTTCAGTATATTCACTGACGTTTTAGGTTCCTGGCATTCATAGGGAAACAGCTAATACTTGTTACCTAGTAGTAATTGTACATAAGTAGTTGGCTTCACTTCCACAACATATCCCAAGCTGATTCTTTTCTCTCTGTCTCCACTGTAGGATTCCAGTACAAGCCCCATCAACTCTTGCCTAGATGACTGATTTTTGTCTGTGAAATGAGCTGCACATTATATAAATCTGTAGTTTGTCTTTAAACTTTTTTACTGGGAGTTTTCTTTCTTCTCCTACACAAAGCATTTATTTTTAAGTAGTCAAATTTATCATGATTTCCTTTTGTGGATTCTGGACTAGGAGTCATTTTAAGAAAAGCCTTCTGGCCGACGCTGTAGCTTACTTGGCTAATCCTCCACCTGCAGCACCGGCACCTTGGGTTCTAGTCCCGGTTGCCCCTCTTCCAGTCCAGCTCTCTGCTGTGGCCCAGGAGGGCAGTGGAGGATGGCCCAAGTGCTTGGGTCCCTGCACCTGCATGGGAGATTGAGAGGAAGCACCTGGCTCCTGGCTTCGGATTGGTGCAGCGCCAGCCGTAGCGGCCATTAGGGGAGTGAACGAACGGAAGGAAGACCTTTCTCTCTCGCTGTCTATAACTCTCTCTCTCTCTCTTTCTCACTGTCTAACTCTGCCTGTCAAAAATAAATAAATAAAAATAAATAAATAAATAAATAAATAAATAGAAATAAAGCCTTCCCTAACTGTTGATTTTGAATACACAAACTTCAAAGCCAGGATCTCAGAATGGTATTTCATTTGTTACAGAAAAAGTTTTCAATGAGCCACACTGCACTGGAACCAGCACATCTCAGCTACATTGGTTCCACAGTGGCAGCTTCATGCTGCTGCCTCAAGATGTGCTCCAAGTTAGCCCCAAACTTACCAAGTCATGTACAGCTTATAGTCTAAGATTCCTTAACATGCAGACCTGCTCCAAAAGAATACACCTGCTTTCCACTATCTCAACCTGCAAGCTGAACTTTAAGAAGCAATACTCAGGCCGCCACCATGGCTCACTTGGCTAATCCTCCGCCTGCGGCGCCGGCACCCCGGGTTCTAGTCCCGGTCGGGGCACTGGATTCTGTCCCGGTTGCTCCTCCTCCAGTCCAGCTCTCTGCTATGGCCCAGGAAGGCAGTGGAGGATGGCCCAAGTGCTTGGGCCCTGCACCTGCATGAGAGACCAGGAGAAGCACCTGACTCCTGGCTTCAGATTGGTGCAGCGCCAGCCGTAGCAGCCATTTGGGGGTGAACCAATGGAAAAAGGAAGACCTTTCTCTCTGTCTCTCTCTCTCACTGTCTAACTCTGCCTGTCAAAAAAAAAAAAAAAGCAATACTCAAAATCCAGTGGACTCTAGAGTATGATTCCTGTGTACAGGTAACCAAACCTTGAGTTGCCACAACAAATTTAAGGTACTTCCAAATATTTGGATGCATGAGCATTTTTCTGTAAGCAGAAACTATTAAATAAACAAATATAAAAATTTTCCTAAAACCATGAGCAAAAACATTAACAG
Organism: Oryctolagus cuniculus; assembly: GCF_051225735.1. Taxonomy (NCBI): domain Eukaryota; kingdom Metazoa; phylum Chordata; class Mammalia; order Lagomorpha; family Leporidae; genus Oryctolagus; species Oryctolagus cuniculus. The sequence continues at coordinate 144,349,908 of NC_142870.1, forward strand.
CTAATTCTATAGAGAAAAGACATTATATCTTAATTCAGGCAACCAAAATAATCAATGAGATAACTGGAAATGTGAATATAACATTATCAAATATATTTTACAATATTAAGGAATTTCTGTTCATTGTGTGGTGAGACAGGTAATATGGTTACATTTTTTAAAATAGTCCTTAACTGGTGGGGACATATTTATGGATAAAATTATATAATGCCTAAGATTTCCTTTAAAATATCAGGAGATGGATGGTGTTGATAAGGATGTATATGAAATAACACAGGTGTGAGTACTGCAGAGGACTGTGGCTAGATTCTGAGAGTTGACTAACATACCTGTTCCTGGCTAACTTGCTTGTTCTATTTACTCTGTAATAATACAGTTTAGGGGCCAGTGCTGTGGCAATGTGGGTAAGGTCACCTCCTGCAGTGCTGGCATCCCATATGGGTGCCAGTTCGAGTCCCAGCTGCTCCACTTTCAGTATAGCTCTCTGCTATGGCCTGGGAAAGCAGTAGAAGATAGCCCAAGTCCTTGGGCCCCTGCCACCAGTGTGGGAGACCTGGAAGAAGCTCCTGGCTCCTGGCTTCAGACTGGCCCAGCTCTGGCCAGTGCAGCCAGTTGGGGAATGAACTAGCGGAAAGAAGATCTCTTTCTCTCTCTCTTTCTGCCTCTGCTTCTCTGTAACTCTGCCTTTCAAATAAATAAATAAATCTTTACCCAAAAAAAGAAGAAAAAATATTGGTTCTAAGTTAACATCTATTGAGGGTGAGTGATAGGTTATGAGGATTTATTATACCATTTTCTATATTTTGAGTATGTTTGAAATGTTTCCATAATATATTTTAGAGACAATATATTAAGGATCTTCAACAAGTTCATGGAAAATGTGTATTTTGAAATAACTATGCACAGTTTTCAACTTTTCTTTGGCACCAAAATAAACTTATTTTTTATTTCTATTTTTTCCATGAACTTTGTGAAGTAGCCTCATATTAATCACATAGATTAACTTTCTTTGGCATAAGATTTGTGAATGCATCTCCAGGGTAACTGATTCAATGCCTACTCCCAACCCCTTTGCCCTTGACTCCCTTGGTAGAGGCTGGCACATATGAATGCTTACTTTCCCAGCATTCTTTGCAGCTAAGTGTGGCCATGTAACTTTAGATAATGAAATCTACTGGAATTCTCTGAAAACTTTTCTTTTCCAGATAAAAAAAAAGACAGCACAGCTAGCTGTCTTCCTTCCTCTCTTTCACTACCTTTGAATGGGACCTAGATTCTGTCTCAGTGAAGCCACGGGGAATCCACATTCCAGGGGAATCTAAATTCAAGTGCAGACACGAGGCTTGCTCCCTGAAACTCATCACCTGACACCTTCAGTCACCCGTCTCAAGAAGTCTGTGGCATCTAGTTAGAGTAAATGTAAATACATTATAAATTTCATTTATTGAAATCACTGTACATCTGTTTTCTTTTTTTTGTTTTTTTTGTTTTTTTTTTAACTTTTATTTAATGAATATAAATTTCCAAAGTACAGAATATTGATTACAATGGCTTCCCCCCATAACGTCCCTCCAACCCGCAACCCTCCCCTTATCCACTCCCTCTCCCCTTCCATTCATATTCATTTTCAATTCTCTTTATATACAGAAGATCAGTTGAGCATACATTAAGTAAAGATTTCAACAGTTTGCTCCCACACAGAAACATAAAGTGAAAAATACTGTTTGAGTACTAGTTATAGCATTAGATCTCAATGTACAGCACACTAAGGACAAAGATCCTACATGAGGAGTAAGTGCACAGTGACTCCTGTTGTTGACTTAACAAATTGACACTCTTGTTTATGGCATCAGTAATCACCCTAGGCTCTTGTCATGAGTTGCCAAGGCTATGGAAGCCCCCTGAGTTCACTGACTCTGATAATTTTTAGACAAGGCCATGGTCAAAGTGGAAGTTCTCTCCTCCCTTCAGAGAAAGGTACCTGTACATCTGTTTTCTGTTATTTGTTGCTAAACATTTCCTAGCTATTCCAATATGTTATTATAGAATTCCCTGTATTTCTTTTTATTTAAGATTTATTGATTTATTTGAAAATCAGAGAGAGAGAGAGAGAGAGAGAGAGATCTTCCATCCATGAGTTCAGTCCTCAAATGGTTGCAACAGCTAGGGCTGGGCCAGGTCAAAGCCAAGAGCTTCGTCCAGGTCTCCCACATGAGTGGCAAGGGGCCCAAATGCTTGGGTCATCTTTCATTGCTTTTCCCAGGCCATCAGCAGAGAGCTGGATTGAAAGTGGAGCAGCTTAGGCACAACTGGTACCCATTGCAATGCCGGCATCACAAGCAGTGGCTTTACTGGCTATGCCATAACCCCAGCCTCAAATTCCCTATATTTCTAAAATTTCTAAAATTCCCTGTATTTCTGTTGCTAGCAAAACTTTCATCAGTTTGAATTTGCTACTAAAATTCCATTTCAAAAATTCTACTCATAGTCCCTCAATACATTTGGATCATCTCAAAGTATCTGAAAGTTATTCAAAATTCTTAATTATTTTGAAGTGAAATAAATTGCTGTTTAATTAATAAATTCAGTAATTAATGTCTAATTAATGACACATTGGTTTCCTGGGACTACTTCCATCACTGCCACTTTTATTTTTTTGAGCTCTGGACTTCAGGCTGTCATGACTCCCAAGAAGTCTCAGTAAAGTGGTTAATGTGCACGTGACAAGAGCTCACAGAATTTGCTAGACACGGTCCATGGTCCCACAGGTGAAACTGCTTTTCTTCCTGCCAGGTCAGCTCGATCCAGTCTTCAAAACTCAAGTCAATGCTTAATCACCTTCAAGAAGTTCCCCCAAATTAGGCATGATGCATGATCTCACCTCTCTTTAAATCCAATGTCTTCCAAAACATCATCCACTATTCATGAGAGAGTAGTGCAATCCCAGAATTCTTAGTATTTAGTGTTATTTAAAGGCCAAACACCTGTATGTCTCAGTAGACTGTCTGACTTGTCTAAAGGTGCTAGGTGGTATTGGAATAAATGAACACCTTATCAGAGTATCTAGCACATTACGAAGCACTTAACAAATGTTTGATAAATAATTGATTAAATGCACTAATTAGTTGGTTAATAGTTATTTAGAGTCCACAATTGATTGCATTTTACATCAAACGCTCAAACCTCTTCAACACTGTTGTATACCTACAACCTGCTTTCCAAATACAAAGTATTATGCGAATGTTATGATTGCCTATCATGAGATTTGATATATTACACTCTCTAGTGATAGCACATGCCTAGAAACAACTTCATTCGTTTATTCTTTGTGCACCACAGAGCAACTACTCCTTATGTTGGGTTTTGTCCACCTCCATCAGGTATCTCTTAGTACAGCACCCTATTTCCAGTAAGGGAGAAGACATCCAGGCTCATCAACACAGCTAGATGAACAAATGATGACCTGTTATCCTCAGGCAGCAGGTTCCTGGGGAAGGTGGTGGATTAGAATCCTGGTTCCAGGAGCAGGAGTTTAGTGCAGCAGTTTAGATGCCATCTGAGCATCCACATACCCTACCTGAGGGCCTGAGTTCAAGTCCCTGCTCTGCTTCCTATCCAAGCTTCTTGAAAATGTGCACCCGGTGAGGCAGCAGGTGATGGCTCAAGTCCTTAGGTCTCTGCCATCCAAATGAGAAACCGAGATTGAGTTCTGGTATCGTAGCTTCAACCTGGCCCAACCTCAGCTGAAGGGGGATCCAGAGAGAGAACGTGCAGATGGAAAATCTTCCTCTGTCTACATGCCCATCTCTGTCTCTGCTTTTTCAAATAAATAAAAATGAAATAAGTCTTCTTTATAAAGAATTCTGACTCCAGCATGTTCATCTATGAAACCGTGGGCTAATTTCTTAATCTCTCTGTACCTTGAAGGGAGGTAGTGAGGGCTGAAAGGTATCAGGTACCCATATTTATCATTATTACCTGATTATAGCATTGCATCAGAATCAAAGCCTTGTGTCTATTTGGTCTGTTACAGTCAATCCCTAAGACATAAGAGCTTCAGTTATTAGTCACCAGAGCTCACAGGCAACTGTGTGTGCCAGGTCCTCTGGTTCTACTGTAGAGGCCGGGAGTCAGCCTGGATGAAACAGTAAGCTGTCAAAGCCTTCCCAGAGTTCCAACACAGGACTCATCCCTCCCAAGGCATGTGCATCAGGCAAAGCCCTGCCAATACACAGCAAAGGCAGGCCTTGCCACGAGATGGTCTGTTAAGTTGAAATAGTGTCGACCTTCTTGTAAAGGATGAAATGGCATAACCAATTAAGACTAGCGTTCCAATATAACATAATTCACATGCTGGGTGTTTTGTATCACCGACTTCATTAATTCAAATATATTCCATTCATTTCTGCTCTAGGCACTGTGCTAGGTTCTAAGGGCAGGCATGGAAATTAATGCCTACAGGAGCCAGAGTTTAATATATATTTGTTTACTATACTATTTGTTGAATGATCAATTAATGCTAAAAACATCTGTACTGGAGAACTTAGATCCAATTTGAAAGGGATTTAAGATGCTGTATTCCTTTTTATCATGGCAGACATGTGGCTTCCTCTCTTCTAACCACTTCTGGTGGGCAATCACATCCAACATAGCATTGAGCATGAGCTGCTATAACCATGAGTTCAGTTCCTGTAAACTCCCCCCGCTGGACCGTGAGCTCCTTCTGAGTAGACCCGTGGTTGTTTTAGGTTGGGTGTTGGTTTTTCTTTGTATCTTCTATACTCAGCACAGAGTATTGAGTAAAGTAGGCAGCTAAGAAAGACCAAACTCCTTGTAGGCTGTGGAGGAGAAGCAATGTCACAATTCAATTAAATCCTTTCAACCAGAACCTTGTGAACAGAGTCCTCTTTTGTACTAACACTGTGGTGTGTATGGCATGTACCACCTCTCTCCATATACACACACATACATGATCGCACATGGGCTGGTGGGTCAACCCCTGCTGGAGGCATTGCATAGCCATTTAGGAAATGACCACTTCTGGTGTCTTAAACTTCCAAGAGTTAGTGTACCTCAAAGAAATAATCAGTGTAACTTTCCAACCAGTAAAATGAAACTCCTTATATTCTGTTTAATTTCCTAGGAGTTTTTATATACATATATATGTTCAACACACATATCCCCATACACATATACCAGCACTATATTTTTTACAACATAGGGTTTTCTAGGATTGAGCAGTTTTAAACAACAGTATTTTATTATTTTAAGCACACCCACTGCAGGAACATTCTCATGGCTCACGCTTCTGCTATTGGAACATTTGTTTTTTATTCTGAATATTTCAGCACATCTATTTACCTGGCACTATATTTAGTACCACAGTGCCAAGATGGCATATATAAAGATTCAATTGCAATTCCCATCTGATGTCCCTTCCCTCTCCTTTTTACCCCCTTTTTTATGTCCACACTCTGAATTCAGCACAAAGTTGGTGTGTTTAATTTAAAAAGAAGTAAAACGCTCCAGGAGACGCCTCAGACCACTGCAAATCACCTACTTTATAGAGGCAGTAAAATTGTGTATCGGATTAGAAGTGATGCTGATCTGAAATTTATGATAACTTTTAATGGCATTATAATTTTTTTCCCTGTGCGCTCCATAACTGCGTCGTTTCGATGCACAGTGCAGTGAGATGAAATTTGTAAGGGAAGAACATTATCCAGGCAAGCCCAGTGGGGAAAAAAAGCCAGTGGAATAATGCAACAGCCCACACAGACAGAAGCAAGCTATTCTCCCCCTGCACCGTGTAGAGCCACAAACTCCTAAAAATCCCTTTGCAATTAAAGTCGATCCAGGCTCCAGAATCCATTGATGAAACTAGGACATGTGGTAGAAGCAACCTTGGGAGGAACCTGGTGTAGATGCTTCTGGAACTCTCGCCCTCCCTCGGCTGGGAGAAGCCCACACCTGAGTATCCTGAAAGAGTTTTCTGGAACAAACAGCTCTTCTCTAGACTGGTCTATCGTCTAGTCTTCCCTGGGACAGCTCAGCTTCCCACTGCTTCCAAGAAGTGAGAGGGAGCATTCTTACTGTCACAGACTATAAAACTTTTACAGTCCTGAGAATTCTGCAAGGAAGAAAATGATGGGGAAAAACTCAAAGGAGAAACTCAACAGCAGAGGGAGACAGGGAAGAACTTGTAACAGTCCCAACAATAACGTGCACATTAATCTGCAATTTAAAACATGAGAGAAAACTACTCAGAAGAGCCACCAGAGTCAAAGGGGAAACTTTTCTCTTAATGCATATTAATTTATCTCACTTATTTCAGGGATCACCCAGATTCTGCTGAGTCCTTCCAAGGACTAGCAGCTCATTACCCATCAAGACAGTTCAGGAGTTTACTTACACACTTATTGAACAAGGTGCCAAGCATAGAGCCACGTACCAAGTTCTGTGCTACTGTTCAAATATTTTTGAAAGCTTTTTAAAATAATAAGATATGATGCTTTGTTTTATGGTTAGAGAAACAATATAGGATCAATGTAGAACATTAAATCTCCAAATGTACAAAGCATCACCTATGTGGTGTTCTTGTCAAAACTGCTGAACATAAATCTAAGAATGACTATGAAATCAGAAAATTATCCAAAGAGGACTGGTCTGCCCACTCCAAAAATGTCAACATTATGAAAAAATTTTAAGATTTATGTATTTATTTGGAAGATAGCATTACAGAGAAAAAATGAAAGAAAGAGAGACAGAGAGAGAATTCTTCTATCCATTGGCTCGCTTCCCAAATGGTCTCAATGGCCAGGGCTAGACCAGGCCAAAGCCAGGAGCCCAGACCCCATCCAGGTCTCCTACATGGGTGCAGAACCCAAGCACTTGGGCCACCTTTAGCTGCATTCCCTGACACATTAGCAGGGAGCTGGATCAGAAGTGGAGCAGCCAGGGCTTAAACCAACACCCATATGGGATGTCAGTGTCACAGGAAGAAACTTAACCCACTGTCCCACAATGCCAGCTTCATGAAATATTTTTTTGCAAACAGGAGAACTCTTTTAGTTTAAGGATATACTAGCATACCTTACAATAAGTGCAATACATCAAACTCAATTAGATCTTGGATCAAATAACAAGGTTACCACGGACATTTCAGAGACTGCCAAGCAATTTGAGTATAGACTCTTAGATTATATTATGAAATCAATATTAAATTTTTGGTGGTGATAATGTTCTTGTAGGGCTATGAACTTGTTAGGATACACATGCTGAAATATTCAGGGGTAAAATGTCAGATGTGCAAATTACTTTCAAATAGTCCAGCAAAGACAGATAAGGCCAATGCTGCAAAATGTGAATCACTGGTGAATCTGGATGAAGGGGTTCATTATCTTTCAACCTTGAGAATTTCTTCCAAATAAGTTGGGAGTAAAAATCTACACAATTATCCTGGTTATTTGCTGATGGGGTGTTTTTAGCATTTTTAATGTTATTCTTTACCTTTTTCAATGTTCTCCAGCTACTTCTGTGATGCAAGTCCTTGTTTTATATTGATAAAAATGTGTCTGTGCAGTTTCTTCCAACTGTGAGCAGGGCAGCAGGAGAATGCGCTAGAACATATGGGGCACATGGCCGGCGCCGCGGCTCACTAGGCTAATCCTCTGCCTGCGGCGCCGGCACTCCAGGTTCTAGTCCCTGTCGGGGCTCCGGGTTCTGTCCCGGTTGCTCCTCTTCCAGTCCAGCTCTCCACTGTGGCCCGGGAGTGCAGTGGAGGATGGCCCAAGTGGGAGGAAGCACCTGGCTCCTGGCTTCGGATCGGTGCAGCACGCCAACTTGAGGGGTGAACCAACGGAAAAAGGAAGACCTTTCTCTCTCTCTCTCTCTCTCTCTCTCTCTCATTGTCTAATTCTGCCTGTCCAAAAAAAAAAAAAAAAAAGAAGAAGAAGAAGAAGAAGAAGAAGAAGAAGAAGAAGAAGAAGAACAGATGGGGCACAGAGCATCAGCAGGCCCGAGTTCTTGCCTGGTTTTTTGGTTTTTGCACTGTGGGCTCGTTTCTCATGCAAAATCCGCCCAGCCTGCAAGCCGTGGTGGGGCTCAAGATGAGAAAACAACCAGGAGTAAACTCTTCTTGAAAAAAATTGTTTTTTTTTTTTTTTTAGACTCTTGCATCAGTATTCTCCAGAATTGGAGTGTTCCACTTCTTCAACACTTTACTCCAAAAAATATTTTAAAAACATAAAGAAAGAACTTGAGATTTTTTCCTGTTGCCTTCATCAATCTTTCCTAGACTTCTGGGCCGGAATTGAGTTCAGAGGAGCAGATCCTCTCACAGCTGTCTCTGCTTTCTCAGAGGTCCAATAGCGCATGGAGCCAAGAGTTTATCCGATACCTGGTTTTTGGCGGGTGATAAATCCCCCTACCCCTGTCACTCAGCTACTTCAGTCGGGTCCTGCATTTCAAGTCTTGTCCTACAGAACCCCTGTGACTGGCAGAACTGCAGTTTTGACTGTAAAAGCAGCACTCTGCCCCTCTCCCCAAGGCTCACCAGGAAGGTCCCCTTCAGCTGGCCCTGGACTCCATGGAGCATAAGGATTTCTTAAGAAACTGCAAAGCTCCTCCTCTTCCTCTGCTCTGCTGTCATCCGCCTGTCAGCTCTCTGGGACCAAGCCGCAGGCCCCAGCTCAGCCTGATAGAATCCTTTGCTTTTCCATCTTAAATTTGGGTGTGCAGCTCTCTTGCCTGGACCCAGGGAACCTCTGTTATTTCCAATCAATGTCCCAGAGAACTGAAATCCAAGAAAAAATCTTAATATACCACAGCAAAGAAACTCAGTGCCATATGGTCCAGTGCCTTCATCTAACAGACAGTGATGTGAAACCAAGGCCCACAGAGCGGAAGTCAGTTATCCAAAGTCGCATGACGGAGTCATTGTAAACCTGAGTTGAAACCCTCCCTCCTACTCTCCAACAGATTCTCTTCCATTGCTTATTTTCTTTAGGGATCATTTACCTTGTCCTTACGAGTGTCCAGCTCACAACTTGCCAGGTGTTTCCCTCTCGGACTAGGACTGAAAGCCTCCGTAGAGCAAACGTGTGGGTCATTGATCAAACACAGTCCTAGAATGTGTTACTGGACTTTGCCCATCAGCTCTTAAATAGGGAAAGCAAACCCTTCTATTCAATATCACCCATCATCTACTCTTCAGTCACCACGGCCCCCTTTCTTTGAATAGACCGACGCGGAAAAAGAAAATTCTCTCGCTACTCTCAAGACTTTCAACTTCCTACCTAGAATGACAAATCCTTTTGAAAACCCCCATTTCCTCTTTGTTCTTTCCAAAATCTCCTCCCTCTTCCCTGCTTCCACCTGATGATTCCCTTCGGAGGGATTTCTCACACCACTTTACTTGGAGCCACCTGTGACTCTGAACTGTGACATCTCTACACCTGCTTTTGAGTGTATGTAAGAGACTTCCTTCTTCCTCAGTGTTTGATTTCATATTTTTTTTAACCTTGACTTCTTTGAAGGCAAATTTGCACCATTATTTACTTTTGTATTTCCAGCTCCGGGCACTCAGTAGAGGCTAAATTAATACTTGGGGATGAAGCACACAAATCAGCAGAAATTGGCAGCTAATGTGTGTGTCAGAGTCTGGCAGGCTGTCTTGTCACATTCTGGGTTCAAGATCTCAAAGGCAGCCTACCTCCAATCAAGCCACACCTGCTTGAACATGGCACTGCTCTCACATTATCAACTGGCAAGACACACTTATTTTCTGGAGTAGTTGCTAGATTTTTAGCACCTGAATGCCTCTCTGGTGTCCCAGTGCTCCTAGAGGGGTCTCATTAGATGGCCAGAGTCACCCCCTTCAGACTCGAGCAGATCTGATGATACAGAACTGCTCCTGCATCCATGTGTCATGTGTCACCATCGCTGATATTGACTTCCTTCTTTGCGAAGGACTCCTTTACTTCCGAACTTTCTTAATCTTACCTGCCACCTCCCCTAGGAAGTCATCATGCATCCCTCTAACATTCTACCACGGAGAGAGGTTCCCTAGGAGTGAGGCCAGTGTGGGCTGCTCACAGCAGACAGCTGGGGAGGAAAACGCACTCACACTGGCTGCATCCACTTCCCAACTGTGTGACCCCTCTGTGCCTTGGGTCTTTTACCTTAAAGTATTCCGTGGGGTTGCCCAGAGCTTTCAAAATAAATAAGTAATGCATGTAAACTGCTTAGCACAGTACCTGGAACATAGTGACTTCTGGTTTTGCCCTAAACATGAACACAAAGGCAGCCCACACCTTGTGGATGCCTGCCACCGATTTTTTTTTTTTTTTGCTGACCTAATGTTTAAGGCTCTAAATAAACCTGAGCTACATTCTTGAAAAGCTGTTATTTGGGGTTACAACTCTTGTTTTTGCTGTTATTGTGGTCTTTAAGTCTTGTCCCCTTCCTATTTGCTCAGCTGTCATTACCCAGCTGACTGGGAGAGCCCTTTCTGAACAGAAAGTGTCCCTCTGCATCTACCCAGACAAAACATCGAGAAGAAAGGCTTTAAGTTGGGGGAGAAAGAGAATCAACTACAGCGGTCCTGTTGTGTTCAGGGATCCTACCCTGTTCCACCTCCACTGCTTCTCTGAGCAGGACTGACCTCTCAGCGATCAGCATCCTCTTCCCAGTGATACTGCAGCCCCAGTACTGAAGAGCTCAGTGCCCAGGTCCTTATGGTGTTCCCTAGAGGCTTTGGTTAATGATGAGCCACACCACACCTTGGGTTTACGCGGAATCACTCCTTTTAACCTAATTATATGCCCAAGGGAAATTCAATGTACTTGATCAAGTCTCGCCAGTATTTTTCTTGTCTAACCCCATTAGTCTCATGGATACAAAGTGTTCCTAAAGCAATTAAAGCAACTGTTATCCCCTGAGGGCTCTGGGAGGAATATCCTTTCTCCACTCTTCTCAGAGCTTTGTTATCCCTTGTGAATGTCACAGGCAGAACTGTGCAAAGACCCCGTCATAGAAGCACAGTGCCCTTTGGTGCAAATTGGGATCTGAGCTTACTTCAATTATCAGTGTTCAGAAATGAGGGTATCCGGACTGAGACATACTGAGGGAGGCGCCTTGTGTTCTTGGTGAGACTGTGCTTTGCAATTCCCTCCCCCAGATGTTTACTTCACACGCTATATACATTATCTTCAGTCCTGTTGCTATCTCTATCCACCTGGAACTTCAGTGACCCATGAAATGCCTTCAAAGTCATTGGCCCATTTCAGAAGCCTCTAGTAGCCTGTTAGAAATGTCAGTGCACACTCAACAAGCAGCCAGTGCCAAATGCACTGATGCTTAACCTCATTAAAATGTTTCCACGACACAGGGTCAAACTTATCTTGCCACGGACTCCCTTCCGCTCACCAATCGCTGAGAAACCATTTTCTTTCTAATTAATTTCATCTAGATGAAACCTGCACAAATGTCAGTGCAACAAATTAAGACTTATTGATTATTGGCTTTTTAAAAATAGTTAATGGTTCTGTCCAAAGATGGAATATTTTAGGGACATCAGCAAGACATTTTAGCTTAGGCTGATTTTGGTTTTTCTGAACAATGAAAATAATGGTGTAAGCATCTTCCATAAACTCATCATTCATTTCTCAGCTGAACTTGGTACTATTTTTTTTGTAAAAAAAAAAATCTAGAAAACAGCATCTTAGAATCTGATGAAAGAGCAAATGCTACAACAGCATTTACATCTCAGATATGTTGCTCTGAAGGTTGTCCATCTGTGTTTCCCTGTTTTTCTCTCCCTTTGAACATCAGTGGAATGTGAAAGTTGTTCACCGTGATTGTTGGTAGCAAAAAGGAAAACCACCACCAACGACAACAAAATACAACTCAAGTTCTTTGTCAGAAACTTTGCTCATTCGTGTATATGTTTTAAAGCTGATGTTGGAAAGAGGACTGCCTTGACCTGCTGATGGGCTCCTGGAATACTGTCACTCACTCACCAAGCCCTACAGAAGCCTACTGTGTGGTCGTGTAGAGGTCAGAGGGAATAAGTACTTAACTGCTACTCACAAGAGGAAGTAATCGGCTTCGGAACACCTACATACACATAAACCCTGAGCTGCAAAGGTTTCCATATTATTCATGCAGTAGAACCCACATTCAGGCCCTCATTTCTGTAAAGGAGAATGGGCTCCCTGCTTATTGGTGAAAAAACAGGGGCTCAGAGGAACGACTTGTATCAAATCTAATATTGGCAGCTGGAACTAATATCAAGCTTACATTTCTTTTTTTAATTTTTTTTCTAAAGATTTATTTATTTATTTATTTGAAAGTCAGAGTTACACAGAGAGAGGAGAGGCAGAGAGAGAGAGAGAGAGAGAGAGAGAGAGGTCTTCCATCTGCTGGTTCACTCCCCAGATGGCCATAACAGCCGGAGCTGTGCCGATCCAAAGCCAGGAGCCAGGAGTTTCTTCCAGGTCCCCCACATGGGTGCAGGGGCCCAAGGACTTGGGCCATCTTCCACTGCTTTCCCAGGCCATAGCAGAGAGCTGGATCAGAAGTGGAGCAGCCGGGTCTCGAACCGGCGCACATATGGGATGCCGGCACTTCAGGCCAGGGCGTTAACCATGCACCCGCATGGGAGACCAGGAGGAAGCACCTGGCTCCTGGCTTTGGATCGGCACAGTGCACCGGCCGTGGCAGCCATTGGGGGAGTGAACCAACGGAAGGAAGACCTTTCTCTCTCTCTCTGTCTAACTCTGCCTGTCAAAAAAAAAAAAAAAAAAAAAAAAGTCAGCACAGATTCTCTGGAAAAGGTTCCCAGCTAGATGATGTTAATGGCCAGAGAAGCAGCAAGATAAAATGCAAGTTCCTTAGCATGTCTCTTCGCAACATAGGAAGAAGGCGGGGGAGAACTCACTCTATTCATTCTGGGCCTGAGGAGATGAGAGGCCATGAGATCCACAGATCAACATAGCCCACAACCTGAAACACAGAGGTCCAAGCTGAGGTATCACAAAAGTATGACAAGCCAGGAGACATATGCTCTCTTGGGCCAAATGAAAGAATAAGACTTTCTATGGGTCCCTCATGAAGCTCTTTCATCTTGAAGGAGATTGTAGAAATGAAGAGTGGGCACGAGATAGAGAAGCTGACTACATCACTGCAACAGGGGGCCGGATCAGTTGATCCTGAAGTCCCAGGCAGCTCTATAGGACTTTGATTGCATGATTTATTTTTATGTTTGTATTTATGTTCTGTCAACAGCCCCATAAGCTCTGGGATTGCTTTAATGAATAAATGATAAGTTTAAAAATGATAATAGTGTCATCAGAAGTAGAACCAGTGCTGGTTTATGGCCAGGTCTTAATCTGTGCTGCAGAGTTGGACACAAAGGACGGATTCTCTCCCCCGGCTTTGTCAGGACCAGCAGATGCGTGAGTCTCCGCGTTCGCTCTGGTGAGGTGAGGAAGTGAGCAGCTCCCTCGGCTGTGCGGGCCTGACAGCCAATCTCTTATTTACATTCTTATTTGTCTCCTTTTACAGATCGTCTGTATCACACAGATTACACGTCCTTTGAGCAAGCAGATTGTAGGATGAAATCACTGGCACAGAGAAGGAAATTGATTCCAAAATGTCTTGAGATAGTCACTATGATTTCTGTAAAATTTTAAAGATCAAAATCAGGCTCAAATTACCTGCAAAAGGCAAATGAGCACTGACAAAAACCCCATGGGTTGCCATAAGTGAAAATTCACTTAATTTGCAAGCGGTATGCTCTGGTGTGATACTAAGTTCAGTTGTACCAACATGGTAACTGTTCACAATGAACCTGTTTCTCAGAATTATTTGCCATAAAAATCCCTTCCCTGGGTCAACAAAGTTTCATCCCGAGTCTGCTATACTCTTGATAAAAAAAGATTTGCAATTTGTGTAATGTGTATAATCTCTAAAAGAAATGTGAATAAGAGATTTGGCAGTTCTGACCTAACACAGGGAATCAGTGGTCCTAACAAGATGTGATGTGTGAAAATATGGACGGGGACGTGTTCTCTGGTACTTAGTTCTCTAAACCTCAGGCATGTAAGTGAGAAGGGAAGATTCACTAATTAAACCTGTGAATTTTGACTTGAAAAAGAGGACAAAACTAATATAGCCTCGAGGGAGGGGTGAGGTCCTGGCAGTCTTCATAAGGCTTTTCAAGGTAGTGCATTGGTATCTGGTCCATTGTAAGTTTTTATAAGCCAGTGGCTAAATGCACTAATTTAGGTCTCCATGCTGCGTGAAACCAGAAGTCTTCTTGACAGAGCAAGTCAAAGAAGAGGATCACGTGTTCTGCAAGATCTTTTGCTCTTCCTGTGTAACGTGCCAGGAACTCTAACATTCTGCCATGCCAGGAACTACTAAGAGAGCTACACCAAAGCTGCTAAGAGTTGAGAATAGGGCCTATATAGAGGAGTCAGAGTGTGGGGGAGGCTGGGCCAAACTTAGCAGACTGTGTTTTAAGCCAATGTTAAATTATGTTTGCATTATCCATCACTCTAACTGGCCTGAACCAATGTCCCATCTATGAGTAATACATAGAACACCTGAGATCTTCATGTGGCCAATTTTCTGGCTCCTAAAGCTGTATGTCAGCCTTTTGTGCCAACTGTGTCGAGGGCAGCTGCAGAGGAGGCAGCCCAGGCAGCCGCCAGTTCCTGGGGTAGAGACCTCCCATTTTGTAATGACTTCATAATTATTAGTGTCCACACCATTCACGACCAACCACCAGAGATTTCTGTTTGTACTTAGATTTTGAGGTTTTCTTTGTGTTTTCTGTTGGCTTGGTTTAGTTTGGTTTTTGATGACCTGCCTTTTCATGAATTAATATTAAATGCATCAGTTAAGATTCTTTTGACTTCACAAGGAACAGAAAACTCAATCCAAATTGATTTAAGCTAAAAAAAGAATTTCATGACCCGATAACTAAAATGCCTAAGTACAAATATGGTTTGCTTTTGTGGCTCAAATAGTCACTAGGATTTTTTTTCTGTCTCTCTTTCCCTCTTTCTGTTCTGTAATTGGATTCCTTTGCCAGAACAGCTTTCTCTGTGGTGGCAAAACATTAACTTGCCTCCTCTTAGATTTCAGACAACTGGGAAAAACAGCAGGCTCGGCAAAAACTTCTGAGTCTCACTGCCTCTGATCGGATCACATGCCCATCCCTGAACCAATCATTGTAGTTAGGGAAAAGCAATGCTCTGATTGGACAATATAGAGAGTAGGTCCATTCAGACCTGAAGTAGGATTACTGCCAACATCATACAAACCCCATACAAACTGTCTTGAGTTGAGTGGGTGACAGGGTGGTTTCCCATAGAAAAATCCAGGTACTGTTACCAGTAAAAGGATACGTGGAAGTTGATTTACAAATGATGGATGTCCCTTATATCAAGTCATACCTACAAGATTACAGGATCAATGCATTCAGAGACCATGTCTTGTGTTTTTCTTGGTCACTCACAAATAACAGATATTTAATAAGCATGTGATAGCTGGCTGATTATTTTGGTCAAACTGTGAAGTCTAACTTTAGGAATCACTCCCTGGATTTTATTCTAATTCCTCTTGCCAACTAGATAGTGACTATACTTTCATCCAGAAAGCAAAAGTTTCCAATGCTGTCTTCATTAGTGCAACTATGTTATATTTGATGAAAGAACTATGTTGTGCCTCTGCACTGGGAAACATTAATAACAACAGCAATCCTTAACAGCACCACCCTAGGATTTTCCATAATATCTTACAAAAACCCCCTAACAACCGTGTAAGAAAAGGGCTGTTGTGATTCCTGTTATATGGATATGGAAAGTGAGGTTTGGAAAAGTCAAATGACCTGCCCAAGGCAACCTATGCTTGATCAAATCAGATCATGCAGCACAACCTACCACCTTTCAGAAGCAGCCCCACCGGAATAAGCCATCCCTTCTATACTTCTTCTCTCACAGCCATTATTTTGTTTTTTTTTTTTTTATTTAAAAAACTTATTTATGTATTTGAAAGGCAGAGTTACAGAGAGACAGAGGCAGAGAGAGAGAGACAGAGAGAAGTCTTCCATCCACTGGTTCACTCCCCAGATGACTGCAATGGCCGGAGCTGGGCGGATCCGAAGCCAAGGAGCTAGGAGCTTCTTCCAGGTCTCCCACACAGGTGCAGGGCCCCAAGGACTTGAGTCATCTTCTACTGCTTTCCCAGGCCATAGCAGAGAGCTGGATTGGAAGTAGAGCAGCCTGGACTTAAACCAGTGCCCATATGGGATGTTGGCACTGCAGGCAGCGGCTTTACCCTCTACACTAGAATGCTGGCTCCCAATATTTGGTTCTGATTTGGGTCATATCTGTCCCTCCTGCTCAACTTTGATATTCTCATTTTCCTTGAGTATAGCAGATAACAATGCAAAAGCCAGAAAGAATATGTTGCGTCATGACAAAGGAAAAAAAATATCAAGTTGGACTAGGAGGAAGGGTGCATCCTAGACCAAACGCTGTCCCAGCTCTGGGGCCTCCCGTGTCCCTTCTGCTGAGGCAGAGGCTGAAGTTGAGCTCAAACCAGGCTGCCCGGGGGGCTGTCCATTGCCAGTCAGTCTTCCAAAATGGGCCTTTCATCATGTCATTTCCCAACACAAACCCCTTGGTAAAATTTAATTTACAAAAAGGTTGGCTACAGTTTACCCATGCAATCACTTAGCATATTTCATTAAGGTGTTATTTAACCTGATTGCTGTATTTTGTGGCACTCCCTTAAGTTTTACAGCTTAGGTAGACACCTCCCTTCCCATGTCCTAACTGTGACCCTGTGTGGGAACTCCAGTTGCCTACAGAGCAAAGCCTGAAGCACCTCACATGGTAGTCAAGGCCTCTACAAAAGGACTACTGTTTGCCCTTTGACCTTGAGCTTCAGGCTCTCCCCCAATACATTCACCATCTTAGTCCCTGTCCCTTTTCTCTCCTCTTTCCTGTCTCTGCACAATGTTTCTCCAGCACAGGAACCCATTCCTTCCCTCAAAGGCCACCTCCTAAGCTTTTGACTGGTTCCTCTTCCTTGGTCAAGATCCCACATTGCTTCCACACTGGTCTCGGTGTCCTGTAGGCCAAGCTCAAACACACTAACTACAGTTTAAACTCCTTAAGAAAACAGGTGTCTCAAAATCATTCTGTTTCTTCCATCCTCCGCGATGCCTCACCCCAACACCTATTACTGAGCAACTGAGTTAACACCGAACCAACCCACCCACCAACCAGTCAATCCCTTTGTTGGATATTTCAGCAAACTCCAGTGTGCTTCTTCCTGATAGCCAGCTCATGGTTACTCACGGCAACAACTGATCCAGGAAGGTGCTTGGTGCTTCTCCCGGATTTCACACTGAAGCTCAGAGGAGACAGGAAGCCAGGCTTGGGAGGTGGGAAAGCAGAGGGCATCCCCCTCAGGGCCAGAAGCTGGGGCTCAGGGTCCCCCAGGAATTGGTGAGGCAGTGATAGGTCTTTAACCTGTTCTGAGATTACATGCCATAGAACCTTGACTCTTGGAGACTATTCACCCCAAAGGGAATTCGCATGGCTCTGGATTCAGTGCAGTGTAGGGAAAAAAAAAAAAAACATAACAAAACAATACTGCTTTTCATGGAAATCCAAGTTTTGGAAAACCATTTTTTTAATATAAAAAGTAAACACCTCTGTCTAAAAATAACCATTCTTTAAATTTAAATAGTTAATGTGATTTACTTTAAAATTTGTGACCAGAATCGGAAGTGGATATTTTTGGACAGAAATATTGGTTGCCAAGTTTAGATCCACTTATATATTCAGTCAATGAATATTTATTTGTCATCTCCTGCGGGCTAAGTGCTCAGTATAGAGTAATGAACAAGACAGATATGGTTCCCAGCATCTAGGTCCTTTCACCATGTATTTCTTATCAGTTATGAGAATTTTTACAAATTACTTTGGAAGATTTAAACCAACAAATAATTATTGACCCCATAATTAGTGCCTAGTCTAGTTGCTTAGGAAGCATTGATGAGCAACATTGACAAATATCCTCTCCCTTATATTCTAGGTGAGTGTGATAGACAGTGAACATAATAAATAAGTGCTAAAACAGGCATTTGGCCTAACGGTTAGGATGCCAAGTAGGATCCCCCATCCCACATCAGAGTGCCTGGATTTGAAATGCGGCTCCATCTCCAGACTCCAGATTCCTGCTAATGCACACCCTGAGAAGCAGCAGTGAGGGCTCGAGGAGTCAGGTTCCTGTTACCCACGTGGGGAACCAGGACTGAGTTATCAACTCCCAGCATTGGTCTAGTCTGGACCAAGCAGTTGCAGGCATTCAGGGAATGAACCAGCAAGTGGGAGTTCTTGCTTTTTCTGTCTCTCTCAAATAAATAAATAAAATGTTAAGTAAACAAAGGCTTTATAAACTGCATTATAAGAAGGAAGCACTATGGGAGAAAGAAAAATAAAGCAATATAGAAATCAGTGTGGTGCGTCTGGGGAATGCCAAAGAAGCCAGCAGGCTGCAGTGGAGTTAATGCTGGGTGGAGCTCCTGGAAGACAGGACAGACGCTGCAGTCACATGGGCCACAGATAGGAGTGTGGCCTCTACTCTGAGCACAGAGGCAGTATGATGCGAATCTGTTATGAAAACACCACCCCACCCCACCCCCCCCGCATACCGTTCCAGGATTACAGTGGGCCTAGAAGAGGAACAAGAGGAGAAGCAGGATCCAATAAGGAAAAGCACTGCAGGCTCACGTGCGAGTAGCTCAGGCCAGCACACTCACACTGCAGACACCAACAAGGGATCAGAGTCTGGATTTGCGCTGCTGCATACTGAGTGTAAGAGCAGCCTTGGGCCGGCGCCGCAGCTCACTAGGCTAATCCTCCGCCTAGCGGCGCCGGCACACCGGGTTCTAGTCCCGGTCGGGGCACCGGATTCTGTCCCGGTTGCCCCTCTTCCAGGCCAGCTCTCTGCTGTGGCCAGGGAGTGCAGTGGAGGATGGCCCAGGTGCTTGGGCCCTGCACCCCATGGGAGACCAGGAGGAAGCACCTGGCTCCTGGCTCCTGCCATCGGATCAGCGCGGTGCACTGGCCGCAGCACGCCGGCCGCGGCGGCCATTGGAGGGTGAACCAACGGCAAAGGAAGACCTTTCTCTCTGTCTCTCTCTCTCACTGTCCACTCTGCCTGTCAAAAAAAAAAAAAAAAAAAAAAAAAAGCAGCCTTAACCTCCTAGCTCGAGGTGGTGCAGATCAGATAACATTAAGCAAGTGAAGAATTTAAAACAGAGTCTAGCACATAGTCATTACTTCATAAATGACAATAATGATTATGGTTATCCATAGACCATTTATTAATGTCCCTCTGTAGCCTTGGAGGTGAAACATAGCACTCTCAGGTACTACTAGAAAGTCTTGAAAATAAGATGTGAATTTGGGTTCAAAATGGAGAAGTCCCTCCCACCTTGCCTTTGCTTCAAGTTCAAAGACAGCAGACCATCACTCACGAAGTGCCTTGTCAGCTTGGGTCCCTCCTGGTCCCCCAGCCCACACTTTCTCACACACTCCACCCTTCCTTTCAATTGCCTACAGTCTGGGGCATGGGGAGACAGGAGCTGTTCATCTCAGGGGAGACTGTGGAGTCCTGGTAGCCTGTTGTTTCGTGGCAGAGGGACCCATCCGGCCTGCCACAGGGAGTCTGGGAGACTCCCAGAGAAATCACACGGAGGGTGCTCAGCTCAGCATAGCAGAGACGCGCCATCCGCCTGAGTCTCCCAAGAGGCTGCCCGAGAGCGAGCAGTCAAGTGGAATGGCTGGAGTACACTTTAGAGAAATTTCGCCAAAAGGGAAAGTGGAGACGGTCTCTTTTTTTAATTCTCTACCAAAAAAAAAAAAATTCTCCAGAACTTAAAACTATTTTAATCAGCTGAAAAACATACGTGGGCTTTACAGCTCCAAGACAGCTTGCACAGGCCCCGATAAATGCCTATCGCTCATTTGCATACGCTAACAGCTACACTTTAATCAGCCTCCTAATCCCTGATGGTATTAATGAATTTTTTTATGCTTTTTTTTTTAGTATCATGTTTGCTAATTCAAAAATGATCAGCGGCTTCTGTGTGCCTTTTTTTATGCAGGAAATAATGGGTGAGCTCGGTACTCCTGTTATCCCGCTCTCACAAATAATTAAGACTACAAAGAGTACAAATCAGTTTGAATGCGGTGCACAAAGGCACGGGCTCAGCAAAGGCCTTTCTCTGTTTCTCTTTCTCCCTCCCCCACCCCCTATTTTCTCCCTTTTTATTTGTTCCTTTCCTTTGACAAGAAGAGGTTTCCAAAGACACCAGGGCACGCAAGGCGCTGGCCGGTCTAAAATATTAATTCCCCACCTCCCTCCATCCCCATCTCTAGCACCAGGACCTGCCGAGTGATGCACATTTTCATCTCACAGGGTGTGGGTTCCTTGTGAGACTGGTGTTCAAAGCACTAGCTGCAGCAGAGAGGAAAAGAGACAGAGAGAACTTTCTCACTGGTGTCTTTCCTGTATTTCCCACCCTCCTCCTTTGTCTGCCTTCCGGAGAAGAACTCAGGAAGATCCTGCCAGGGTCAGGAAAAAAGGCAAGAATCTCTCTCTGCCCTGGGCCTGGCTCTGTGGAGCCTGCATGGTACACACACACACACACACACACACACACACTGAGAGAGAGAGAGAGAATGAGATAGAGTGTGTGTGTGTGTGTGCACCCTTAGTCCTCTGAAGAAATGAGAAGCCAGAAAGAACAATGGAATTTCATAAAATAATCCAACTTCACAAATAATCCTGCCTCGCTACCTAACAAGACCAAAGTTCCCAGATTTGCAATTTATAATCACCATCTATCTCCTCATGGTCACAGGTGACAGCCCAAAACTGTCAGTTGGTGGAGGGCAGGGGAAGTGCCGGCCCTGAGCAACCTGCACCCTGCACAGGGAACTTGCAGATAGTGAACAGTTGGCTAGAAAATACAGATAGAATCCAATACATAGGCATCTATCAGTAACTTAGATGCTAAATTTACTACATGTTTTAAAAAGATAAAAATGCTAGACGTAAAAATAAAATGTCCCAAGTACCTCAAGATACTTATTTCTTTTTTAAAGGTTTATTTATTTATTTAAAAGGCAGAGTTACAGAGAGAGAGAAAAAAATCTTCCATCTACTGATTCACTCTCCAGATGGCCCCAATGGCCAGCATTAGGCCAGGCTGAAGCCAGGAACCAGGAGCTTCATCCAGGTCTCCCACGTGGCTGCAGGGGCCCAACCACTTGGGTCATCTGCTGCTACTTTCCCAGGCACATTAGCAAGGAACCTGATCGGAAGTGGAGCAGCTGCGGATCAAGCCAGCACCCACACAGAATGCTGGCATCACAAGCAGAGCTTTCCCCGCTGTACCACAACACCAGATACTTAATTTTTGAAAGTTGGGGAAGGATCAGTATGAATATATATATGTATATAAGTGACATATATTATTATATTTTTAGTAAAACAGTCCCTGATAGACAGTAGGCATTCAATCAATGCTAAACTGAGTTATTTTGGGTTTCCATTACTCTAAAATGCCATTGTCGGGAAGCTATTCCTGACACTCAGCTTATCTACGGTGTAGTATCTGCTTTAATTATATATAAAAAAGCTTCGGGGCCGGCACTGTGGTACAGTAGGTTAATCTTCCACCTGTGGTGCCAGTATCCCATATGGGCGCTGCTGGTTCTAGTCCCGGCTACTCCTTTTCCAATCCAGCTCTCTGCTGTGGCCTGGGAAAGCAGTAGAAGATGGCCCAAGTGCTCAGGCCCCTGCACCCGCATGGGAGACTGGGAAGGAGCACCTGGCTCCTGGCTTCAGATCGGCGCAGCTCCGGCCGTAGCGGCCATTTCGGGAGTAAACCAGTGGATGGAAGACCTTTCTCTCTGTGTCTCCCTCTCACTGTCTGTAACTCTACCTCTCAAATAAATAAAATGAATCTTTAAAAAAAAAGCTTCAATCTAGGGATATATTTTACTATAAACTGACCAGAAACCAAATCACAATTTTACCAAGATGGAATTATATTCTACTTTTTAACTTACCATAATTTAGATTCTCTCTCCTCAACTTTATTCCCTTTATCTCATTCTCAGCTTGACCCATCCTTAGGCTTTTTTAACACCCAACAAGCCATCCACCCATCAATTTTTCAACAGATCTGCACAGTGTCTGTCAACACCTTTGGAATCTCATCCAGCATGTGGGTAGAGAGAAAGGGCTACCAGTGATGCTCTGGTTGGCCATTCTGGAAGAAAGCTGGAGATATCAGGGGTACATAGTTCTTTCTTTTTTCTTTTCTTTTTTTTTTTAAGATTTATTTATTTGAAAGGCAGAGTTACAGAGAGGCAGAGGCAGAGAGAGAGGTCTTCCATCAGCTGGTTCACTCTCCATATGGCCCCAATGGCCAGTGATAGGCCAGACCGAAGCCAGGAGCCAGGAGCTTCTTCTGGGTCTCTCACATGGGTGCAGGGACTTGGGCCATAGTAGTGAGCTGGACTGGAAGTGGAGCAGCCAAGACTCAAAGCGGTGCCCATATGGGATGCTGGCACTGCCAGGTGCTGGCTTTACCCACTATGCCACAGCGCCAGCCCCAGGGGTACATAGTTGTCGCTCCTCCTCTTCGTGGAGGAACGACACAGGACCCTGCGTTGTTCTTTTGTCTGCTCGGCCCTCCCCGGGTTTGCTGCTGGTTCTTCCCGGGTTGGCTACTGTCCCTTTTACCTCCGTGGAAGGGCGGTTCCCCCTAGCCACTTTCCCCATTTCCGCAGGGGAGCGGCACACCGCCGGCCGGCTCTCTCGGGGGCTGCACAGGTGTTCCTTCAGATAGATGTTCCTGGTGCATGTTGTCTCTCTCCTCCTTTATAGTCCTCTTCCGCCAATCCCAACTCTGCTACCCATACGCCGAGTACGCTGCTCTCCTCCAATCAGGAGCAGGATCAGCTCCTACAGTTTATTGGTTGAACTGGAGGCAGCTGTGTAGAAGCTGTTTCCTCCTCTCCCAGCGCCATATTGTGGGAGAGCAGATGCATAGAATAAGTCTTAATTCCAGTAACTTAGTCTAGTCCGAGTTGCTCCCAGTTGCTCCCCACACATAGTTAAACATTTGGCCTTGTCTCTCTATGTATAGACACTCCATTTTGAATATTCTTTAACTGAAATGCTGGGGTCCAAAAGTGTCTCAGATTTTAGAGTTGGTTGTCGCTGTTTGATTTTAGAGAAATTGTAGAGACTTTATTGATTAAGCTTCCCTAATCCAGAAATCCCAAATTGTTCAAGATGGGAAACTTTTTGGGTGCTGACATAATGCTCAGAAAGTTCCAGGTGTTGAAGCATTTGAGATTTTTGGATTAGGGATGCGATGCTCAATCTGTATTTATTCTATGGCTTCCTGTAACAGCAGAGCTTGACCATGGTTACTCACTGAAATCATTTGAAAAGACTATTTTGAAACTACCTCTCTCACTTCTACTCTCAAGAATTTTGACAATTAATCTAGAGTGAACCACCCAACAGTAGTGCTTAAAATCTGCCCAGGTCATTCCAATGTGCAGCCTACCAGCATTCTACAGCAAGCAACCCAAGAAATCTCAGTGGATTTGTTTTCTCCCACAGCTTCTTTATTTTTCTACTTACAACAAAAGTTTCCCCCAAAGCACCCATTTACACTTGTAAAGTATTGGAGGTGCCTCAGGAGACTGCCATGATTTTGATGTTTTTGCAGATTTCTGCAAGTCATGTTCCTCCCAGGAGCCCACACCGACGATGCAATAGCTATTTATGTTCCTCCAGATGTGAAAACTGAACTTAAGACTGCTGATTCTCTGCCTGAAACCTGAAGGGCAGCTGATGCCAAGCTGCCTACAGTCGCAGCAGACAGGCACAGTGTCCTGGCTTTTAGTTTCACACCCAGAGCTTCTGCTCTTTCCTTCATGAAGAGTTGTCTCTGGAGTTGGTTCCAAAATAGTCACATGAGAGTTAGGACACCAGTGCAGAATGATCAGCGGAAACGCTAACTTCAACAAAGCTAAGAAACTGGGCACCAAGGGGTCAGCAGTCCACTGTAAAAATGAGATGGGTTCCTGATCTTTGTAAAAACCACAAAACCACACCGTGGAAAGCGGGAGTATCTTGTCCTAGCAAAGTGGTTCACAGATTTCAAGCAGGTTATAGAAACGGTATCTTTGCAAAGTTTGTTGACTTTTAACCTAGATCCCAAGGCGGGGAATTATTTGCAATTAAGAGAAAACTGGACTCACAGCTCCTGTGAACACAGGTGGGCGACTGATGAAGTGAACCTGGGGGTTTCAGGTCCCAAACACGGCAGTATGATATTCTTGATGATGACACACACTCACGCTGGGTTTAATTTAATTCAAAGCTGAGCCCAGAGTTCTCATGTGAAATATGGCTCTGAAAACAACCATTTTCTCCTAAACATGGGAACTCTCCCATCTTTCTTCAAAAGATGGCTGGGGTTTAACATCTTCCATCCGGAAAGGAGGAGTAATCAGTTTGCTTTCATTGTAAACAATGTTTACAAGCCATATATTTTTACTATCCTTTCCTAACAGCAAACAAGCCACAACAATATTCCCATAAGTACTCAATCAAAGAGAAGCTTCTTCCAAATTCCTTCCTTCATTCATGCGATGATTATTAGGCTGATTCTATACGTAAATCTTTACCATACAACTCTGGGTTTAGCTTCGATTTACCTTTCTCCCCCACCACGTTTACATGACAGACTTGTCCATATGATTGGCACCTCACTTGATTCTAATGAGTGCACTGATATCAGCTTCCTTATTGCTCAGAGATTTATACCCAGCATCATGAACTGGGGACTTCCACTTCCTCCTGTCTTTAAGCAAGGTCTCAATAATTACTCCTTCTATTCCATTATCTTTTTTGAAAGATTTATTTATTTGAAAGTCAGAGTTACAAAGAGAGAGAGAGAGAAACAGCCAGG